>NC_072008.2:125506666-125808888 GCF_028885655.2 Pongo abelii
CCAGGCTTGAATGCCAGTTCCTGTGTACCAGAACAAAGGCTATGGTGTCGCACAGACCTGCTCTGCCACTTCCTGCTGGGTGACCTTGAGCAAGTAGCCTAACCTCTCTGCAAACTGGGGACAGTAATGATTCCCAGCACTTGAGGTCACTGGGAGGATTAAAAGACTTAACATATATAACGCAACAAGCACAGTGCCTGGCACATAGTAAATGTTCAAAACCAAATTACAAATGCATAAGCTGTTCTGAAGGAAAGCTCTAGATATTTAGGACTTGTTCCAAATATGTGAGGGCCAAGGAAGAAAAGCTTCTGACACCTTCTATCACTGCTGCCACAGGTGGCCCCGAGGGAGTGGGCTGATTTGGCCTGAGCCTCCATCCCCCTTGGCCTAGACTGCTGGAACAGTCTTCCGACTTCCTGCCTCTGCACCTCCCAAATCACCTTTTTAACACAACCTCCATCATGGCTGTTTCTCTCCCTGGCTCAACAATCGTCTATGGCTCCCCGTTGCTCACTGACTGAGCTCCTTAACATGGTGGGGGTGTGGAGGCAAGAACTACCATTTACTAAGGGAAGGGAAGAGCAAAGAGTACGCTGGTATTAGAAGTGAAAAAGAAAAAGTATCCTTTTTTAAAAAGCCCCTAAGCTTTGAATTTGTAGAAAGCGGGGCCCTGGGGAGAGAGCAGGGATGCATCTCTAAAGAGAACAGGGCGCTCCCGCGGCGCCGGCTCAGATTCACCTGTAGCTGCTTCTCCAAGCCAACCTGGGAAAATTGACGGGAGAGAAGAGGGTGGAGAGCAGGACAGACAGGGCGGTGCAGAAGGGGAATATCCCTCCTGAGTTCCCTGGAAGAGCGTCAGCCTGGACCCTGGTCTTGGGCTTCTCTGCTGGAATCCTGGGCAGCCCCTGGTGCTACGGGGAGGGTCAAGGCCACACAAAGGGCAAGGCAGGCAGACAAGCCAGTCACATGGGGCAGTCGAGCTGCCTGCGTGAATGCTAGGCGCGGGACAATGGCAACTCCGGGACAAAGTGCAGGGAGACTCCTGAAGAGATAAGAGGGAAGGGCGAAGGAAGGGGGCGGGGAGCCAGAGCCTCGGAGCTCCAGGACCGCGCTTTGGGAGGCCGTGGCTGGAAGCCGAGCTCGGCCCGCTGCGGAAGGGGCGCCCTCGCGCCTCTACACTCTAGCAGCGGCTGGGATGCTGAGAATCGCGACTTCCAGGGCTGCAGGCGAGCTCCCAGCCAGTCCCCGCGCCCGCCCTTCGGTGCTGGAGGCGGGGCTGCCGAGCTCACCTGGCCGTTTGGGGTGGGACCGCCCACGACCCGGGCGAGCTGCAGAGGCAGCGGTACCCAGGGAAGTGGAGCTGGGCTTGCCCTGGGGACTTGGCTGGCGCTCACACCCCTCCACGCCCCCCAAGGCCTGCGCGGGGGCCCTCCCCTAGCTCCCTCCCTCCCTCCTCCTCCTCCTCCTCCTCCTCTCCTTTGCTCCCTCCCTCCGAACCCAATTGCTCAAGCAGCTTCCTTCCCCAACGCCAGCGCCAGTTCCTCTCCCGTTGGGGCCCAGGAAGGGCAGCTAACGCTGGACACTGGGACGGCCGCGGCGGCAGCTGCAAGACCATGGCCCAGCCCGGAGGGGCCGCGAACCGGGCACCCACGGCTTCTCTCGCGCCGACCTCGCAGAGCCTGCGGTGCGCCCCGCAGCCCCGCCCCTCGAGAGCGGACACTGGTAGCCTGGGCAGGTACTGGGGCAAAGCCGCAGCCGCCGCCTCCCGGGAGCCCCCCTTCCCAGGCACACTGATGCACTCTGCAGCGGGCTCGGGGCGCCGGCGGGGAGCGCTGCGGGAACTGCTGGGGCTGCAGCGGGCGGCTCCTGCCGGGTGGCTGTCCGAGGAGCGCGCCGAGGAGGTGGGCGGGCCCAGCGGGCCGGGCAACAGCAGGCTGTGCCTGGAACCGCGGGAGCACGCGTGGATTCTGGCAGCCGCCGAGGGCCGCTATGAGGTGCTGCGGGAGCTGCTGGAGGCTGAGCCGGAGCTGCTGCTGCGGGGCGACCCGATCACCGGCTACTCGGTTCTGCACTGGCTGGCCAAGCACGGGCGCCACGAGGAGCTCATTCTGGTACACGACTTCGCCCTACGCCGGGGGCTGCGGCTCGACGTGAGCGCCCCAGGCAGCGGCGGCCTCACGCCCCTCCACCTGGCGGCCCTTCAGGGCCACGACATGGTCATCAAGGTGCTGGTGGGCGCCCTGGGTGCTGACGCTACGCGCCGCGACCACAGCGGCCACCGGGCCTGCCACTATCTGCGGCCCGACGCGCCTTGGAGGTTGCGGGAGCTGTCGGGAGCCGAGGAATGGGAGATGGAGAGCGGCAGCGGGTGCACCAACCTGAACAACAACAGCAGCGGCACCACTGCGTGGAGGGCCGCGAGCGCAGTGGGCGCGACGGCTGTGGAGACAAGCAGGAGAGCGGCGGCGTCGCGGACCAAGGCGAAGGACGCCGCGGGCAGCCGGGTGGCGCAAATGCATAGCCTTTTCCGCCATCTGTTCCCCTCATTCCAGGACCGTTGACGGGGACAGAGACTGGAGAGCTAGGAGGGGCCGCGACGCTGTGGCGATGGCTAGGTCCTGGGTTTTCCCGGGTTCCACCGAAGGAGAGGCGCCTTGGACGCTGCTTGGGCCTGCAAGGAACAGAACACGTCGGGGTCCGACTCAGGTACTTGTCTCAGGTCTCCTGTAACCACCGGCCTGGAGGACTCGGGGACTCAGGCACCACCTCACCAAGAGAGAGTGAAGGACCAAGCTGGCCTGGCTCCGAGTTCCAAAGCTACAGGACTAAGGAGTTGGGAGCAGGAGCGTGGTCCTGCTTGGGACAGGGCAAGTTAAGCTTCCAGGGGCCATTTCTGGGCAGGCCGACGCGCTGGGTTTATTAGGAAACATTCACTAGAAGAATAAGTTAAGATTGTAAACCACCAATGCAGAGAAAACGCCTAACTCTGCCGGCCTCGCTCGGCCATTAATGGGTCTTGGGGTGCGGGTAGAGTCAGCCTCTGACAACCTCCTCCTGAGACTACCAGGCCTTACTGGTACTTTTTCTCATGTATCACAGGTTACTTCTTATGTATATTAAAGTGGAATATGTGTTCTTTTCACATGACAAGGCTGTCCTTTCAGTGTTTTCCCCCACCTCCCTTACTAACCACAAAGGAAGAAGCTGCATATGTTTACAGGGTAGAGGTCACCCAATCATGGCCGTGATGTTGTGCCCCCCGGGGCAGGCTCTGGGCCTCCTTCTCAGAACAAATGGCCAGAGCTGTGCACGGAAGAAGCTACTTCCACCTTGGATCTGAGGAGAAACATACAGTTCACCTCTGTCCTGAGCTCTTTGATGGTCTGGCCTCAGGCACTAGCCTCATCCTAGAAGAGTTGTCATATAAGGGCCTTGGGTTGGGGGGTAAAAGGCAAAAGTTTCCAAATTTACATTTCTGATATTTCCACGGTCAGTCATGTAATTTACCTTGATTTGTGGCCTCTAATGAGACACACCCACGGGCACTTTTTTTTTCCCAAGATGGGGCTTTCCTCAGCAGCCTTTATTTATTTATTTATTTTTGAAATGGAGTCTCACTCTGTCACCCAGACTGGAGTGCAGTGGTGCAATCTTGACTCATTACAACCTCTGCCTCCCGGGTTCAAGCAATTCTCCTGCCTCAGCCTCCCAAATAGCTACAGGCGCCTGCCACCACACCCAGCTGATTTTTTTTTTTTTTTTTTTTTTTTTTTTGGTATTTTTAGTAGAGACGGGGTTTCACTATGTTGGCTGGGCTGGTCTCGAACTCCTGACCTAGTGATCCTCCCGCCTCAGCCTCCCAAAGTGCTGTGATTACAGGCATGAGCCACCACACCCAGCCAGCAGCATTTATTTATTGTTATTGTTACTGTTTTTTGAGACAGAGTCTCACTCTGTCGCCCAGGCTGGAGTGCGATGGCGTGATCTAGGCTCACTGCAACCTCTGCCTCCTGGGTTCAAGCGATTCTCCTGCCTCAGCCTCCCAAGTAGCTGGGTTTACAGACGTGCACCACCACACCTGGCTAATTTTTGTATTTGTAGTAATGACGGGGTTTCACCATGTTGGTCAGGCTGGTCTCGAACTCCTAACCTCAAGTGTTCCCCTGCCTCAGCCTCCCAAAGTGCTGGGATTACAGACATGAGCCACCACACCTGCTCAGCAGCATTTAAAAAATTAAGTTTAGGGCTGGGCGCGGTGGCTCACACCTGTAATCCCAGCACTTTGGGAGGTCGAGGCAGGAGGATCCCTTGGGCCCAGGAGTTCTAGACCAGCCTGGGCAATATAGGGAGACCCTGTCTCTACAAAAATATACAAAAATTAGCCAGGTGTAGTGGTGCAGGCCTGTAGTCCCAGCTACTAGGGAAGCTGAGGTGGGAGGATTGCTTGAGCCTGGGAAGTGGAGGCTGCAGTGAGTAAAGCATTCCACTGCACTCCAGCCTGGGTGACAGAGTGAGACCCTATCTCGATAAATATATATGTTTCACTTACATAAAATTCTTTTTAAAAAGTTAAGTTTAATGCATAAATTGTAGCTTGCAAAATTGCTCCCATTCAGAAATGGCATGAATTAAACAGACTACAGGAGGGTTGACTCAGCCTGAAAGGCCAGGAAAGCAGTTGCTGGCTACAGACCCATGCTGCCTTGGAGAACAGTGCATTTTAAAAATAGCACTGTATCCCTGAAGGCTTGGGTAGCCCTTGCAATGGACTGTCGTGTTCCCCAGCTCTCTCATCCCAGTCTGTGAACGCCAGGCAGAAACAGTCACCACTAACAAACAGCCCAGAAACGCCACCCTGAGCCCATCCATCCAGGTTTCCATCTCTGCCTGGTGGGCCTGTTTGCTTCTGTGCTCAAAACTTTCCTACTTTCCTTTATTTTTTATTTTTGAGATGGCGTCTCACTCTTACCCAGTCTGGAGTACAGTGGCAATGATCATAGCTCATTGCAGCCTCAAACACCTGGGCTCTGGTGAACCTCCTGCCTCAGCCTCCCAAGTAGCTGGGACTACAGGCACATGTTGCCATGCTCAGCTATTTTTTTTTTTTTTTTTGTCTGTACAGACAGGGTCTCGCTATGTTGCTTAAGCTGGTCTCAAACTCCTGGGTTCAAGTCATCCTCCCACCTAGCCTCCCTCAGCCTCCCAAAGTGCTGGGATTACAGATATGAGACTCTGTGCCTGGCCCACACTGCCTTCCTTTAGTAACCCATGAGGGTCTTCTCAACCATGAAATGATCCAAACCCCCTTGCTGTTTTCAGCCTGTCCCATGTCTCCAGGAGCTACACCTTAAACACACTTACACAGTGTAATAGAGCATTTCCTTTATCTTTTCTTTCTTTCTTTTTTTTTTTTTTTTTTTTGAGATGGAGTCTTGCTCTGTTGCCCAGGCTAGAGTGCAATGGTGTGATCTCAGTTCACTGCAACCTCCGCTTCCAGGGTTCAAGTGATTCTCCCTGCCTCAGCCTTCTGAGTAGCTGGGATTACAGGTGCCCACCACCACGCCCAGCTAATTTTTGTATTTTTGGTAGAGATGGGGTTTCAGCATGTTGGCCAGGCTGGTCTCAAACTCCTGACCTCAGGTGATCCGCCCACCTTGGCCTCCTAAAGAGCTGGGATTACAGGCATGAGCCACCGTGCGTGGCCTTCCTTTGTCTTTTCTAAATGAACTTCTTTTCTTTAGTAATTGAAGGAGGGAGGGCTAACAGTTCCTAGATTCTGGCAGTTGGCATTGGCATCTGGCATTAACCCCCTCCACCCTGTGCCCATTTTATAGATGCGAACAGGCCAACTGATGCAGGACTGTGGTTTCTGTTCCACAACCTCCCCCTTGACAGCTGCCAAGGTGGGTTGGGCTTGGTGAAGGCTGTCAGGGCAGGGCCTTCCTGCCACTTGGCTGAGTCTGCAGGCTCCTGGCTTGGAGGGAAGATTGGCGTGTGCTGAGCATTCAAAGGACACTTATAACAGTAGTCCCCTCTTTATAGGAAAAGTTTGAACCTAAGCATCTTAACTGTTAGCAGATCTGGGGGCCTGAGACAAGTGTTCACCCTACTCTTTCCAAAACAAAAACCAAATTAGCTGGAAGATTTGAAAACGGTTTTCTGTAGTTTTCCTGTAGTCGGCTACTCTTCCCCACAGATTTTTCTCATCATGTGATACTGCCTAGCCTACCTCCTCCATGTAAGATTGAGGTTTGGCTGCAGGGCACAAACTCCCATGCTGAAAACTCTCCGTGCCTCACATCAAGCCGTTGGCATTTCTGGTATGCTTTTTGAGGCAAGACTGGTATGCTTACCCCAAGAGAAAGAGCAAATTCCCCGAGAAACCTCTTTCCAGGGGAGCAAAGTGGAGTTAAGCAGATAATGCAAGACTTCATTCTAGCGGGAGCCGAGCAAGAAGAGGAGACAGAAGCAGGGCTGTGATGGATCAGGGGGAGGGGGTGCTGAGGGAGCACAGGAGACAGGGCCGGATCCAGGTCGAGAGGAATAGAAAAGGCTTTTGAGGAGGAAGGTGGTGCCTGATCTGAGGCTCGAGGGGTGAGTGGGAGTTGACCGTTGAGTGTGGCAAGTACCAAGCAGTATAAAGGCAGAGGGTTTGGCAGGAGGGTGGAAGCTGGGGAGTGGTTAATGGCAAGGCTGGAGAAGTGGAAGGGGGTCCAGATCACCTAAAAGAGGTTCATGAAGTTTAGCCAAAAGGTAGTTGGGAGTCATGGAGGGTTTCTAAGCAGAGGAGTAGCATGAGATTTTGGAAGATCCCTGTAGCAGTCACCTGGAGGATGAATGTGCCAGGGGAGAAAACTGGAGGCAAATGCATCGCAAAAGCAAAACACTTCTAGAGCAATGCTTTCAGAAAAGTCATACTAGCAAGGCTGTATGCCTCTAGTTGCTGTTTGCCTGTAGTCCCAGCTACTTGGGAGGCTGAGGTGGGACGGTCACCTGAGCCCAGGAAGTAGAGGCTGCAGTGAACCATGATCGTGCCATGGCACTCCAGCCTGGGCAACAGAGCAAGACCCTGTCTCTAAAAAAATTAGTCATTCTTCACCCCAAGAAGTTCAAAGACCCCTGTGAGGGCAGTGCCTTTCAAACTTCTCTTTTTTTTCTCCTCCAAAGTCTTTGTTCTAATGAAGCTTACCTAGAATCCTCATGTGTAAATCTCCCCACTCCCTGCCTCTATTCTAGACAGACAGTCCTACACAGTGGCCCCTGGAGTAAAATTCAAAACCACTGGTGTGGTGGAAAGCTCTCAGCCTTGCCTGGGTTCAAATCCTAGCTCCCGATTCATGACCTTGAGTTACTTGCTGGCCTCTCTGAGTGGCAATTTCCTCATCTGTGAAATGGGACCAATAGAATATTTTTTGCAGGTTTGTTCTGAGCATTCAAGATAATGTATGTGCAACATCTGGCACACTGGCTGACACATAGGGAATAGGAAATAATAGCTGTTTGAAAGAATCCTAAGGGGCTCAGCAGGTTCTTGTGGCGAAACTACATTATCTGCTAGGGTAGTCCAGGAGGGATCTTGTGGTTTACCTGCATTATGTCAGCCTTAAAATGAGTTTGCATTTATTGCAAGTTATTTTCCATCTGTGCCAGAGGAGTGACTGTTCCTCAAAGGAGATGTTGGCTCCTCTGCTGATGTTCTTCACAAGCTATATATTTTTACTTTTGACATAACAGCCACTTGCTGAAGTGCTTAGTATGGCTAAAAAGGATCCAGATGCTAATAGTCAACAAGATGGGAAAAGGCCCTGAAGGCATTTTATAATTCACTAAGGGCAGGGTGGCACAGTGGCTCACGCCTGTAATCCCTTCACTCTGGGAGGCTGAGGTGGGCAGATCATCTGAGGTCAGGGGTTCAAGACCAGCCTGGCCAACATGGGAAACCCCGTCGCTACTAAAAATGCAAATAGTAGTTGGGCATGGTGACGGGTGCCTGTAATCTCAGCTACTCAGGAGGCTTAGGCAGGAGAATCTCTTGAACCCAGGAGGCAGAGGTTGCAGTGAGCTGAGATCGCACCACTGTACTCCTGGGTGACAGAGCAAGACTCTGTCTCAAAAGGTGGATCACCTGAGGTCAGGAGTTTGAGACCAGCCTGGCCAACATGGTGAAACCCTGTCTCTACTAAAAATATGAAAAAAAATCAGGCGCGGTGGTGTGTGCCTGTAGTCTCAGCTACTTGGGAGGCTCTGAGGCACGAGAATCGCTTGAACCTGGGAGCCGAGATGGTACCACTGCACTCCAGCCTGGGTAACAGAGCAGGACCCTGTCTCAAAAAAAAAAAAAAAAAGATTTAATGTCTGCCCTACTGTGTTTTGAACTTGTGTGAGGCCTGTTACACCTTGCTTTTGGGGATATTTCCCTTTTGGAATGGGAGTGTTTACCCAATGTCTGTCCTACCACTGTGTCTCAGAAGTAAATCCTTGATTTTGATTTTTTTTTTCTTTTTTTGAGACGGAGTCTCGCTCTGTGGCCCAGGCTGGAGTGCAGTGGCGCGATCTCGGCTCACTGAAAACTCCGCCTCCTGGGTTCACGCCATTCTCCTGCCTCACTCAGCCTCCGAGTAGCTGGGACTACAGGGTCCACCACCACGCCTGGCTAATTTTTTGTATTTTTAGTAGAGACAGGGTTTCACCGTGTTAGCCAGGATGGTCTCAGTCTCCTGACCTCGTGATCCGCCCGCCTCGGCCTCCCAAAGTGCTGGGATTACAGGCATGAGCCATCGCGCCCAGCTTGATTTTTTTTTTTTTTTTTTTTTTTGAGATGGAGTCTCACTCCGTCTCCCAGGCTGGAGTGCAGTGGCACGATCTCAGCTCACTGCAACCTCCATCTCCCGAGTTCAAGCGATTCTCCCGGCTCTGCGTCCCCAGTGGCTGGGATAACAGGCACGTGCCGTCACGCCCAGCTAATTTTTGTATTTTTAGTAGAGACAGAGTTTCACCATGTTGGCCAGGCTGGTCTCAAGCTCCCGACCTCAGGTGATCCACCCGCCTCGGACTCCCAAAGTGCTGAGGTTACAGGCATGAGCCACCGCGCCCAGCCTGATTTTGATTTTACAGGCTCACAGCGGGAAGGAACTTGTCCTGAGTCTCAGATGAGACTTTGGACTTTTGGAGTTAATGCTGGACAAGTTAAGACTTGGGGACTATTCGGGGGGATGATTGTATTTTGCATGAGAGAAGGACATAAGACTTGGGGGGGCAGGAGCAGAATGATATAGTTTGAATATCTGTCCTCTCTAAACCTCATGTTGAAATTTGACTCACGGGCCGGGTGCGGTGGCTGACGCCTGTAATCCCAGCACTTTGGGAGGCCAAGGTGGGCAGATCACGAGGTCAGGAGATCCAGACCATCCTGGCCAACATGGTGAAACCCCGTCTCTATTAAAAATACAAAAAAATTAGCCGGGCGTGGCAGCACGCGCTTGTAGTCCCAGCTACTCGGGAGGCTGAGGCAGGAGAATGGCGTGAACCCGGGAGGCAGAGGTTGCAGTGAGCTGAGACCGCGCCACTGCACTCCAGCCTGGGCGACTGAGCGAGACTCCGTCTCAACAACAACAAAAAAAAGAAATTTGACACACAATGTTGGAGGTGGGGCCTAAAAGAAGGTGTCTGGGTCATGGGGGTGGACCCCTCACCAAGGGCTTGGTGCCATCTTTACAGTAAAGGGTGAGTTCTCACTCTATTAGTCCCTGTGATAACTGATTTTTGTTTTGGTTTGTTTGTTTTTTTTTCGTTTTTTTTTTTTGAGACGGAGTCTCACCCTGTCACCCAGGCTGGAGGACAATGGCACAATCTCGGCTCAATGCAACCTCCGCCTCCCAGATTCAAGCGATTCTCCTGCCTCAGCCCCCTGAGTAGCTGGGATTACAGGCGTGCGTCACCACGCCTGGCTAATTTTCGTATTTTCAGTAGAGACAGGGTTTCACCATGTTGGCCAGGCTGGTCTCGAACTCCTGACCTCAGGTGATCCACCCACCTCGGCCTCCCTACGTGCTGGGATTACAAGTGTGAGCCACTGTGGCCGGCTGAGAACTGATTGTTGAAAAAAACCTGACACCTCCCTCCTTTCTGTCTTCCTTCCTCTATCACCATGTGATGCCTGCTCCCCTTTGCCTTCCACTATGACTGGAAGCAGCCTGAGGCCTTCACCAGAAGCAGATGCTGGTGCCATGCTTCTTGTACAGCCTGCAGAACCATGAGCTAAATAAGGCTCTTTCCTTTGTAAGTTATCCAGCCTCACGTATTTCTTTCCTTCCCCCACAAGTATTTCTTTCTTTTTTTTTTTTTTAATGTGGCCCAAGATGAGATATTTCTTTAAAAAAAAAATTTTTTTTATACAAACAATGTCTCCCGGTATTGCCCAGCCTGATCACGAACTCCTGGGCTCAAGCAATCCTCTTCCTTTGGCCTCCCAAAGTGTTGTGATTGCAGGCATGAGCCACTGTGCCTGGCCCCGCAAGTATTTATTTATTTATTTATTTATTTATTTATTTATTTATTTATTTATTTTTGAGACAGAGTCTTGCTCTGTTGCCCGGGCTGGAGTGCAGTGGTGTGATCTCAGCTCACCGCAACCTCTGCCTCCCAGGTTCAAGGGATTCTCCTGCCTCAGCCTCCCAAGTAGCTGGGATTTCAGGCTTGCACCACCATGCCCGGCTAATTTTTGTATTTTTAGTAGAGACGGGGTTTCCCCATGTTGGCCAGGCTGGTCTCGAATTCCTGACTTCAAGTGATCCACCCGCCTCGGCCTCCCAAAGTGCTGGGATTACAGGCGTGAGTCACCGCGCCTGGCCTACAAGTATTTCTTTATAGCAACACAAAAATGGACTAAGACAGACATAATTGCAACCAGCGAACTTACCTTGTTCTTCACTCACGGAAGTAAAAGCAGCAACTTAGTAAGTGCCCACCAAATATTAAATATGTTAGATATTGTTTTCAGATAAAGTCATAAGCTGGAGTCAGAGCTAAACCTGAAATCCTCTGAAGAGAATCAAATTATACAAGTCCTTCATCTCCTGGCCCTATTCATCTATAGGAATGCCCCCTAACCCCAGCTAACATAACGGATATTCCACACCAAGACTCCCCATCTTCCCTCCTTCCCTTCATTCTGACAAAGGAGCATGCCTGTCCTCTTTCAAGATATCGCTCATGCTCTCAACCACCTGTCCTCTCAGGGTTTACTGACATCAATTGTCTTCTCCTGTATCTTCAAAATTACCCACAGTTTAGTTCCGTACAACAGACATTTTATTTTTAACTTTTTTTTTTTTTTTGAGACGGAGTCTCACCCTGTTGCCAGGCTGGAGTGTAGTGGCGTGATCTTGGCTTGGCTCCCAGCAACCTCCACCTCCTGGGTTCAAGCAATTCTCCTGCCTTAGCCTCCCCAGTAGCTGGTGACAGGTGAAGACAGCTGGACTTCCTGGGTCGAATGGGGACTTGGAGAACTTTTCTGTCTAGCTAAAGGTTTGTAAACGCACCAATCAGCACTCTGTAAAAACGCACCAATCAGTGCTCTGTGTCTAGCTAAAGGTTGTAAACACACCAATCAGCGCTCTGTGTCTAGCTAAAGGTTTGTAAATGTACCAATCAGCACTCTGTAAAAACGCACCAATCAACACTGTGTAAAATGGACCAATCAGTGCTCTGTAAAATGGACCAATCAGCAGGATGTGGGCGGGGCCCCATAAGGGAATAAAAGCTGGCCACCCGAGCCACCAGCAGCAACCTGCTTGGGTCCCTTTGCATGCTGTGGGAGCTTTGTTCTTTTGCTCTTCACAATAAATCTTGCTGCTGCTCTACCTTTATGAGCTGTAACACTCACTGCAAGCGTCTGCGGCTTCATTCCTGAAGTCAGCGAGACCACGAACCCACTGGAAGGAAGAAACTCTGGACACATCTGAACATCTGAAGGAACAAACTCCGAGACACACCATCTTCAAGAGCTGTAACACTCACCGCAAGGGTCTGCAGCTTCATTCTTGAAGTCAGTGAGACCAATAACCCACTGGAAGGAATACATTCTGGACACTTGGGACTACAGGCGTGCACCACCACGCCCAGCTAATTTTCGTATTTTTAGTAGAGATGGGTTTCACCATGTTGGCCAGGATGTTCTCGATCTCTTGACCTCATGATCCACCTGCCTCGGCCTCTGAAAGTGCTGGGATTACAGGCGTGAGCCACTGCGCCTGGCCTATTTTAAGTTCAGGTGTACATGTGTGGGTTTGTTATATAGGTAAACATGTATCATGGGGGTTTGTTGTACAGATTATTTCATCACCCAGGTATTAAGCCTAGTACCCATTATTTATTTATTTAGAGACAGAGTCTTGCTCTGTCACCCAGGCGGGAGTGCAGTGGCTCAATTTCAGCTCACCTGCAACCTCCGCCTCCCAGGTTCAAGTGATTCTCCTGCCTCAGCCTCCCGAGTAGCTGGAACTATGCCCCGCCCGGCTAATTTTTGTGTTTTTAGTGGAGACAGGGTTTCACCATGTTGGCCAGGCTGGTCTCGAACTCCTGACCTCTGGTGATCTCCCTGTCTCGGCCTCCCAAAGTGCTGGGATTACAGGCGTGAACCACTGCACCCGGCCCCCATTATTTATTTTTCTTGATCCTCTCCCTCCTCCCACCCTCCACTCTCTGATAGGCCCCAGTGTGTGTTGTTCCCCTCTATGTGTCTATGTACAACAGACATTTAGTAAGTCATTAATAGGAGTGTCACTTTGGGTGACAAAAAAGCTCAAGTCTTCCCTAGCCTTCCGGCTCAAACTTGTGCCTCTCTTCTCTTCATAGTAAAGCCTGCCTGCTGAGAGGTCTCCTTACCTCATCATCTCCATTTCCTTACCTCTTCCTCAGTCCTTAACTTTCTGCATTCCGGCTCCTGCCTCCATCATCCCAGAGCAATTGCTTCCAGAAAGGGTGTGGTGGCTCACACCTGTAATTCCAGGACTTTGGGAGGTCAAGGCAGGGGGATCACCTGAGGTCAGGAGTTCGAGACCAACCTGGCCAACATGGCGAAACCCCGTCTCTACTAATAACCAGGCATGGTGGTACATACCTGTGATCCCAGCTACTCAGGAGGCAGAGGCATGAGAATTGCTTGAACCCGGGAGGTGCAGGTTGCAGTGAGCCAAAAGAAAAAAAAAAAAACAAAAGGTCCCCCATGATGACCTCCTGTCTTAGTCCATTCTTGTTGCTATAACAAAATACCTTAGACTGGAGGCTGAGGCAGGAGAATGGCGTGAACTTGGGAGGCGGAGCTTGCAGTGAGCCGAGATCGTGCCACTGCACTCCAGCCTGGGCGACAGAGCAAGGCTCCGTCTCAAAAAAAAAAAAATACCTTAGACTGGGTAATTTATAAAGAGCAGAAATTTGTTGCTCACTGTTCTGTAGGCAGGGAAGTCCCAAATCAAGGCAGGTTTGGTGTCTGGTGAGAGGTTGTTCCTCATTTATGGCACCTTTGTGTCCTCACATGGTGGAAGAGATGGAAGGGCCAGGCAGCTCTCTGAAGCCTTATTTATGTATTTATTTATTTTTGAGACGAAGTCTGTCACTGTTGCCCAGGCTGGAGTGCAGTGGCGTGACGATCTTGGCTCACTGCAACCTCCGCCTCCTGGGTTCAAGCAATTCTCCTGCCTCAGCCTCCCGAGTAGCTAGCATTACAGGCACCTGCCACCATGCCCAGCTAATTTTTTGTATTTTTAGTAGAGACGTCGGCCTTGTTGGCAAGGCCGGTCTCGAACTCCTGACCTCATGATTCGCCCACCTCGGCCTCCCAAAGTGCTGGGATTACAGGCGTGAGCCACTGAGCCCGGCTGCCTCTTTTATAAGGGCATTAATCCCACTCATGAGGGCAGAGCCTCATGACTTAATCACCTCCCCAAAGATCCCTCCTCTTAATATTGTCACCTTGGGGATTAAGTTCCAATATACACATTTTTTTTTTTTTTTTTGAGATAGAATCTCACTGTGTCGCCCAGGGTGGAGTGCAGTGGCGCGATCTCAGCTTACTGCAACCTCTGCCTCCCAGGTTCAAGCAATTCTCCTGCCTCAGTCTCCCAAGTAGCCACCACGCCCAGCTAATTTTTGTATTTTTAGCAGAGATGGGGTTCCACCATGCTGGCCAGGCTGGTCTCCAACTTCTGGACTCAAGTGATCTGCCCACCTCAGCCTCCCAAAATTCTGGGATTAGAGGTGTGAGCCACCGTGCCCGGCCTACAACATACACATTTCGGAGGGACACATATATTCATGCCTTTGCACCTCCCATCTGCCAAATCCAAGTCCTTATCTTGGTTCACTTCTTGGCAGCACTGAACAATGTTGGCTACTTCCTCCTGTTTGAAACTCTTGTCTAGTCTTCCATAACCTCCTATGGCTTTAATAGCTGGGGTTTACCAGGATGAAGTTCTGGAAGCTTTTCTCTTCACTCTACATTCTCTCCCAAAGTCCTGTTCGTTGTTGTTGTTGTTTGTTTTGTTTTGTTTTGTTTTGTTTTAGACAGATGCTCACTCTGTCACCCAGGCTGGAGTGCAGTGGTGTGATTACAGCTCACTGCAGCCTCGACCTCCCGTGTTCAAGCGATCCTCCCACCTCAGCCTCCCGAGTAGCTGGGACTATAGGTGCACGCCACCACACCAGGCTAGCTTTTTGTATTGTTTGTAGAGACGGGGTTTCACCCTGTTGCCCAGGCTGGTCTCCAACTCCTGGGCTCAAGTGGCCCACCCTCCTCAACTTCCCAAAGTGTTAGGATTACAGGCATGAGCCACTGCACCCTGCCTCTCCCAAAGTTGTTTTATCCCTTCCCCACTTACCCTCCCTCACTCTGCTCCAGCCACTCAGTCCTCCTTGCTGATCCTTCGAAGAGCCATGTTCTTCTCAACTCTGGGGTTTCTGCATGCTGTTCACTCTCCAGAAACACTTTACTCTCTCCCTTGCCCCTGACTTCACCTGACCCACTCATCATTCACCCACTCATCCTTCATTTCAGGTGTCAGATTAAATGTTACCTCCTTGGGGATGTCTTTCCTGCCACTCAGGCTAGGTTAACACTCTACCCATTACACTCACTCATGAGGCCCTAGGCATCTTTTTTTTTTTCCTTGAGACGGAATCTTGCTCTGTCGCTCAGGCTGGAGTGCAATGGCGCGATCTCGGCTCACTGCAACCTCCGCTTCCCGGGTTCAAGCAGTTCTCCTGCCTCAGCCTCCCAAGTAGCTGGGATTAAAAGCACCTGCCACCCCGCCCGGCTAATTTTTTTGTATTTTTAGTAGAGACGGGGTTTCACCATGCTGGCCAGGCTGGTCTTGAACTCCCAACCTCAGGCGATCTGCCTGTCTCAGCCTCCCAAAGTGCTAGGATTCTGTAATCCCACAGATTACAGAATCGAGGCGGGTGGATCACTTGAGCCCAGGAGTTCACAATCAGCATGGGCAACATGGCAAAACCCCATCTCTACAAAATAGAAAACAATTAGCTGGGCATGGTGGCACAGGCTGTGCCAGTAGTCCCAGCCACTTGGGAGGCTGAGGTGGGAGGATCACCTGAGCCTGGGAAGTCGAGGCTGCAGTGAGCCATGATCGTGCCACTACACTACAGCCTGGGTGACAGAGTGAGACTCTGTCTCAAAAAAAAAAAAAAGAAAAGAAAAGAAAGCATCGACGTTGGCATGTGGACTGCTGCTGAGAACCCACTGATTCGGGATGGAGAGGAGTAGGCTAGGATTAGAGGGACTGGTAAGAGGCTATGGTCTGTAGAGTCAGATGGACAGATAAGAGAGATTTCATAGAATCAACAAGACTTGTGATTGACTGAATGTAGGGGAGGAGGAAGACAGAGGTGGCAAGGATGATGCTCAGGTTTCTGACTTGAGCAACAGGGTGGATGGTGGTGTCATTTACTGAGACAGAAGGGCCATGAGAATAGGTTTTTTTGGTGGGTAGGGGAAGGGGATCAAAACTTGTTTTGGATACATTAAGATTGAGATTGGCTATATGACATCAAGGTGAAGAGATTCAATAGACAGTTGGATATGTGGATAAACAAATCAAGAGAGAACTGGAGGTAGCTGTGGGGTTACGGGAGGGTTTTTTTTTTTTTTTTTTTTTTTTTGAGACAGAGTCTTGCACTGTCACCTAGGATGGAGTGCAGTGGCGTGAGCTCAGCTCACTGCAACCTCCCCCTCCTGGGTTCAAGCGATTCTCCTGCCTCAGTCTCCTGAGTAGCTGGGATTACAGATGACCACCACCACGCCCAGCTAATTTTTGTATTTTTAGTAGAGACGGGGTTTCACCATGTTGGCCAGGCTGGTCTCAAACTCCTGACCTCGTGATTTGCCCGCCTTGGCCTCCCAAAGTAGTGGGATTACAGGCGTGAGCCACCACGCCCCGCCAGGAGAGGGGTTTTATTTTGGCTTGGGAGTCACAGCTTGTTTGTGTAATGACACAAAGGACTCAAAAGAGAAGGAGAAGTAGGAAGACAGAGGAGTCAACTCGAATAGTCAATGGATCAAAGCTCCCCAGAGGTGGGAAGGATAAGGCAGAGCATAGGACTAGGAATTTGTCTTACAGAGGAGGAGACTCTGGAGTCAGACAGTCTGATTAGAGCTTAGTTCTACCACCTTCTAGCTGTGAGACCCTGGGCAAGTCTCCCTGAGTCTTACTTTCCTTGACTACAAAACAATGGAATTGGCCAGGACTGGTGGCTCATGCCTGTAATCCCAGCACTTTGGGAGGCCAAGGCGGGTGGATCACAAGGTCAGGAGTTCAAGACCAGCCTGGCCAAGATGGTGAAACCCCATCTCTACTAAAAATACAAAAATTGGCCGGGCGCGGTGGCTCACACCTGTAATCCCAGCACTTTCGGAGGCTGAGGCGGGCAGATCACGAGGTCAGGAGATCGAGACCATCCTGGTTAACACGGTGAAACCCCGTCTCTACTGAAAATACAAAAAATTAGCCAGGCGAGGTGGTGGGCGCCTGTAGTCCCAGCTACCAGGAGGCTGAGGCAGGAGAATGGTGTGAACCTGGGAGGCAGAGCTTGCAGTGAGCCAAGATCGCGCCACTGTACTCCAGCCTGGGCGACAGCGAGACTCCGTCTCAAAAAAAAAAAAAAAAAAAAAAAAAAAAAAAAAGCCAGGCATGGTGGCAGGTGCCTGTAATCCCAGCTACTCAGGAGGCTGAGGCAGAGAATTGCTTGAACCCAGGAGGCAGAGGTTACTGTGAGCTGAGATCGCACCACTGCACTCCAGCCTGGGTGACAGAGCGAGACTCTGTCTCAAGGAAAAAAAAAAAAAGGAATTATAAGTACCTGCCTCATAAATTTGGGCTGATGATTAAAGGAGATAATGCACATAGGAACATTGCATAAATGGTAGCTGTTATTATTATAACAGGAGTGCAGGAGGAAAAAGAAGGCGCACATACAGGTGAGTTCATAGGTTTGGTTGCAGGAAGTTGAATACATTCTGTTTTTTCTCTTCTTTTTCTTTCTTTCTTTCTTTTCTTTTCTTTTTCTTTCTTTTTTTTTTTTTTTTTTTTTTTTTTTGAGACAGAGTATTTCTCTGTCACCCAGGCTGCAGTGCAGTGGCAGGATCTTGGCTCACTGCAACCTCCGCTTCCCAGGTTCAAGTGATTCTCTTGCCTCAGCCTCCTGAATAGCTGGGATTACGGGCATGTGCCACCAAGCCCAGCTAATTTTTGTGTTTTTAGTAGAGACGGGGTTTCACCATGTTGGCCAGGCTGGTCTTGAACTCCTGACCTCAGGTGATCTGCCTGCCTCAGCCTCCCAAAGTACTGGGATTACTGGCATGATCCACCACGCCCAGCCTACTAACCTCGATGATTTCTTAAACTCAAACCTGATAGGCCACTGTCTACTTTTGAACTCTTTAATGTTTCTCTTGGCCTCAGGATAGAATTGAAGCTCTCAGTTAAGACCTAGAGGCTCCTCGAGATCTGGTGTCTGCTTACCTCTCCAGCCTCATTCCTCATCACTACTTCCTGTTCGCATCCTCTTTCCTCACCCATGAATACATCCCCTTTCTACACTCCTGCCATGCAGTAACTTTCAGTTCCCGATCTCCCAGCTTTCTCTTGACTGGGCCTTTTCACAGTCTGTTTCCTCTGCATAGGACATGAACATTCCACCCGGCAACCTCAGCCACAAAACCTAACTCCTCGTGGGCCTCCAGGGCTCAGTTTGCTCTTCCTCAGTCCCTCCCGTGTTCGGGACAGTTTCCCAAGGCCCTAGTGCCTTCCTTGCCGCGGCACTCTGCACTAGGAGCTGTGTCTGCACTGTCGTCTGCCTCCGTGTAGGCTGGGAGTCCAAGAAGATGTGGGCCTGTGGATGTGGTTCACTGCTGCAGCCCAGCACCCAGCACAGATACAACACTATGTATCTGCCTCATAGTCTGAAACGGGTGTTTGAGAATGAACAAGTGGGAGTTGGAGGCAGCTGACCTTGAATTTAGCTCCGCAGGCTTTCTGATTTAACTAATAGTTGTGTTTTTTGTATTCATTTGCCTTCAGTTCCCATGCCCTTCTTCCTTTGGAGAGCCCTGTGGAAACAATTTTTCTTTTTTCTTTCCTTTTGTTTTTTGAAACAGAGTTTCACTTTGTCACCAGGCTGGAGTGCGGTGTTGTGATCTCAGCTCACTGCAACCTCTATTTCCTGGGTTGAAGCGATTCTCTTGCCTCAGCCTCCCAAGTAGCTGGGATTACAGGTGCCTGCCACCATGCCTGGCTAAGTTTTATAATTTTAGTAGAGATGGGGTTTCACCATGTTGACCAGACTGGTCTCCGACTCCTGACCTCAAGCGATCCACCCGCCTCAGTCTCCCAAAGTGCTGAGATTACAGGCCTGAGCCACCGTGCCCGGCCTGGAAACAGTTTTTCTAACGAACACCATGTTAGATGTACATTAGACAGTTACAAATGTGGCATTATAGGTTCATGATTTTAGAGGTTAGCGATCAAGTCCAATTTCCTCATTTCAAATGGAAGAAAACAGGTCCCCAAAGCTGCGGTGGCTTGTTAGTGGCAGACTAGTTGTAACTGTAAAACTGGGATTAAGCATCAGATTTCTTGATTCCAGTGCTCTTTCTCCTATCCCATACCATGCTGTGATGGATTAAAGATGACCACAAGTCCTTTGATACTCTTCCCATTGAGAGGTGGCCTCTGTCACACTTTCCCTTGAATCTGGATGGGTTCTGGAACTGCTTAGACCAAGAAAATACAGGAAAAGGGATAACCCAGTCTGGGTGGGACCAGCTACGTAATTTGTGGAGCCCAAACTGAAAATGTGAGACTCCTTTTAAGAAATTAAGAATTTCAAGAAAGACTGGGCGTGGCGGCTCACGCTTGTAATCCCAGCACTTTGGGAGGCCGAGGCGGGTGGATCACTTGAGGTCAGGAGTTTGAGACCAGTCTGGCCAACATGGTGAAACCCTGTCTCTACTAAAAATACACAAAATTAGCCGGACATGGTGGTATGCATCTATAATCCCAGCTACTCGGGAGGCTGAGGCAGGAGAATCGCTTGAACCCAGGAGGCGGAGGTTGCAGTGAGCCGAGATCACGCCATAGCTCTCCAGCCTGGGCAACACAATGAGGCTCCATCTCAAAAAAAAAAAAAAAAGGAATTTCAAGATAGCAAAATCAGAGCATTAAGCTAAGCACAGAGCCCTGTGCAACTGCACGACCACCCCCAGGAAGCTGGTCCCGGTGCCAGTTTTAGGGCCCAGGTCTTAAGAGACTGGCAGCTTCCAGTTCTTGTCTCTTGGAACACATAATCAGGCCAGTCACCACATAAGCAGTCATCTACCCCAAGCGCATCATGCCGTGAGAAGGCCAAGCCACATGAAGCGGCCCTGTAGGATGAGATGCCACGTAAGGAGAGGGAGAGGAAGGCCAAGGAGCACTAACGCACCCAGCATGTGAGTGGAAAAGGCATCTTGGAAGTGAATCCTCCAGCCCCGGCTACCCCCACTAGATCAGAAAAAAAGCAACCAGCCAAGGTCTTCCCAACTTCCTGACCCAGGAATGGAAACAAAATGCCACTAGGTTTTGGGATAGTTTGTTACACAGCAATAGATAACAGGAACATATACTATCTCTAGCATTCTTCAAAATGCCAGTGAAATGCTGTCTTTTGAAGCACAAAGTTCTGTTTGTATAAAGTGTCATCATTCTGTGATTCCCAAATTACATACTAAATATATGTGTATGCATATTGCAAGCATATGAATGTCACTTTGGTGATAAAAATACATAAATGTGGCCGGGCGCGGTGGCTCATGCCTGTAATCCCAGCACTTTGGGAGGCCGAGGCGGGCGGATCACTTGAGGTTAGGAGTTCAAAACCAGCCTGGACAACATGGTAAAACCCTGTCTCTACTAAAAATACAAAAATTAGCAGGGTGTGGTGGCACACGCCTGTAGTCCTAGCTACTTGGGAGGCTGAGGCACGAGAATCACTTGAACCCGGGAGGCAGAGGTTGCAGTGAGCTGAGATCTCACCATTGCACTCCTGCCTGGGCAATAGAGTGAGACTCTGTCTCAAAAATAAATAAATAAATTAATTAATTAATAAAATAAAATATAAATATGCACTTCACACTATGGACATACATTGTTTTGGCATCAGCCTTATCAGACCTTTTTTATTTAAAATATGTAAGTTCAGAATATTTTCCTTGGCCTCTGTGAATACTTCTCTATCATTGTGCTTATAACAATGTATGATAATTGTCTATGTATTTATCTCCTTGACTAGATCCATGCCTTTCAAACTACACAAGCAACCTATTAGTAGGGCATGAAATCCGTTTTTTCAATGAAATGGGATAAAATAAAAACATAAGTATGCATTGCACACAAGTAAGTATGAAATCAAGAAACTTGCAGGATTGCAGGATTGTGTGTGTGTGTGTGTGTGTGTGTTGTGGCCACTGGAATAGATTGTGAGATCCTAAGGGGAGGGTCCATGCCTAACCTATTCACCACTGCATCCCCAGCAGCCAGTGCACTGTTTGGCACATGTAGGTGTTCTGTAAATATGTGTTAAATGAATGAAATTTATTCTTGAATTCTCCTATTAAGAGATGAACATCCTCGTCTTCTTGGAACCCTTCACCCTTTCCTAAGAATAGTGCTGGGCTCGAGACTTGTACTTCAGGGAGTCTTACAGCAATGTATTTATTATTCATCCATTTTCAGTTTTCAGTTTGGGCCTACATATCTACACCAGTGTGAACTTTCTGTTAACTGCCAGCCGGAACAGAAACTATCTACTCCCTCCCCAAATATGTCAAGAGTAAAAAACGAGGGAGAGAGAGAGGAAGAGAAGGAAGGAAGGAAGGAAGGAAAGGAGGCAGGGAGGGAAGAAACAAATATCAGTTTTAGGTTTATATCAGAAACTCTTTTTTTTTCTATTTTATATATATATATTTTTTAAATACAGATTGGGGGTCTCGCTGTGTTGCCCAGGCTGGTCTCGAACTCCTGGGCTCAAGCGATTCTCTCATCTTGGCCTCCCGAGGTGCTGGGATTACAGGCATCAGCCACTGTGCTGGGCCTATACCAGACACTCTTAAAGATTGCTATTATACAGTAGGCCAGGCAATTTTAACACACCATCTCATTTAATTGCCAAAGCAAGTTATGGCACAATATTTACCCCATTTTACTCATGCTCAGGGAGGTTAAGTAACTCCTCTAAAGTCGCCTAGGCTGGGCGCAGTGGCTCACACCTGTAATCCCAACGCTTTGGGAGGCCGAGGCAGGCGGATCACCAGAGGTTGGGAGTTTGAGACCAGCCTGACCAACATGGAGAAACCCCATCTCTACTAAAAATACAAAATTAGCCAGGTGTGGTGGCGCATGCCTGTAATCCCAGCTATTCATGAGGCTGAGGCAGGAGAATCGCTTGAACCCGGGAGGCGGAGGTTGCGGGGTGAGCTGAGATCGCGCCATTGCACTCCAGCCTGGCCAATAAGAGTGAAACTCCGTCTCAAAATAAATAAATAAATAAATGAAAATAAAGTCGCACAACTACTAAGTGAGAGGTATGTATTTGATGTGAACTCAGGCCCGGCCAGCTCCATAGCTTTGTGAGCGTTCCATGTCACTCTGCTGTCCCCATGCAGTTAACCAAAGCACCTACACGAAGTGTTTTGCTAAGACAAGACATCCTATGAATAGGACATTTTCTCTATCAATCTATGCGGAATTGACCTATGTAGACACAACTTAAGGTAAGTGTTTATGATGCAGACATCATCAGTGGAGTTCATCCACTTTTGGTGATTTGTAAATAAACCAGGAACTCACTCTACCATCAGCATGCCTTCTTGAGTGCCACACTTTAAAATGCATATTTCATCAATTTCACTTCAGGTGTAGGTGTTTGCCTGGTTATTTTCATAAATGAATATTCATTTCATTTATTTTGAGACAGGGTCTCACTCTGTCACCCAGGCTGGAGTGCAGTGGCACAAACCTAGCTCATTGCAGCTTCAAACTCCTGGGCTCAGGCGATCCTCCCACCTCAGCCTCCCAAGTAGAAGGACTACAGGTGTGTGACACCACACCTGGCTCATTAAAAGGATTTTTTTTGTAGAGATGGGGTCTCACTATGTTTCCCAGGCTGGTCTCAAGCTCCTGGTGGGCTCAAGTGATCCTCCTGCCTCGGTCTTCCAAAGTGCTGGAATTACATGTGTAAGTCCCTCTACCTGCCCTTATTTTATTTTAAAATAAAGTCATAAAGTTATATTTTAGAATAGTTTTAGATTTACAGAAAAGTTGCAAGAATATTAGAGAGTTCCTGTATAGCCTGCACCCAGTTTTCCTATGGTTACTTTATTTTTAAATATTTAATTTAATTTAATTTAATTTATTTATTTATTTTGAGACGGAGTCTTGCTCTGTTGGCAGGCTGGAGTGCAGTGGCACGGACCTCAGCTCACTGCAACCTCTGCCTCCCGGATTCAAGCAATTCTCCTGCCTCAGCCTCCCGAGTAGCTGGGACTACAGGTGTGTGCCACCATGCCCGGCTAATTTTTGTATTTTTAGTAGAGACAGGGTTTTGCCATGTTGGCCAGAATAGTCTCGATCTCTTGACCTTGTGATCTGCCCGCCTCAGCTTCCCAAAGTGCTGGGATTACAGGCGTGAGCCACCGCGCTTGGCCTATTTTTAAATATTTTAAATCATAACTGTGGTAATGAATTATTAACAATAGAAAAAGTTGCCTCTACCCTGTGCTGTTTGGAATATGTATCTCAGAGAACACTCAGAGACAGGTGCCAGGCCGTAACGCATAAGGCAGTTACAAAGACTTCCTCTGAAACTAGCGGCTTCAGATAAGAAAGTGGGAGTCATCCTGAGTCTCCAGAAAGAGGTAACATCTTATCCCGAGTTTCCGGAGAGAGGTAATGTTTTATTCCAGCTTGGACTGCTAACTGGCCTGCAGCCCAAACCCAAGAATTTGGTCTTGAGTCAAAAGGGTATGTCTTTTTTCAAATCCCACAATTCATAAGCTTGTCGAATTTCTTTCGAAATTATCCTTTGTTTGTTTGATATGACATCTTTCCCAGGTCTTAGTATCCTTGGGAGCCCCTGAAAATTTACCCACAGAAAAGCAAACTTAAACAAAAATCAACATAAAGGACTGTAGGAAGCACCAAGAGAACAGGAGCAAACAGATGAAGACAAAATCCTAGAGAGGTAAGGGATTACTTGAGGCAACGCCACCAGGACTAGTACACAGACAGGTCTCTCGTTCAGAGTTCCCTTGGAGTAGATGCTCTTGGGGATATCTGCTAAGCCCATACTGCTTTCTCTGGGCACCAGCCCACCCACAGGGCAGTCAAGCCTATGCATAACCCTGTCCTCTCAGCCATAGTTATTGACTCTTTTTTTGTTGAGATGGAGTCTCCCTTTGTTGCCCAGGCTGGAGTGCAGCTGCACGATCTTGGCTCACTGCAACCTCCACCTCCTGGGTTCAAGCGATTCTCCCACCTCAGCCTCCCCAATAGCTGGGACTACAGGCGCACACCACCATGCCTGGCTAATTTTTGTATTTTTAGTAGAGACTGGGTTTCACCTTGTTGGCCGGGCTGGTCTTGAACTCCTGACCTCAGGTGATCCACCCGTCTCGGCCTCCCAAAGTGCTGGGATTACAGGTGTGAGCCACCGCGCCTGGTCCATAGTTACTGACTCTTGACTGGACTCATGACCCAAGTTGAGCCACTGGCCTCTCCCTCTCATGATCTTGCTGTTGGGATTCAGCGATTCCCATCCATTTCCACTGGTGGCCTGACCTGAGGACAGAGAGGAGGCCATTTTTTGCCTTGTGTTCAGAGAAGCAGAGGAGGCAGGTCTGCCAAGAACAAGAGTGAGACAGACACACAGAAAGAAGCTGAGTAGAAGACTGAGGCCCAGAGAGTGAGAGCAGCCTGCCTGACTTCTCAGTGGCTTTCAAGGCCCTGGTTCTGGTTCTTCTGGAAGCCTGGCTGCCTCCTGCCCTTGGATTTCATGAGACATCTTTGAAGGTTTGTGTTCAATTACCCTCTTTTTTTTAAAAAAAAAAAAGATGGCTGGGCACAATGGCTCACGCCTGTAATCCCAGCACTTTGGGAGGCTGAGGTGGGTAGATCATTTGAGGCCAGGAGTTTGAGACCAGTCTGGCCAACATGGTGAAACTCTGTCTCTACTAAAAATACAAAAATTAGCTGGGCGTGGCAGCATGCACCTGTGGTCCCAGATACTTGGGAGGCTGAGGTGGGAGGATCGCTTGAGCCCAGGAGGTCAAGGCTGCAGTGAACTGAAATCTCGCCACGTCACTTCAGCCTGGGTGACAGAGCAAGATCTATCTCAAAAAAAGAAAAAGACAGTTGTGAATGGCTGTGCTCTAACCCTGAAAGTTAAGTTTAATTTTCCTGTTCTTTTTTATTATTATACTTTAAGTTCTGGGGTACATGTGCAGAACGTGCAGGTTTGTTACATAGGTATACATGTGCCATGGTGGTTTGCTGCACCCATCAACCCATCATCTACATTAGGTATTTCTCCTAATGCTATCCCTGCCCTTGCCCCCCCACCCCCCGACAGGCCCCAGTGTGTGATGTTCCCCTCCCTGTGTCCATGTGTTCTCATTGTTCAACTCCCACTGATTTTCCTGTTCTTAAAAAAATCTTTTTCTGATTATAAGTACAGTCTGTGGCCATGCCACCCTGAATTTGCCTAATCTCATCTGATTGTAAATACATGCTCATTGTGGACATTTTAATTACCTTTCATCTCACTATGAGATACATTTTCGTTATGTTTATATATCCTGAGAAGCATAAAATGAAAACCAAATCACCTGCAATGAAACGTGTACACACATTGGACAAAAGATATGTACACAAATGTTCATAGCAGTACTATTCATAAAGGCCCCAAACTGGAAATTGTCCAAATGCCTGTCAACAGGAAAGTGGGGAAATAAATCAGGGGGTATTCACACACTGGAACATGATACAGAATTATCTACAATTGCATGCAACAATATGGATCAATCTTATGTGATAGTGAGCAAAAGAAGCAAGACATAAAAGTGCAAAGTTCATTATTCCATTCATAAATAACACAAAAACAGGCAAAACTAATGTATGCTGTTAGATGCTAGGACAGTGGTTACACTTGGGGGGTGACAGTGACTAAAGGGAGCTCAAGGAGGAGCATCTAGGATGCTGATCATGTTTTGTTTCTTGATTTGGGTGCTGGTGACACGAATGGATTCACCCTGTGAAAATTCATCAAGCTATCTACGCGTGTAAGTGCTCTCTTCTGCCGGGCGCGGTGGCTCATGCCTGTAATCTCAGCACTTTGGGAGGCCAAGGCAGTTGGATAACCTGAGGTCAGGAGTTTGAGATCAGCCTGGCCAACATGGTGAAACCCCGTCTCTACTAAAAATACAAAAATTAGCCAGGCGTGGTGGTGGGTGCCTGTAATCCCAGCTACTCGGGCGGCTGAGGCAGGAGAATCGCTTGAACCTGGGAGGCAGAGGCTGCGGTGAGCCGAGATCGTGCCACTGCACTCCAGCCTGGGTGACAGAGCAAGACTCTGTCAAAAAAAAAAATGCACTCTTCTTTATGAATGTTGTATTTCAAAAACATTAAAAATATAGCCAGGCGGCCGGGCACGGTGGCTCATGCCTGTAATTCTAGCACTTTGGGAGGCTGAGGTGGGGTGAATCACCTGAGGTCAGGAGTTCGAGACCAGCTTGGCCAACATGGCGAAACCCCGTCTCTATTACAAATACAAAAATTGGCCGAGTGTGGTGGTGCCAGCCTGTAATCCCAGTTACTTGGGAAGCTGAGGCAGGAGAATCGCTTGAATCTGGGAGGCGGAGGTCGCAGTGAACTGAGATTGTGCCACTGCACTCCAACCTGGGTGACACAGCAAGACTCTGTCTCAAAAAAAAAAAAAAAGAAAATAGTCTATAATTCCAATATTGATAATAATGGGAGTTGGGGGAGGTGTGGTGGGGGATTAACATTTTTTTTTTTTTAACGGAGTTTAACTCTGTCACCCAGGCTGGAGTGCGGTGGCACAATCTCGGCTCACTGCGACCTCTGCTTTCTGGGTTCAAGTGATTCTCCTGCCTCAGCATCTCAAGTAGCTGGGCCTATAGGTGCCCGCCACCACGCCTGGCTAATATTTTTTGTATTTTTAGTAGAGACGGGGTTTCACTATGTTGGCCAGGCTGGTCTTGAACTCCTGACCTCGTGATCCACCCGCCTTGGTCTCCCAAAGTGCTGGGATTACTGGCATTAGCCACTGTGCCCAGCGGGAGGATTAACTTTTAAACTTTCTCTTTTTCTTTCCTTCCTCCAGAAAATGGCTCTGGTCTGGCTTATGCTGCTGGTGTTTGCTTTTTTGGCGTTTTACTATCATTTCCCTCACTGCTACTATTATATGTATCTATTTTCATCTTTATGAAACATCTCAAAACTATCTATATTATCAGTTCTGCTGGAATCTGAGTTATTCAAATTGATCAGAAGAACACATTTTTGTTTAGAGTCAGGGCTGAGAGCCAAGTCCTGGCTTGGTGCTTCTGCCATGTCCCTATCAGCAGCTTTGGACCTGCAGCCCCAAGTGGCTTTGTCAGTGATCATATTTCAAGTGCCGGGGCTGGCTCAGCAGTGTGGAGGAGGAGGAAGAGAGGCAACGACTAGCTTCCTAGTCTGAAGCCCCGAAGAACAGAATCACTCCCAACTCCCAGGATACCTGAGCTTTCATGATCTGCCCCACCTGATTCTCTATATCCTTTCCCTAGTGCCTTAAACTCCAGGTACCTACCCACTGTGCATGCACACACACACACATGTGCACCCCTTGTCTCCTTTCTTGTGAACCCCAGTGAGGTCTTTTCTGAAACAGGGTCTCACTCTGTCACCCAGGCTGGAGTGCAGTGGCACAAAAATGGCTCAGTGCAGCCTCGATCTCCCAGGCTCAAGCAATTCTCTCACTTCAGCCTCCAGAGTAGCTGGGGTCACAGTTGTGCACCACCACACTTGGATAACTTATTTTTTTAGAGATGGGGTCTCACTGTGTTGCCCAGGCTGGTCTCCAACTCCTGGGCTCAAGCGATCCTCCCACCTCAGCCTCTCAAAGTGCTGGAATCACAGGTGTAAGCCACCATGCCCAAAGCACACATTTTATACTGATGTTGCTCACTTGCAAGTCCATCTTCCCCTCTATTCATTCTTTCATTCGTTCATTCATTCATTCATTCACTCTCATTTGGTCATTCAACAAATGCATTTTTTTTTTTTTTTTGAGACAGAGTCGCGCTCTGCTGCCCAGGCTGGAGTCCAGTGGTGCAATCTCGGCTCACTGCAACCTCCGACTCCCTGGTTCAAGTGATTCTCCTGCCTCAGCCTCCCGAGCAGCTGGGATTACAGGCGCACACCACCACGTCCAGCTAATTTTTTTTGTATTTTTAGTAGAGACAGGGTTTCGCCATGTTGGCCAGGTTGGTCTTGATCTCTTGACCTCGTGATCTGCCTGCCTTGGCCTCCCAAAGTGTTGGGATTACAGACATAAGCCACTGCGCCCAGCCAACAAACGCATTTATTGAACCTCCTTCATGCCAGCTGCGTTTGTTGAAAGCAAAGTGCAGCGAGCAAGACATACCCTTCTGGATCTATCCTTGTGGAGCTCACAATCTAGCAAAGGAGGCAGACATCAATTAATTGACCACATATGTAACCTTATAGTTACAGTTGTGAAGGAAAACTACAGGGTAATTTAAGAGGTAGTAAGCAGAAGAACCTAACTGGACTGGAAGAAGAGAGGGGGAAGTCAGGGAAGGTCTCCCTGTGGAAGTGACAAGCAGGTTGAGACCTGAAGGATGAATGGATGTTAACCAAATGAAGAGGGAGAACATTCCAGGACAAGGGAATGGGAGGTGGTACTTTCTTTGTTTTGTTTTGTTTCGTTTTGTTTTTGAGACAGGGTCTCACTCTGTCATCCAGGCTGGAGTGCAGTGGTGCAAGCTGGGCTCACTGCAACCTCTACCTCATGGGTTCAAGTGATCCTCCCCTCCTCAGCCCCCCAAGTAGCTGGGACCACAGGTGTGCACCGTCACGCCAAGCTAAGTTTATGTATTTGAGGTAGAGACGGGGTTTCACCATGTTGCCCAGGCTGGTCTTGAACTTTTGAGCTCAAGCAATCCACCCGCCTTGGCCACCCAAAGTGCTGGGATTACAGGCGTGAGCCACCGCGTCCAGCTTACCTTTTTCTTACTTGTAAAATGGAAGAATATCTAGTGGAATTGATCCTTTTCTCTTTTTAAAAACTTTTTACGGCCAGGCATGGTGGCTCACGCCTGTAATTCCAGCACTTTGGGAGGCCGAGGCGGGTGGATCACCTGAGGTCAGGAGTTCTAGGCCAGCCTGGCCAACATAGTGAAACCCTGTCTCTACCAAAAATACAATTAGCTGGGCATGGTAGTGCAGGTCTGTAATCCCAGCTACTTGGGAGGCTGAGGCAGGAGAATCGCTTGAATCCGGGAGGTGGAGGTTGCAGTAAGCCGAGATTGCGCCATTGCACTGCAGCCTGGGCAACAAGAGCAAAACTCTGTCTCAAAAAAAAAAAAAAAACACAAACAAGGCTCTGCACAGTGGCTCACGCCTGTAATCTCAGCACTTTGGGAGGCTGAGATGGGCAGATCGCGAGGTTAGGAGTCCAAGACCATCCTGGCCAACATGGTGAAACCCCGTCTCTACTAAAATACAAAAAAATTAGCCAAGTGTGGTGGTGCGTGCCTGTAGTCTCAGCTACTCGGGAGGCTGAGGCAGAGGAACCACTCGAACCCGGGAGGCGGAGATTGCAGTGAGCCGACATCGCGCCACTGCACTGCAGCCTGGCAACAGAGCGAGACTCCGTCCCAAAAAACAAAAACAAAAACAAAAACAAAACCTTTTTACCTGGGAGCATAGACTGAAGTTACCTTGAAAATACACTCCTGGAACTAATCCTTTACAGACATCATTCAATCCTTACAAACGTGAGGTAGTCAGGTATGACTCTGGATATAAGTCTTCTAAGAGAGCAAGGTCTCACAGTTGGTTCAGTGATGAAGCTGGGATGCAACCCTAGGCTTGCCTGCAAGGCCTTGACGGGTTACTCTGTCCCTCCAAATTAAAACCCTGGAGTTGGAAGAGAACTGGCATCAATCTAGCAGCTTATGTTGAGCACCAACTCTATGGCAGCTCGGCCTGACTTTATCTCAGCCTCCCATCACAACCTCCCTCTCCCTGTGCCAACATATGGTGCATCTGTGCTGGGGACTGACACCAAAACGTTCTTCCTGCTCACTCCCTACCTCATCTCCTTTTCCTAGTCAGGCAACTGAACCAAGTGCTTTGGTGCATTATTAAATTTCATCCTCACAACCTTCTGAGGGAGGCCCCATTTTGCAGATGAGGATGCTGAGGGCTTACAACTGGTGACTGGTGGACAGCAGGGTTTTGTTTTGTTTAGTTTTGAGATGGGGTCTTACTCTGTGGCCCAGGCTGGAGCGCAATGGCACGATCTCGGCTCACTGCAGCCTCCATCTCTCGGGATCATGCGATTCTCCTGCTTCAGCCTCCCAAGTAGCTGGGACCACAGGCATGTGCCACCATGCCCGGCTAATTTTTGTATTTTTAGTAGAGACAGGGTTTCACCATGTTGGTCAGGCTGGTCTCGAACTCCTGACCTCAAATGATCCACCTGCCTCGGCCTCCCAAACTGCTGGGATTACAGGCATGAGCCACCATGCCCGGCCCGGGAGCAGGGTTTAATGAATCCGGACTATAGTCTGGTGATACACAGACAGCAGCAAACTCAACCACCAGTCTGCTGCCTGCCTCTCAGTAGGTCAAGGGATGGGCAGTGTCACCACAAGCGTGACTTCCTGTCTTTCCAAACCTGTCATCTAATGCTTCCCTTCTTTACTATTTCAGTACCTTTTTAAAATCTTAAAATACATCGCAAGTTCCCATTCCTTCCTTCAAGATGCACTGATCTAACCCAACTCCCTTCATAGATGGGGGAACAGGTACTGGCAATTGTACAAGATAGCGAGGGGCCACTGGATCCAGACCCCACAGCTTTCAACTCCCAGGCTCCAAATAAACCCCTCACACACGGCTAACCCTGTGTCCATGTCATTTTCCCTTTCTCCAAATCCTAATCCTACCTTCCGAGTAGTTGGGATTACAGGTGCAATGCTTGGGCGCCTGTAATCCCAACTATTCGAGGTCTGTAGAGAAAGCTGGCTATGCCATTAATTAGATCTTGGCCTTGTCACTTAACCTCCTTGGGCTCTGTTAGCAAACATCCAACCTAATCTGAAGCAGAAGACTGCTTTCTAATGCTCTGAAATGGTTAGAAATGTCCCCGTCTTGTGACTGTCAGTTAATTTTATCAAGTCCCTCTCCTTTGGACTTGAGTATCATTTTTTGAGACAGGGTCTCACTCTGTCACCCAGGCTGGAGTGCAGTGGTGTGATCACGGCTCACTGTAGCCTCGACCTTCCAGGCTCAGGTGATCCTCCCACTTCAGCCTCCCAGGTAGCTAGGACTACAGGTGCACTCCACCCTGGCCAATTTTTTGTTTTGCCATATTGTGCAGGCTGGTCTCAAACACCTGGGCTCAAGCGATCCACCTGCCTAGGCCCCTCAAAGTGCTGGGATTACAGGCGAGCCACTGCACTCAGCCTTGAGTAACATTTTTAAGTATGTTAATGTTTACCAACTGCTGTTCACAGTGGCAGCTTTCTTTGAATATGAAGGCATCACTGATGCAGTAAGAAAAAATATTTGCAGTCAGGCCGGGGACAGTGGCTCACACTTGTAATCCCAGCACTTTGGGAGGCCAAGGTGGGTGGATTATCTGAGGTCAGGAGTTCGAGACCAGCCTGACCAACATGGTGAAACCCCATCTCTACTAAAAAAAAAAAATACAAAAATTAGCAGGGCATGGTGGTAGGCGCCTGTAATCCCAACTACTGGGAGGCTGAAGCAGGAGAATTGCCTGAACCTGGGAGGCAGAGGTAGCAGCGAGCCCTGGGCAACAGAGCGAGACTCCGTCTCAAAAAAAAAAAAAAAAAAAAAAAAGAAAAGAAAAAGAAAAAAGAAAAAAAATATTTGCAGTCTAGGGGTTCAGGAGACAGGTTCCAAAGATCCCTTTAAAGCTCCTAAGTTCCTTGGTATTCTGGAGCTCACTCTTCACACTTCTGGTGAGCGCCATGCTCTTAGGAATTGCTTTTTTTTTTTTTTTTTTTTGAGACAAGAGTCTTGTCGTTGCCCAGGCTAGAGTGCAGTGGGGCGATCTCAGCTCACTGCAACCTCTGCCTCCTGGGTCGGAGCAATTCTCCTGCCTCAGCCTCCTGAGTAGCTGGGACTGCAGGCGCGCGCCACCATGCCCGGCTAATTTTTGTACTTTTAGTAGAGACGAGGCTTTACCACGTTGGCGAGGCTGGTCTTGAACTCCTGACCTCAGGTGATCCAGCTGCCTCGGCCTCCCAAAGTGCTGGGATCACAGGTGTGAGCCACCGTGCCCGGCCGGAACTGCTTTCATCTGAACCTCCTAGTGTGGTTGTAAGGCAGGGACCCCTTTGCTGTGCAATCCCACTATTACCACTTGCACACTTTATGCAGCAGCCCACATCTCCTGCCACCTGCCTTCTCAGCTATGTCCAGGCAGCACAGGCCCCCTATCGACTGGACAGGGAGTTACAGCCAAACCCTGTTCTTTCCCTTGTTGCCACAGTTTCAATCCTAATTCCACTGGTATTTGGGGGAGCTTTGTTCCCTCTCATGTTTTCTACAGAAAATATCTTCTAAGGCTTGTATATTGGCCTATTCGTTGTTACCACTTAACATGCCACATAATTTGTCTATCTATCAATGAATCCCAAGTACCTAGAACAGTGCCTGACACAAAGGTGGCCAATAATTTGTTAACGCATCTCTCTAAATATGAAGTTGCTACTGGTTCTTTGAGATGTTAAACATAATTCCCTGGTGATTCGTCAGCCAGGGAAACTGCAAGGGGTACCGAAGAAGCTGCACTAACCCGGTAAAAGCTCAAATCCACAAGATTTCCACCGTGCACATTCACTCAGCTGTAGCTCTTCAGTAAGTCAGGCAATGGCATTACCTGTTACAATGTCAACAATTAACCTAGATTTTTTTTAAACAAGTGAACTCTCTTGAATCCAGGAACAGGGGTTGGCAATCTTTTTCCATAGAGCAAAGTAGTAAATATTTTAGGCTTTGCAGCCCACATTATCTCTGTGCACAAGGGTGCATTTATATACATAATACGTAAGTTATGCATATGGCTGTGAAACAAGAACATTTTATATGGACAGAAATTTGTATTTCAATTTTCAGATGGCATAAAATATTCTCTCAACTATTTAAAAATGTAGGAACCATATAGTTCACAGACTGTACAAAAACAGGCAGCAGATGGCTGGACGCGGTGGCTCAGGCCTGTAATCCCAGCACTTTGGGAGGCTGAGGCGGTGTATCACCTAAGGTCAGGAGGTCCAGACCGGCCTGGCCAACATGGTGAAACCCCGTCTCTACTAAAAATAAAATTCTGGGACTGCTGTTTCCCTGCACTAGACGTGAATGGGGGAGTTGATTGATTGTAAAAATCATGTGAGGCTGGGCGTGGTGGCTCATGTCTGTAATCCCAACACTTTGGGGAGGCCGAGGTGGGTGGATCTCAAGGTCAGGAGTTTGAGACCAGCCTGGCCAACATGATGAAACCCTGTCTCTACTAAAAATACAAAAATTAGCTGGGTGTGGTGGGGGGCGCCTGTAATCCCAGCTACTCAGGAGGCTGAGGCAAGAGAATTGCTTGAACCTGGGAGGCGGAGGTTGCAGTGAGCCAAGATCGCACCACTGCACTCCAGCCTGGGCAACAGAGCCAGACTCCATCTCAAAATAAATAAATACATAAAAAATAAAATAAAATAAAATTTACAGAATCAGTCCTTTACACTAAACACACTTCAAGCACATGGTAGCCAGAGAACATTTCTATCATTGCAGAAAGTTCTACTGGATAGTGTTGTTATTAGGTTTGGCAGGGAAGGGAGAATTCAGTACTTGACAAACCACAATACAACAGCAATTAAAACGAAAGGCCTCACATATTTATTACTGAACCCAGCCAACCAACGTGTTCATAAGAGATTCAGAGAGGAAACACGTCGAAATCTCCAGATAGTGGTGACATTTTCAGCTTGATATGGTAACATGATCGTGACCTTCAGACAGCATAAATATGTGTGCCATCTCATGTGCAATTCCTTACAGACCCAGCTTGGTTCTTCTCCAATGTCTCCTTTTGGAGTTGTACCTACACAGAAAAAAAATGTCAAGTTACAAAGGCAGTCCGACAGCAATGCAGCTGTTCCCATTCACATAACCTTTTAGGTACCACAAAATACTGCTTTTCTCTCCTTTAACAAGTTTGGAGTTCTTTCTGGAGAGTAAAAAAAATGATTCTCTATGTGTTTAAAAACTAGCCAAGTCAAGTTTTATCCTCTCAAAATAATTTCAAGGCTAGGATCTTAACTGGGATCAGAGTAGTGGCGAAGCCCACTCTCTCCAAGTGTACTTGCACCCACTTTTGATTCAATGGACCTGGAGGTACACAGACATACTCCGAACCCCCTCATAATGGGTCACAAACATATAAAAGCTCCCGCATGATATTTCTTTTGAGACAGTCGCCCGCTCCCCCCAACACCACCCAGCTACTTTTTGTATTTTTAGTAGAGGCGGGGTTTCACCATGTTGGCCAGGCTGGTCTCAAACTCCTGACTTCGAGATCCACCCGCCTCGTCCTCCCAAAGAGTTGAGATTACAGGCATGAGCCACTGCACCTGGCCTCGCATGATCTTTACAATTGATCAACTCCTCCATTCACGTCTAGTGCAGGGAAACAGCAATCCCAGAACTGTCCATGTCAATCTGTCATGATTTTACCCTCACAAAGGCAAAATCAAAAATAATTAACACGGCTTTTCTTTCAGCAGGATAATGGCAGTACTTCCACAAAATGAAGCACTGTAATTGCAACCTGCTTTCAAAAACATTTTTAACACTGGAAGATAGCTAAGACAATGAAAATCATTCCATTGGGTCAATTATCTGGGTCAAGGGTATATAATCTTATGTACAAAATACCTTCCCAATTCTGGGAGACCACAGAGTTTAATAGCAGGTTATTTATTGAACTAGGCATTGAGTTTTACATACATTTTTCTTTTTTTGCGACAGGGTCACACTGTTGCCCAGGCTACAATGCAGTGGCCGGATCACAGCTCACTGCAGCCTGTGAACTCCTGGGCTCAAGTGATCCTCCCACTTCACCTGCTAAATAGTTAGGACTACAAGCACGTGCCACCAAGTCCAGCTAATTAATTTTTTTGGTAGAGACGGATGGGGGTGGTCTCCCTATGTTGCCCAGGCTGGTCTCAAATTCCTGGCCTCAAGCAATCCGCCTGCTCCCAAAGTGCTGGGATTATAGGTATGAAGCACTGTGCCTGGTTTATATATACTTCTTTCACTCTTCTTTCTTCATAAGCAGGTCCCACCATCAGGCAGGACACAGAGAAACCCATGTTCAAGTAGATGTATCAAATAATGAAGGACAGTGTCTAGTATCCAGTGAACAAATGGTAAGCAATTAACTAGCCCATAACATTACAATGGGTGGCAATTTTCACATCTAACTAGCTAAATGAACCAAGGAAATAGGCCCTCAACTTTAGCCCTAAGAAGCCACACTTTTAAGTCTTCTTAGCAAACCAATCCCACTAGCTTTGCCATACAAGTCGAATCAAGTTCTGGCTGGGCACGGTGGCTCATGCCTGTAATCCCAGCATATTGGGAGGCTGAGGCGGGTGGATCACGAGGTCAGGAGTTCAAGACCAGCCTGGCCAAGATGGTGAAACCCCGTCTCTACTAAAAATACAAAAATTAGCCGGGTGTGGTGGCAGGCACCTGTAATCCCAGCTACTTGGGAGGCTGAGGCAGGAGAATCGCTTGAACTCGGGAGGCAGAGGTTGCCGTGAGCCAAGATCACACCATTGCACTCCAGCCTAGGCAATGAGAGCAAAACTCCGTCTCAAAAGAAAAAAAGAGAAAGTGCTTTGACTAGCCTGGGCAACATGGCGAAACCCCATCTCTGCAACAGGTACACAAATTAGCCAGGCACGGTGGTGAACGCCTGTAGTCCCAGCTACTCAGGAGGAGGCTGAGGTGGGAGGGTTGCACCACTGCACTCAGCCTGGGTGAGAGAGCGACTGCTGAACCTTGGGCAACTCTCGCTAATTCTTGATGCTTATTTTTCCTCCCTTCAAAACCTGTCTCAAGGCCCATCAGGTCCAAAGAGCGATGGGCTGAAAAAGCCATGCAGGAGACTGAGTTTCAGGCCTAGCTTTCCCTGGAGTTAGTCTAGATGACCTTGGAGGTCCTTCATAGCAATTCTAGTAATGTTTTTCCTTTGAGATCAACTACTTCTGCAGTAGAGGACAGTTTTCCAATCTTTTCTAGTCTCTTTTTAGAAAAGAGAAACATCTAAAAGACTGGGCTAGGTGTGATGGCTCACGCCTGTAATCTCTGCACTTCGGTAGGGTGAGACAGGAGGATTGCTTGAGCTCAGGAGTTCAAGACCAGCCTGGGCAACACAGAGAGACTCCCATCTCTACAAAAAATTTAAAAATTAGCCAGGTGTGGTGGCGTGTGCCTGTAGTCCCAGCTACTCAGAGAGATGAGGTGGGAGGGTCACTTGAGCCTGGTAGGTAGGGAGAGGCTGCAGGGAGATAGTGTCAGCGCAGCATGTAAAACAGAACAAGATCCTGTCTCAAAAAACAAAAACAAAGGCCGGGCACGATGGCTTACGCCTGTAATCCCGGCACTTTGGGAAGCCCAAAAGGGGCAGATCACTTGAGCTCAGGAGTTTGAGACCAGCCTGGCCAATGTAGTGAAATCCTATCTCTACTAAAAATATAAAACTTAGCTGGGCGTGGTGATGCACGCCTGTAGTCCCAGCTACTCTGAAGGCTGAGGCATAAGAATCACTTGAACCTGGGAGGCAGAGGTTGCAGTGAGCCGAGATTGTGCCACTGCACTCCAGCCTGGGCAACAGAGCGAGACTCCATCTCAAAAAAAACCAAAAAAACAAAAAACAAAAAACAAACAAAAACAAAAACAAAAAGCCTAAAAACACTGACTGGGTCTTCCCCACCAGGATGTGTATAAGACAGCCTTCCACCTTATGACCTAGCTCAGACTGAAGATGACCAGGAAATTAACAAGTATTGATTGGAGAAATATCTGCCCATAAGCTCAGATGTGGGCTGGATGCAGTGCAGAAACAAAGGAAGTAAGTTTTTAAAAAGGAATTTGAGAATGCTGTCAGAGCGTGGATTGGATCGCATATAATTTTAATCATGTATTTATACTCAAAAAGTAACCCTGGCCAGGCACAGTGGTTCTTACATTTAGCAAAATACAAGCAGTATGATGGAGGTCTTACCTGATTTTATTTCCAGTTTTCATCCGAATCCACTGGGGAATGGGACGATTTTGCTTTTGTTTCTTGGCCAGGAATCGCTTAATCCTGAAAGTCTTGTGAGAAGACTGGGAAGAAAATGCAATCAATTTAGACAGTGATATTAGAGCCTGCCCGAATGATTCAAAGTCAAGAACTCCTTCAAACCAACATTTGAGTGCTTAACACATACCCCAGCCCCAAAATCTTCTCAATGCTAAGCCATCAAGCCAAGCAAGTCTCTGACCCTCACAACTTCTCTGGGGGCAGATACCACAGTTTCCATCGTTCAAATAAAATAAGTGGAACAGGAGGTTAAGAAACTTGCACAAAATCAGAGCATCAATGTGCAGAACCAGGATTCAAACCCAGGTCCTTTCTGCTCCACAGCCAGAGGCTACTTTTCAATTTACCCTGCCATCCCCCAAGGACTCAGACGACCACACTGGGAATGGCTAGGTAATCTGGCTTCCTGGGAAGAACACAGCTTTGAGTCAAACAGAACCACCTACCTACCATTTGCAAGTCAACGAATCTCAGTGCTCTACTTTGTAAAATAGGGGTACATACTTTTCAAGTGTCATTGGGAGGGTAATTAAGACTTAGGGAAAATCCCTGACATTCAGAAGATCTAACCTACTCACCATTTCGGTATTAATCCTAACTCTATCCCTACTGCTAAATGTCACTGGCTAAAAAAATAAACTTTTAAGTTTTAAAATAAATGAAATGTCACTTTTCCAAGGATGACTGTCTCAATTTCTAGTTGCATCTTTTGGCTTTCATCTAAGGCCAACCCCAATACTCCCCCAAATCTACAGAATAATCTTGCAAAATTGGCACGGATGCAGGTTTAATGCCTGGCCAACCCGGACGAACATACCCTTGCATAATAATGGGAGCCAATACAAAGAAGGCAAAGATTACACCCCGCCCCCCATCCACAGTAGCAGTTGTAAATTTTGTCAAGTAATAAACTATTACTTGACAAGTAATAAAATACCAGTACTTATCGCCTCCATATCTAGAAATCAACATTTTACATCTCCTAGTAAAGAGTGACTGGTTCGCTGCTGCCATTTACTAAGAAGGCCAGAATGACACACAGGTTCACAAAACACCCCTTGTTCTAGGCGCTTCCACGGGGTGACGCTCAAGTCTCTGAATAAACGTCCTCTAAACAAAAGTCCTGGGATCTAAAAATGAGGTTCGCTTCTCCACACCAAGCTAAATCCTTTTCGAAAACCAGTAGCCCACATTACCCTCCTGATTACCCTCCACGTTGCGCATGCCACGCGCAGCCCACAGTCAGGCCACGATTTCGGGGGTGGCTGCCACCTCCCACCCCCCGCCTCCAGAACCAGATTCGCTATAAGCGAAGGGAAACCGGAATCCCTTCCCGACTCGGCAGCGGCCGGGCAAAGAAAGAGCCCCCTTGAATCCGCGGCCGCAGCGCAGGCCGTCCCTCTCCAGGTTCCTCGCTGGCTCACTAGCTTCCCTCCAGGCCACGAAAAACAGTGGCCGAACTGGATCTTTTCTTGAAAAAGCCTTTAAAAGGCTCCCGTCCCTCGACGCTCCGCGCGGCCCAGGCATTTCGTGGCAGCGGCCTCGGGTTTTGGGAAGCCTCCCCGGGGCCGATGGGGGCCGATGGACTTACCATGGCGACAAACGGAGTCAAGAACACACCACGATGGCGGAGAAAGGAAAAGAGGGGGGAAGCTGGCGGAAGAACGAGCTTAGAAGGCGCTTCTGATGGGCGGAGCTTAGGAGGTGACGCTGTGCATCGACCGCCTGTTCTAGTGCCTTTTCTGCCTACCGGTGCGCTCCCGTGGCGCCGTGGGAAAGCGCGCTGATTCCTGCCAAATGCAGTTAGCTTTGCTTCGCTTCCGTAAGTGGGTTCCCCCAGGGGCCCGGCAGTGTGTTAGGGGCACCCTGCTTCGTAAGTGAGGCAGACAGCCCGTGATAAATGCCAAAGTAGAAGCCCCTCCGAAAACCTAAGGAGCCGATTGGGCGGGACTAACCCTAAGGAAGGGCAGGGGAATTGTCCGTCACCTCCGGGCGCCGGGGACTGGGAACGCCGGGTCGGAGCTGGGCAGGCGGAGAGTAAGTGCCATTTTCCCAGAGGGCTACGAGTCATTTCGGCCTGGCTGGGAGGTATGGGAAGGGACAGTCGTGTCGGAGGAAGCAGGAGAAGTTGGAGGGGGTTGGACCACGTGGACGCTTATGTAAGCCTAGGGGTTTTCGACTAGGCGAAAGGTTGCCAAAGTTTTCAACTCAGAAAGTTAGGGACAGAACCTCTTCCTTGGCTGCTAGGAAGTCCAGCCTGACATTGTAGCCCGCCTTTGGCAAGATGTACAATAATTAATAACATGCGTTTCGGATGCTAGTGTTCCCCATTTTCATCCTTTTCCCCATTTAAAAGCAAAAACCTTTCCTTTTTGATGAGTAAATAAAATAAACATAAAAATAAGCTGGGCGTGGTGGCTCACGCTTGTAATCCCAGCACTTTGGGAGGCCTAGGCGGGCGGATTACTTGAAGCCAGGAGTTCGAGACCAGCCTGGCCAACATGTTGAAACCCCGTCCCTACTAAAAATACAAAAAAACTAACCAGGCGTGGTGGCAGGCGCCTGTAATCTCAGCTACTCGGGAGGCTGAGACAGGAGAATCTCTTGAACCCGGGAGGCGGAGGTTGCAGTGAGCCGAGGTTGAGCCACTGCACTCCAGCCTGGGCAACAAGAGCAAAACTCCATCTCAAAAAGAAAAAGTAAATAAATAAACGCAAAAACCTCCATGTATATTTGCAGTCACCTCAAGCATTTTTGCACCAACGGATTACAGCAAGGGTTTTTAACCTGGAGTCCACAAGAGTCCATGTATAGAATTCAGAGGATCCCATGAACTTGAATGGGAAAATACAACTTTATTTTCACCAAATTTAATGAAATGTAATGCTTTCTGTATTTACTAATGTAGGCAACAGACCACAGTGGCATTAGCAGTAGTTGTGACTTGGTCACTAATAGAAATCATAGATGGCTTCATATTACATTACAGTTGATGCAGATGTCTCCAGATATTATTTACACACTCACGTCCTTTAAATTACATTAGTTATAAGTTCACAAATAGAACTATGTTAAGAAGCCCATGTATTACTATAGCACATATTTCTTTTTTTTTTTTTTCAAGACTGAGTCTCCCTTTATTGCCCAGGCTAGAGTGCAATGGCACAATCTTGGCTCACTGCAACCTCCGCCTCCCGGGTTCAAGTGATTCTCATGCCTCAGCCTCCCGAGTAGCTGGGACTACAGGCACGCACTACCACGCCCAGCTAATTTTTGTATTTTTAGTAGAGACGGAGTTTCGCCATGTTGGCTAAGCCGGTCTCGAACTCCTGACCTCAAGTGATCTGCCCGCCTCGACCTCACAAAGTGCAGAGATTACTGGAGTGCGCTACCGTGCCCGGCCTAAAGTCACATTCTGAGGTCCTGGGGATTAGGGCTTCAACACATGAATTTTGGGGGAACATAATTTAGCTTGTGACACCACCAGTCACCTTCTAAGGCCGAATTCAAATGCTGTCTCTTCCCTTTAGCTGGAAATCATCACCCCTTCAACACTGTTGTAATAGTTTATTTGTACCTTTCTTATGGCTCCTAGCACTATCTGTTCTGTTGCAATGCAAAAGGATGAAAGTAACAGTGGCTGCTACTTATGGGGCTTGATAGTTACTATGTAGCTGCATGTATTAATTCAAGCCTTACTGTGAGCTTACCATGTTTTACCAGTGACCTTTTGAATCCTCACCAGAACACTACAAGGTAAGTATGGTTAATTATCCTCATTTTACAGAAGAGCCAACAGGGACAGATTAAGTTGTATACCCAAGGTCACACAGCTACTATGTTGCACAGCCGGTACTCAGACTCATGTAGTCCAGGCTTCAGAGTCTGTGCTGTCACCACTACCCTCTACTGCCTTTTCAACACAGATTTTGGGAACCTACTCTGTCTGGTTCGGGTCTTCGTGCTGGGGGTACAGGAGCAAACAAATCTGACCAAAAATCCCTGCCCTCTTGGAGTTTTGTGGCGATGGTATGGTTCTGGATTTTTTTGTGGTGGGAATTACACAAAGCTACACATGTGATAGAATTTGCCAAGTGTGGTGACTCACGTCTGTAATCCCAGCACTTTGGGAGGCTGAGGCGGGCGGATCACGTGAGGTCAGGAGTTCGAGATCAGCCTGACCAACATGGTGAAACCCCGTCCCTACTAAAAATACAAAAATTAGCCAAGTGTGGTGGCGTGTGCCTGTAATCCCACCTACTCAGGAGGCTGAGGCAGGAGAATGGCTTGAACCCGGGAGGTGGAGGCTGCAGTGAGCCGAGATCGCGCCACTGCACTCCAGCCTGGGTGACAGAGCGAGACTCTGTCTCAAAACAAACAAAAAAAATTAGCTGGGCATGGTGGTGCATGCCTGTAGTCCAAGCTACTCGGGAGGCTGAGACAGGGAGAATTGCTTGAACCCGGGAGGTGGAGGTTGCAGTGAGCTGAGATCACAACACTGCACCCCAGCCTCGGTGACAGAGTGAGACTCTGTCTCAAAAAAACAAACAAAAAAAAACAATTCTATACAACTCCCCCCTGCCCACCCCTGCCCCAGTGGGTGTATGTATAACTGGTGAAATCTGAATAAGCTCTGTGGACTGTGCCAATGTGAATTTCCTGGTTGTGATATTGTACTATAGTTATGCAAGATGCTAACACTGGGGAAAACTAGATAAAGGGTACGTACACAGGGCCTCTCAGTCCCTTTCTTTGCAACTTCTTGTGAATCTATTGTTATTTCAAAATACAAGTCTAAAAAAAACTCTGCCTTCATTGAGTTTAATTATAGTGGGGAGTTAGACAACAAATATATAAATTACATGGCACATCAGAAGGAGGTGTCATCAAGAAAAGCAAAGCAGGGGCCAGGTGCAGTGGCTATCACCTGTAATCCCAGCATTTTGGAAGGCTGGGGAAGGAGGAATAGTTGAGGCCAGGAGTTTTAGATCAGCCTGGACAACATAGTGAGACTCTCTACAAAAAATACAAAATTTAGCCACTGGATGTGGTGGCACGTGCCCGTAGCTCCAGCTACTTGGAAGGTGAGAAGGGAGGATCACTTGAGCCCAGGAGTTCGAGGCTGCAGTGAGCCATGATTGTGCCACTGCACTCCAGCCTGAGCAACAGAGTGAGACCCTGTCTCAAAACAAACAAACAAATAAAACAATTGAGGGCTGGGCGCGGTGGCTCACGCCTATAATCCCAGCACTTTGGGAGGCCGAGGCGGGTGGATCACAAGGTCAGGAGTTCGAGACCAGCCTGACCAACATGGTGAAATCTCATCTCTACTAAAAATACAAAAAATTAGCCAGGTGTGGTGGTGGCGCCTGTAATCCCAGCTACTCAGGAGGCTGAGGCAGGGGAATCGCTTGAACCCGGGAGGCGGAGGTTGCAGTGAGTGGAGATCATGCCACTGCATTTCAGCCTGGCGACAGAGGGAGACTCCATCTCAAAAAAAAAAAAAAAAAATTGAGAAGGGGTGGCATGAAAGGTAGAAGGAAAACCAGCACGAAGTGCTCTTTCTATAAAGCAGTAAGAATTAAAAGGATGATTGACATAAGCACTTAAAAGCTTATTTGCTGTTGCTTCTGGTCACCAGAAAGAAAATGCTTGCTCTTAAATAAATGAGCAATAAAAATCCAAAAAATCCAAGTTAAAAAATATGTATTTGGAAAAATGGCTGGGCGTGGTGGCTCCCACCTGTAATCCCAGCACTTTGGGAGGCCGAGGCGGGTGGATCAACTTAGGCCAGGAGTTCGAGACCAGCCTGGCCAACATGGCAGAACCCTGTCTCTACTAAAAATACAAAAATTAGCTGGGAATGGTGGCACACACCTGTAATCCCAGCTATTCAGGAGGCTGAGGCAGGAGAATTGCTTGAACCTAGGAGGTGGAGGTTGCAGTGAGCCGAGATCGCACCACTGCACTTTAGCCTGGGCAACAGAGTGAGACCCTGTCTCAAAAAAAAAAAAAGTTGGAAAAAAAAATGCAGCAATAAAAAATAATACAAATATAGACAGGTGTGGCAGCATGCACCTGTAGTCCTAGCTATTTGGGAGGCTGCGGCAGGAATATTGCTTGATCCCAGGAGTTCAAGTCCAGCCTGGGCAATGTAGTGAGACCCTATCTCTAAAAATAAATACAAATGAAAAACAATACAGTATAATAATTATTTACATAGCATTTACACTATTTTAGGTATTATAAGTAAACAAGAGATGATTTAAAGTATACAGGAGGATGTGTGTAGGTTATATGCAAATATTACATCATTTTATATAAAGGACTTGGACATCAGTGGATTTTGGTATTAAAGAGATCCTGGAACCAATCCTTCATGGATACTGAGAGACGATTATATTTGCAAAGGTGTAGATGCTAAGAACAGGTATCCAGGGCCTCCCAGAGCCAGCCTAGGAGTCTGAGCTTTATCCTGGGGACCAACAATTTGCAGACTTCTTTTTTTTCTTTCTTTTATTTTTATTTTTTTGAGACGGAGTCTCGCTCTGTCGCCTAGGCTGGAGTGCAATGGTGTTATCTCCACTCAGTGCAACCTCCACCTCCCGGGTTCAAGCCATTCTCCTGCCTCAGCCTCCCAAGTGACTGGGATTACAGGCACATGCTACCATCCCCAGCTAATTTTGGTATTTTTAGTAGAGATGGGTTTCACCATGTTGGCCAGGCTGGTCTCAAACTCCTGACCTCAAGTGATCCACCTGCCTCAGCCTCCCAAAGTGCTGATCCCAGCTCTTTGATTACAGGCGTGAGCCACCGCGCCCGATGTAATTTGCAGACTTCTTTGACAGAATGGCTCTTTGTTTTAAAAGCCATTTTATATAGAAACTCACCCTTGACTCTTCTCTGTTATACCATTAATCCAATCTCAGCAAATCCTGTCAGCTGTCTCAAAAATGTTTCTCGAATTCAGTGCTCATTTCCCCCACCGTCGTTCGTCTCTCACTTGGATTACTGCAAAATCCTTCAAACTCTTCCCCCTTCTTCTGGCCCTGCCCCTCTACAGTTTCTTCTCAACACAGCAGTCAATGACCCTGTTAAAACCTAAGCCTGATCATGTTACTGTATTTAGTGGCTCCTTTTTATTTTTTATTTTTTTGAGACTAAGTCTTGCTCTGTCCAGGCTGGAGCACAGTGGCATGATCTCAGGTCACTGCAACCTCCACCTCCTGAGTTCAAGTGATTCCTGTGCCTCAGCCTCTCAAGTGGCTGGGACTACAGGCGCATGCCACCACATCTGGCTAATTTTTGTGTTTTTAATAGAGATGGGGGTGTATGTTGGCCATGTTGGTCTTGAACTCCTGAGCTCAAGGGATCTGCCCCCTTCTGCCTCCCCAAGTGCTGGGATTGCAGGCATGAGCCACTGTGCCTGGCCTATTTAGTGGTTCTTAATGGCTCATTTCACTCCAGTAAATATCTAAGTGCCCCAGCCTGGGCGACATAGGGAGACCCTGTCGCTACGGAAAGTTAAAAAATTAGCCGGATGTCGGGGCACACACCTGTGGTCTGAGCTACTCAGGAGGCTGAGGTGGGAGGATTGCTTGAGCCCGGAAGGTCAAGGCTGCAGTAAGGTGAGATCACACCACTGTACTCCAGCCTGAGTAACAGAGCAAGACTCTATCTCCAAAAAAATATAAAAAGAAGAAAAAAATTAAAGATCCAAGTTCTCACAACAGGCATATGCTTCCACATCAGCCCCTTCCACCTCACCTCTGTGACCTCATCTCCCACTGCTCTCACCATCGGTTCACTGGGCTTTGGCCATACTGGGCAGTTCTCAGCTCAGGGCCTTTGCACTTGCTCTTCTCTCTACGTGGAAGCTCTTCCCCTAGATGTCCCCACGTCTTCATGGCTTCCTTCATCAGTCTCCTTAGGTCATTTTTCCAATGTCACCTCAGTGAGGCTTTCCCTAACCACCCTATCTATCTAAAATTGCAGCTTGGCCGGGCGCGATGGCTCACGCCTGTAATCCCAGCACTTTGGGAGGCTGAAGCGGGCAGATCATGAGGTCAGGAGTTCAAGACCAGCCTGGCCAACATGGTGAAACCCCATCTCTACTAAAAATACAAAAAATTAGCTGGGCATGGTGGTGCGTGCCTGTAATCCCAGCTACTCAGGAGGCTTAGACAGGAGAATTGCTTGAACCGGGACTCGGGAGGCGGAGGTTGCAGTGAGCTGAGATCGTGCCACTCCACTCCAGCCTGGGAGACAGAGGGACACTCTGTCTCAAAAATAAAATAAAGTAAAATTGCAACCCCCAGGTCGGGCGCAGTGGCTCACACCTATAATCCCAGCATTTTGGGAGGCCAAGGCAGGCAGATCGCTTGAGCCCAGAAGTTTGAGACCATCCTGGGCAACATGGTGAGACCTCCGCCTCTACAAGAAAAATGCAAAGGTTAGCTGGGTGTGGTGGCACATGCCTGTAGTCTCAGCTACTCAGGAAGCTGAGGTGGGAGGCTCACCTGAGCCTGGGGAGTTCGAGGCTACAGTCAGCGGTGATTGAGCCACTGCACTCCAGCCTGGGTGACAGAGTGAGACTCTCTCTAAAAAAAATTTGCAACCCCTGGCCCCCACTCAGCACTCCCTACCCCTACTACTGCTTTATTTTTCTCCATATTACTTACCTGAGATAACATATATTGTATTTATTTATTGTTTGACTCCCTCACTAGAATGTAAGCTCCATGAGGTCATGGATTGTGTATTTTGTTCACTGCTGTATTCCCTGAGCCTGGAACAGTGCCTGACACATAGTAGATGCGCAGTAAATATTTGGTGAATGAATGAACAAATGCTAATACATCAAAGAGACAACATCAAAGAACAGACTCCACAGGGCAGTTTACATCTTCATTGTTTGGCCGGACCCTTCTTGTTTGAGGGTGGATTTTCAAAATTACTGCTGAAGGCAATTGGGAGCCTTGAAAGCTTTTAAAGGGTAAGAGTAAGTGGCAATTATATATTTGTTGTTGTTGTTGTTGTTTTTGGAGGCAGGGTCTTGCTCTGTCACCCCGGCTGCAGTGCAGTGGTATATTCTCAGCTCCCTGCAACCCCCACTTCCCCGGCTCAAGCCATCCTCCAACCTCAGGTCCCCAAGTAGCTGGGACTACAGGCGCGTGCTGCCAACCCAGTTTTTTGTATTTTTGGTAGAGACGGGATCTCACCACATTGTCCAGGCTGATCTCGAACTCCTGACTTCAAGCGATCTTCTCACCTGGGCCTCCCAAAGTGCTGGGATTACAGGCATAAGCCACCATGCCTGGCCAATTATGTAAGTATTTTAGAAAGATCCTTTGGCCAGCTGGAGAGTAGTTGGGGATGGGGACAATAGTGGAAACAAGAATACTCGTGGGGGCTGTTGTTACAAGTATGCTTTTTTTTTTGAAACAGTCTCGCTCTTGTCGCCTAGGCTGGAGTGCAATGGCACGATCTCGGCTCACTGTAACCTCCGCCTCCCAGGTTCAAAGCAGTTCTCCTGCCTCAGCCTCTGGAGTAGCTGGGATTACAGACACCTACCACCATGCCAGCTAATTTTTGTATTTTTAGTAGAGACGGGGTTTCGCCATGTTGGCCAGGCTGGTCCCCAACTCCTAACCTCAGGAGATCTGCCCGCCTCAGCCTCCCAAAGTGCTGGGATTACAGGCATGAGCCACCATGCCCGGTCAGCAAACTTTTTCTGATAGTAAATATTTTAGGCTTTGCAGATGACATACAGTGTCTGTTGCAACTACTCAACTCTGCTGTTGCAGGATGAAAGCTGCAGGACAATATGTAAATGAACGGGTGTGGCTGGGTTCCAAGAAAACTTTAGTTACAGATACTAAAATTTAAATTCAATAGAATTGTCATGTGTCCCAAAATATTCTTTTGATTTTTTTCAACCATTGAAAAATACAGAAACCATTCTTAGCTCTCAGGCTGTACAAAAACACGCAGTGGCCAGGTTTGGTCCGTAGGCTGTAATTTGCTGAGCCTAGGCCTAGATAATTATGTCAAGACTCTCCTCTCCCTCCTCAAACCTGCAACCCTTCTTCCTCCATTCTCACACTCAGTTGAGGACCTGGCTTCCTAGTCACTGAGAAAATTTAAGCAATCACAAGAGAACTCCCACAGCCCATCCACACATGCTATCTGCCAACATCTCCACGTGACTATTCCCCCATCCCTCTGTTACTGTGAATGAAACGTTTGAGCTATGTCCAGCCTGTCTGCTCGCTTGTGCCCTAGATCCAAACCTCTCTCGCCCATTCAACAACCCTGCTCTGACTAGTCTTCCCTTTCTGTCCTTGCTGTTCACTGCATTATTCCCATCAACATACAAATAAATATGCTGTCATCTTAAAAAAGCTGCTTTTTACTCCAACCCCCTTGCCAGCTACTTCTTCTTCTCCTTCCCTTTGCAACAAAACCCGGTAAAGATTTGTCTTCATTCACTGTTTCCAACTTCTCTCCCATTCTTTAAGTGAGATATAATTCACATAATAATGAAAATCACCGTTTTATTTTTTTATTTTATTTTTGAGACAGAGTCTTGCTCTGTCAGGCTGGAGTACAATGGCGTGATCTCAGCTCACTGCAACCTCGGCCTGCCGAGTTCAAGCAATTCTCCTGCCCCAACCTCCCAAGTAGCTGGGATTACAGGCATGCACCACCACACCCAGCTAATTTTTGTATTTTTAGTAGAGGCGGGGTTTCACCATGTTGGCCAGGCTGCTCTTGAACTCCTGACCTCAGGTGATCCGCTCACCTCGGCCTCCCAGAGTGCTGGGATTACAGGTGTCAGCCACCGCACCGGCCACTATTTTATTTTATTTTATTTATTTTTGAGATGGAGTCTCTGTTGCCCAGGCTGGAGTGCAGTGGCATGATCTCAGCTCACTGCAACCTCCGCCTCCCGGGTTCGAGTGATTCTCCTGCCTCAGCCTCCCAAGTAGCTGGGATTACAGGCATGTGCCACCACGCCCGGCTAATTTTGTATTTTTAGTGGAGATGGGGTTTTGCCATGTTGGCCCAGCTGGTCTCGAACTCTTGACCTCAGGCGATCCACCCGCCTCAGCCTCCCAAAGTGCTAGGATTACAGGTGTGAGCCACCGCACCTGGCCTAGCAGTCACTCTTTCATTCCCACTCTTCTCTCAGCCCTAGGAAACCACTAATCTATTTTCCGTCTCTGTGGATTTGCCTATTCTGGATATTTTATATAAATGGAGACATATAATATGTAGCCTTTTGTGTCTGCTTTCTTTCACTTAGCATAATGTTTTCAAGGTTCATCCATGTTGTAGCATGAATCAGTATTTCATTTTTTTTAGAAGTGGGGTCTCACTATATTGCCCAGGCTGGTCTTGAACTCCTGAGCTCAAGCAATCATCCCATCTTGGCCTCCCAAAGTGCTGGAATTAGAGGCGTGAGGCACTGTGCCAGGCCAACATTTTTTATTTTTTTTAATAGAGATAGGGTCCCACTATGTTGCCCAGGCTAGTCTCAAACTCCTAAGTTCAAGTGATGCTCCCGCCTCAGCCTCCCAAATGCTAGGATTACCTGCAAGAGCTCTCATGCCTGGCTCATTTTTCTTTCTCTTTCTTTTCTTTTCTTTCTTTGTTTCCTTTCTTTTCTTTCTCTTCTTTCTTTCTTCTTTCTTTTCCTTCCTTCCTTCTTTCCTTCCTTCCTCCCTCCCTCCCTCCCTTCCTCTCTCCTTCCCTCTTTCCTTCCTCCTTCTCTTTTCCTTCCTTCCTTCCTTCTTTCATTCCTCCCTCCCTCTCTCCTTCCCTCTTTCCTTCCTCCTTCCCTCCCTCACTCTCTTTTCCTTCCTTCCTTTTCTTTCTCTCTTTCCCTCCCTCCCTCCTTCTCTTTCTTCTCTTTCTTTCTCCTTCCTTCTTTCCTTATTTCCTTTTATCCTTCCTTCTTTGTTTCCCTTCCTTTCTCCCTCCCTCCCTTTCTTTTCTTTCTCTTTCCTTCCTTTCTCTTTCTCCTTTCCTCCTTTTTCTCTTTCTCCCTCTTTCTCTCCTTCCTTCCTTCCTTTTTTCCTTCCTTCCTTCCTTTCTTCCCTCCCTCCCTCCCTTTTCTTTCTTTCCCTTCCTCCCTCCCTCCCTTTCTTTCCTTTTTTCTTTCTTTTTTCTTTTCTTTTTCCTTCCTTTCCATTTTTTTCTTCCTTCCTTTCTTTCTTCTTGACAGAGTCTTGCTCTCTTGCCCAGGCTGGAGTGCACTGGTGTGATCTTGGCTTACTGCAACCTCTGCCTCCTGGGTTCAAGCAATTCTCCTGACACAGCCTCCTGAGTAGCTGGGACCACAGGCTTGTGCCAACACGCCTGGCTAACTTTTGTATTTTTAATATTTTTTCTTTTTTTTTTTTTTCGTGTTTATTTTTTTGAGACAGAGCCTCAGTCTGTCACCCAGGCAGCAGTGCAGTGGCGCGATCTCAGCTCACTGCAACCTCTGTCTCCCAGGTTCAAGCAATTCTCCTGCCTCAGCCTCCCAAGTAGCTTGAATTGCAGATGTGCACTACCACGCCCGGCTAATTTTTGTATTTTTAGTAGGGGTGGGGTTTCGCCATGTTGGCCAGGCTGGTCTTGAACTCCTGACCTCAAGTGATCCGCCCGCCTCGGCCTCCCAAAGTGCTGGGATTTCAAGCATCAGCCACCGTGCCCAGCCGTATTTTTAGTGGCCAACCTTGCTGGCCACTCCTCCTCCTTGAAACACTTTTCTCTTGGATTAAGTAACACCGGAGTCTTCTGGTATTTCTCCTACTCTGGCTATTCTTTCTGTCTTTGTAGATACATTTCCTTACCTCTGTGTAATGTTAAGAGTTCTTTAAGGCTGGGCCCTAGGTCTGCTTCTGTTCCTACTTCACTCTCTCCCCATAAAGTGACAGAATCCATGGTCATGACTTCAGTGCACCCCTAAAAATGGATGAGTTCCAAATCCATACATCCATTTCCCACCTGCCATTCACCCTTCACTGTAACATGATTTCTGTCTCTTTTAGGTCATCAGTTTCATTAGTTCACTAATGAAATCATGACTGCCAAATCCAATGAACACTTCCATTTCTTGTCTTCCTTAATCTCTCTGTGGCATGGGACATTGTCAGCCAATTTCCTTCTTGAAATTTTCCCTTCCCTTAATCCTGTCGCCCAGCTGACAATCATTCACTTTCAATCATTTCTGGTGGCTCTTGTACCTCCCTCTTGGGCTACTTGTTTCTAAAAACTGAGGAAACAAAGTTATTTAGAAAGTAAAGGCAAACTGATGCCATGTTAGGAAGGGCTGGCAGAATGAATGAAAATCAGGCAAAAGCTCAAGGATGTTGTCTAAACATTTTGTTCTTATGGGACCAGAATAGTTGATGTGGTTTGGATATTTGTCCCCACCCAAATCTCATGGAAATATAATCCCCAGTGTTGTAGGTGGGGCCTGGTGGGGTGTTTGGGTTATGGGGCAGATCCCTCATGGCTTGGTGCTGTCCTCTCTTTAGTGAGTTCTTACAGAGCTGGTTGTTGTAAAGTGTGGCACCTCCTCCCCGCACTCACTCTCTTGCTCACTCTGTGATGTGGGATGTCTTCTGCTTCACTTTCCACCATGAGTAAAAGCTCCCTGAGGCTTTCCCAAAACTCGAGCAGATACCAGTGCCACACTTCCTGTACAGTCTGCAGAACTGGGAGCCAATTAAATCTCTTTTCTTATAAATTATCCAGTCTCAGGTATTCATTTATTTATTTATTTTTCTGAGGCAGAGTCTCATTCTGTTGCCCAGGCTGGAGTGCAGTGGTGCGATCTCGGCTCATTGCAGCCTCCACCTTCGTGGGTTCAAGTGATTTTCCTGCCTCAGCCTCCTGAGCAGCTGGGATTACAGGCACATGCCACCAAAAAAATTTTTGTATTTTTAGTAGAGATGGGGTTTCATCATTTTGGCCAGGCTGGTCTCAAACTCCTGACCTCAAGTGATCCGCCCATCTCAGCCTTCCAAAGTGTTGGGATTACAGGTGGGAGCCACAGCACCTGGCCAGGTATTTCTTTTTTTTTTTTTTTCTTTTTTTGAGATGGAGTCTCACTCTGTCACCCAGACTGGAGTACAGTGGCACGATCTCGGCTCACTGCAACCTCCACCTCCCAGGTTCAAGTGATTCTTCTGCTTCCGCCTTCTGAGTAGCTGGGGACTACAGGCGTGTGCCACCACGCCCAGCTAATTTTTTGTATTTTTAGTAGAGACGTGGTTTCACCATGTTGGCCAGGCTGGTCTCAAACTCCTAACCTCGTGATCCACACACCTCGGCCTCCCAAAATGCTGGGATTACAGGCATATGCCACTGCCCCTGGCCCCAGCCAGGTATTTCTTTATAATAATGTAAGAACAGCCTGTATTAGTTCATTTTCACACTGCTAATAAAGACATACCCGAAGCGAGGCGCGGTGGCTCACGCCTGTAATCCCAGCACTTTGGGAGGCTGAGGCAGTGGATCACCTGAGGTCGGGAGTTCAAGACCAGCCTGGCCAACATGGTGAATTCCCGTCTCTACTAAAAATACAAAATTTAGCCAGGCACGGTGGCAGATGGCTGTAATCTCAGCTACTAGGGAGGCTGAGGCAGGAGAATTGCTTGAATCTGGGAGGTGGAGGTTTCAGTGAGTTGAGATCGCGCCACTGCACTCCAGCCTGGGCGACAGAGTAAGACCTTGTCTCAAAAAAAAAAAAAAAAAAAAAAAAACAGACATACCTGAAACTGGGATGAAAAAGAGGCTTTAATGGACTCACAGTTCCACATGGGTAGGGAGGCCCTACAATTATGGCAGAAGGCAAGGAGGAGCAAGTCATGTCTTACATGGATGGCAGCAGGACAAAAAGAGCTTGTGCAGGGGAACTCCTCTTTATGAAACCATCAGATCTTGTGAGACTTCTTCACTATCATGGGAACAGCACAGGAAAGACCTGCCCCATTATTCAATTAACTCCCACTGGGTCCCTCACACAACATGTAGGAATTCAAGATGAGATGTGGGTGGGGGCACAGCCAAAAAATATCAGGCCTAATATAGGAGTGAACCATGAACTGATTTTTCCCTGGTAGACAAAACAAAGGCATGCCAGTGAAAGCAGAAACTAATATCATTTATGCACTTTTGAAATTCTCCAGAGGTTAATTCAGTATCAAAAATTTAATTTCTCAAATATAACAGCTATTTAGTGAAGTCAATAAACACACTTAGCTTCATGCTTGAATGCTGTTACTATTTATTGACATCAAAACAAAACAAGCTGAGACTAAAAGTTGCTATTTAACAGGAACAGACGTTGGTACAGTTTCCTTCCTGGAGAGGGTATGCACTCAGATCATGAGACCTAAGATAAAACACACACTGGATTGTCAAGAATCAAACAAGGACTACCTTTTTCCTCTTAATAGAAAAAAAGCTGAAGATAAAAGCAGATGTTTGAAAATATTCTTCATGCTAAGCTCATGTAAGCAAACAAAAAACTAAAACTAATCCTAAAACTTTAGGACATTAGATGCAGAAGTAACATGACTATTTAAATTTTTGCACCAACAAAAGTTTGTTCTATCCTTCACTGTACTTATACTACAAGGAGATGCTTGTTGCTTCTACACTTCCCAAAATCAACAGTTATCATCAACAATGCAATAAAACTAGATTGGAATGGACGGGCACGGTGGCTCATACCTGTAATCCCAGCACTTTGGAAGGCTGAAGCGGGGGGAATCACCTGAGGTCAGGAGTTCAAGACCAGCGTGGCCAACGTGGTGAAACCCCATGTCTACTAAAAATACAAAAATTAGCCAGGCACGGTGGCGGGCACCTGTAATCCCAGCTACTCGGGAGGCTGAGGCAGGAGAATCGGTTGAACCCAGGAGGTGGAGGTTGCAGTGAACCGACATTGTGCCACTGTACTCCAGACTGGGCAACAGAGTGAGACCCTGTCTAAAAAAAAGAAAAATGAAAAGAAAATTCAATTCGGGATGAACAACAGCTTTTGATTTTAGAACCAGCTCTTACTTTTCTCTCGTGTCATACGTAATGAAGTCCTCACTTGACATTTCCCTGCAAATTGCAATGCATGTCCTCACCATCAGCTTTTTCTGACACTTTAAAATTAATTTGTATAAATTGCAAAAGCAATGAAATTGTACTTCCAATTCTGAACTTCTGATCAGATTCCTGCTTTGACACAAGACTTACTCCTCTGCAGTGTACCCCACCAGCACAACGACCCCCTTTCTCTTTATTCTTTGCCCTGAAGGCACTTCTGGATTGCTTAACGTGTGCTCTTTGGCTGCCTAGACAGTCAGGACACCTAAGGCCATCTGGACTTAACACTCCCTTCCTCCTTCTTTTCTATGGTTAATATCACTTTCCTGCTTTCTTTCTACTGCTGAATCTCCAGATTGGTGCTGCCATCTTGGCATCAGAATCGACCTCGGCTTCGAGCTCCTGGATGGTAAAGCTTCATCCCTGGATGATCCTGAAGTATAACGAAATATGTTACTGTTACAACAATGCTAATAAGCTTTAAATGGTATTATCAGGTCATATCTTATATATATTAATATATACTAAAGCCCAGTAATTTAAGACCAAAAATATGAGGGCATGGTAAATGACAACTTGCCCATTTCCTCTCTCTATCTCCAAAGAAAAGCAACCATTTTATAATTATTATTTTATAAGTCTGGTTCAATTTCTTTTTTTTTTTAGAGATATCATCTCACTGTTACCCAGGCTGAAGTGCAAGTGGCACGATTGCAGCTCACTGCAGCCTCAACATTCCAGACTCAAGCGATCATCCCACCTCAGCTCCCTAGTAGCTGGGATTGCAGGCAGGTGCAACCACACTGGGCTAAGTTTTTAAATTTTTAGTAGAGAGGGGGTCTCCCTATGTTATCCAGGCAGGTCTTGAACTCCTGAAGTTAAGTGATCCTCCCGCCTTGGCCTCCGAAATGCTAGGAGACAGGGTTTCGCCATGTAGGCCCAGCTCGTCTCCAACTGCTGACCTCAAGTCATCTGCCTGTCTCAGCCTCCCAAAGTGCTGGGCTTATAGGGATGAGCCACCGTGCCGGGCCTATAGTTATTAAGGACATGAAATTATGCTTTATGAGGAAGTGGTCCTCACCCCCACTGCCTACAACACAAGAAAGGAGAGGAAGGGAGCAAACTAGAAGAAGAAAGGTGGTATTGGGGGAAAGGATATCAATTAAAGATGGATTTTAAAAATTGTTTAGCAGGAGGGAGGGCCCTCCTGTGGTTTCACCAGTTGATCTGGCTGAGGGATTTTCTCCAGCGACACTTGCAGCTTAGGGGCAAGAGGCTCCCACAACACCCTGTGCTACCGCGACCCTTCTGACATTATGCATCATGATCTGATTATTGCTATTTGCCTCTTGCCAATACTGAACCATGAGTTCAACACAGACAAGGACTTATTTTAATCCTTGACCAGGGCCTGGCACACAGTCAGTGATTGGTACATGTTTGCTAAATGAATGAGCAAATGGCAGAAATTGAAGAGGGTGGGGTGGTGACGGGTGGTTTATCCAGAGCTGGACAGGCAAGGCAAGTAAAACAGAAGAGGGAGGTGCTGACATGAAAACGGCCTTGAGATGGCTGGCAACAGGCTAGACAAAGAGGCAAGGGATGTCAACTCATGCCTGTTGGTTCAGGAGAATTGCTTCTCTTAAGGCCAACTCCTCTAACCTCTATTTTGGCTTCCATTTTCACCTGCCTTTGCAGGAAGCCTACAGTATTAGTAGTCTCTTTCTCTTGGGTATTCATTCTTTTAGAGCTTTCCTTTTGGCTTCTAAACTTACTTACTTTCTCATATTTAAAATAATGTTTCATTAACACCATTAACCTATGCATCTCAATTTCTTTCACAGCTGTGTTAGTCTGTTTTCACAGTGGTAGAAAGAAATACCCAAGACTGGGTAGTATATAAAGAGAAGAGGTTTAATTGACTCACAGTTTCAAATGGCTCGGGAGGCCTCAGGAAATTTATAATTATGGCAGAAGGTGAAGCAGGCATGCCTTACATGACAGCAGGCGAGAGGTGAATTGCGAGCATAGGAAAAACTGCCACTTTTAAGACCATCAGATCTGGTGTGACTCACTCACTATCAGGAGAACAGCATGAGGGAAACCAGCCTCCTAATCCAATCACCTCCCACCAACTTCCTCCCTTGACAAATAAGGATTACAATTCAAGATAAGATTTGGGTGGGGACACAGAGCCCAACCATATCAACAGCCATATGAGAAGTCTTCAAAAAGTCCGTGGAAAATGTGTATTATCAAGAAACTGTGCATGGATTGCAAAATCTTTTTGAGGGCTGGGCATGGTGAGTCACCCCTGTAATCACAGCACTTTGGGAAGCTGAGACTGGTGGATCACTTGAGGTCAGGAGTTTGATACCAGCCTGGCCAACATGGTGAAACCTCGTCTCTACTAAAAAACAGAAAAATTAGCCAGGTGTGGTGGTTCACACCTGTATTCTCAGCTACTCAGGAGGCTGAGGGAGAAGAATAGCTTGAACTGGGGAGGTGAGGTTGCAATGAGCTGAGATCGCGCCACAGCACTCCAGCCTGGGCGAGAGAGTGAGACTCCATCTCAAAAACAAAATCTTTTTGCACCAAAACAAACTGGTACTAACGCATTATAAAATGTCTCAACAGGATCTAGTTTGAGTCATTAAAAAGGAGAAGTCATCAGTTTGAAAAGAGCTCCAATCAGAGCAAAATGAATTCTGCTAAAATTGAAGGAACAACAAACGTCAAATTTAGGGTGAAGTTAGGGTGGAAGAATGGTAAAATCACTGATGCTTTATCAAAAGTTTATGGGGACAATGCACCAAAATAAATCAGCAGTTTATAAATAGTTAATTTGTAAGAAAGGACAAGACGATGCTGAAGATGAAGCCTGCAGCAGCAGGTCATCCACATCAATTTGTGAGAAAAAAAATTAATCTTCTTTGTGCCCTAATTTGGAAGGACCAACGATTAACAGCAGAAACAACAGCCAACACCATAGACATCACAATTGGTTCAGCTTACAGAATTCTGACTGAAAAATTAAAAGTTGAGCAAACTTTCCACTTGATGGGTGCCAAAACCAGATCAGCTGCCAAGAACAGAGCTTTCAATGGAAATTTTAAACAAGTAGGATCTGTTGGTTGCTACAAAATTAATTGCAGTTTTTGCCATTGAAAGGCATGTCAAAAACCGCAATTACTTTTGCCCCAACCAATAGATCATGAAGCATCTATTGGGAAAGTGTAACAGGAGGTGAAATGTGGCTTTCCAACTATGGAGACAAAGTACAATCGAAGTAATGGCTCCGAAGATGTGGAAGTGGTCCAGTCAAAGCAAAAGTGGTCTGGTCAAGAGCAAAGGTCATGGCAATAGTTTTTTGAGCTGCTTGAGAAATTTTGCTTGTTGACTTTCTGGAGGGCCAAAGAAAAATAACATCTACTTTTTATGGGAGTGTTTTGAGAAAGCCAAAGCTTTAGCAGAAAAATGCCCAGGAAAACTTCACCAGAGAGTCCTTTTCTACCACAGCAAAGGTTCTGCTCATGCCTCTCATCAAACGGGGGAAATTTTCAGAGAGTTTCAATGGGAAACCAGTAGGCATTCACCCTACAGTTGGGATTTAGCTCCTTCCAACTTCTTTTGGTTTCCTAATGATAAAAAATCTGTAAAGGGTACCATTTTTTTTCCAGTTAATAATGTAAAAAAGATTGCATTGATGTAAATTCCCAGGAACTCCAAGTCTTTGGGGATGGATAAAATGGCTAGTATCTAAGTGCTGTGAGCAAGAGACAAAAATAAATAAATAAATAAATGGCTAGTATCATTGCTTACAAAAGTGTCTTGACCTTGGTGAATCTTATAAGTTTATATTTTTTATCTTTTATGTCTATTTTCCACAAACCTTGTTTTTTTTTTTTTTTGAGACAGAGTCTGGCTCTGTCACCCAGGCTGGAGTGCAGTGACGTGATCTCTGCTCACTGCAACCTCCACCTCCCGGGTTCAAGCAATTCTCCTGCCTGAGCCTCCTGAGTAGTTTGTACTACAGATGCATGCCACAACACACAGCGATTTTTTTTTCTATTTTTTTAGTAGAGGTGGGATTTTGCCGTGTTGGCCAGGCTGGTCTTGAACTCCTGACCTCAGGTGGTCCACCTGCTTCGGCCTCCCAAAATGCTGGGATTACAGGCGTGAGTCACTGCACCCATCGTCTGTTCTTTTAAAAATCCATGGCCGGGTGCGGTGGCTCACACCTGTAATCCCAGCACTTTGGGAGGCCGAGGTGGATGAATCACAAGGTCAAGAGATCATAGACCATCCTGGCCAACATGGTGAAACCCCGTCTCTACTAAAAATACAAAAATTAGCTGGGCTTGGTGGCACGTGCTTGAAGTTCCAGCTACTCGGGAGGCTGAGGCAGGAGAATCACTTGAACCCCGGAGGCAGAGGTTGCAGTAGGCAAAGATCGTGCTGCTGCACTCCAGTCTGGTGACAGAGCGAGACTCAGTCTCAAAAAAAAAAAAAAAAAAAAAAACCATCAGGCTGGACACAGTGGCTCATACCTGTAATCCCAGCACTTTACGAGGCTAAGGTGGGTGGATTGCTTGAGCCCAAGAGTTTGAGATCAGCCTGGGCAACATGGGAAAATCCTGTCTTGACAAAAAATACAAAAGTTAGCTGGGCATGGTGGCCTATGCCTATATTCCCAGCTACTCAGGAGGCTGATGTGGGAGGATCAACTGAACCCAGAAGGTCAAGACTGCAGTGAGCCGTGATGGTGCCATGGCACTCCAGTGGTGGTGACAGATGGAAACCTTACCTCAAAAGAAAAAAAAAATATCCAGGCTAGGCCCAGTGGCTCATGCCTGTAATCTCAGCCCATTGGGAGGTTTAGGTGTGCACATCACTTGAGGTCAGGAATTGGAGACCAGCCTGGCCAACATGGTGAAACCCTGTCTCTACAAAAAATACAAAAATTAGCCATGTGTGGTGCCAGGCATCTGCAATCCAGTTACTTGGGAGGCAGAGGCAGGAGAATTTCTTCAACTGAGGAGGTGGAGGTTGCAGTGAGCCAAGATGGCACCACTGCACTCCAGCCTGGGTGACAGAGCAAGACTCCGTTTAAAAAAAAAAGAAAAAAATCCACCTAGGAACTAATTGCAAGCCATGATTCTTTCTGATAATTACACATTTATATGTTCAGGAGAATGTGAAGGAGGCCTCAGAGTAGAACTAAGGGTCCACAAACTTTTGAAGATCCCTCGTACTTCTCTAAAAAGTTGTATATATCTTTTCCATTCTCAACCCAATCTGACTTCCCTGCCCCATAATTCTAGGGCATCAGTGATTTGCAAGTCACTGAATGCCATGGCCTTTGTCAGGCATCATAATTGACCATTCAGTGGCATCCAACCCTGCTGGCCACTCCTCTTCCTTGAAACACTTTTCTCTTAGATTAAGTAACCCAGAGTCTTCTGGTTTTTCTCCTACTCTCTGGCTAGTCCTTCTCTGTTTTTGTAGATACATTTCTTTACCTCTATGTAATGTTAGTTTTTCGAGGTTGGGCCCTAGGTCTGCTTCTGTTCTTACTTCACTCTCCCTCTTAAGTAACAGAATCAATGGCCATGACTTCAATGACCACCTAAAAAGAGATGAGTTCCAAACATACATCCATTTCCCACCTGCCATTCACCCCTCACTGTAACATGGTTTCTGTCTCTTTTAGGTCATCAGTTTCATTAGTTCACTAATGAAATCACGACTGCCAAATCCAGTGAACACTTCCATTTCTTGTCTTCCTTAACCTCTCTGTGGCATGGGACATTGTCAGCCAAGCTCCTTCTTGAAATTTTCCCTTCCTTTAGTACTCTTGCCCAGTTGACAATCATTTACTTTCAGTCATTATTGGTGGCTCTTGTACCTGCCTCTTTGGCTATTTGTTTCTAAAAGCTGGGAAAACATAAAGTGGTGATTAAGAAAGTAAAGGCAAACTGATGCCATGTTAGGAAGGGCTGGCAGAATGAATGAAAATCAGGCAAAAGCTCAAGGATGTTGTCTAACATTTTGTTCTTATGGGACAAGAATAGTGGATGTAGTTTGGATATTTGTCCCCACCCAAATCTCATGGAAATATAATCCCCAGTGTTGTAGGTGGGGCCTGGTGGGGTGTTTCGGTTATGGGGCGGATCCCTCATGGCTTGGTGCTGTCCTCTCCATAGTGAATTCTTAGAGAGCTGGTTGTTGTAAAGTGTGGCACCTCCTCCCCACACTCACTCTCTTGCTCACTCTGTGATGTGAGATGCCTGCTCCTGCTTCACTTTCTGCCATGAGTAAAAGCTCCCTGAGGCCTCTCAGAAGCTGAGCAATGTGAGATTCTCCACTTGTACAGCCTGCAGAACTATAAGCCAATTAAATCTCTTTTATTTTTTTTCTTTTCTTTTTTCTTTTTTTATTTTTTTGAGATGGAGTCTTGCTCTGTCACCCAGGCTGGAGTGCAGTGGTGCTATCTTGGCTCACTGCAACTTCTGCCTCCTGGGTTCAAGTGATTCTCCTGCCTCGGCCTCCCGAGTAGCTTGGATTACAGGAGCGTGCCACCATGCCCGGTTAATTTTTTTGTATTTTTAGTAGAGACGGGATTTCACCATGTTGGCCAGGCTGGTCTCAAACTCCTGACATCAAGTAGTCATCCCACCTCAGCCTCACAAAGTGCTGGGATTACAGGCATGAGCCACCGTGCCCGGCCAAATCTCTTTTCTTATCAATTACCCAGTCTCAGGTGTTTCTTTTTAGCAGTGCAAGAATGGTCTAATACAGGAGTGAACCACGAACTGATCGTTCCCTGGTGGACAAAACAAAGGCATGCTAGCGAAGGCAGAAACTAATATCATTCATCTGCTTTCCAAACTCCAAAGAGGTTAATTCAGTATCAAAAAATTAATTTCTCAAAATTCACAGCTATTTGCTAAAGTTACTCACTACACTTAGCTTCATACTTGAATGCTGTTACTATTTATTGACATCAAAACAAAACAAGCTGAGACTAAAAGTTGCTATTTAACAGGAATAGACATCAGTGCAGTTTCCTTCCTGGAGAGGGTAGGCACTCAGATCATGAGACCTAAGATCAAACAAACTAGATTGTCAAGAATCCAACAAGGACTACATTTTACCTCTTAATAGAAAAAATGCTAGCCATATGTAGAAAGTTGAAACTGGATCCCTTCCTTACACCTTATACAAAAATCAATTCAAGATGGATTAAAGACTTAAACGTTAGGCCTAAAACCATAAAAACCCTAGAAGAAAACCTAGGCAATACCATTCAGGACATAGGCATGGGCAAGGACTTCATGTCTAAAACACCAAAAGCAATGGCAACAAAAGCCAAAATTGACAAATGGGATCTAATTAAACTAAAGAGCTTCTGCACAGCAAAAGAAACTACCATCAGAGTGAACAGGCAACCTACAAAATGGGAGAAAATTTTCGCAACCTACTCATCTGACAAAGGGCTAATATCCAGAATCTACAATGAACTCAAACAAATTTACAAGAAAAAAACAACCCCATCAAAAAGTAGGCGAAGGACATGAACAGACACTTCTCAAAAGAAGATATTTATGCAGCCAAAAAACACATGAAAAAATGCTCACCATCACTGGCCATCAGAGAAATGCAAATGAAAACCACAATGAGATACCATCTCACACCAGTTAGAATGGCGATCATTAAAAAGTCAGGAAACAACAGGTGCTGGAGAGGATGTGGAGAAATAGGAACACTTTTAAACTGTTGATGGGACTGTAAACTAGTTCAACCATTGTGGAAGTCAGTGTGGCGATTCCTCAGGGATCTAGAACTAGAAATTCCATTTGACCCAGCCATCCCATTACTGGGTATATACCCAAAGGACTATAAATCATGCTGCTATAAAGACACATGCACACGTATGTTTATTGCAGCAGTATTCACAATAGCAAAGACTTGGAACCAACCCAAATGTCCAACAATGATAGGCTGGATTAAGAAAATGTGGCACATATACACCATGGAATACTATGCAGCCATAAAAAATGATGAGTTCATGTCCTTTGTAGGGACATGGATGAAATTGGAAATCATCATTCTCAGTGAACTATCGCAAAAACAAAAAACCAACAACTGCATATTCTCACTCATAGGTGGGAATTGAACAATGAGAACACATGGACACAGGAAGGGGAACATCACACTCTGGGGACTGTTGTGGGGTGGGGGGTAGGGGGGAGGGATAGCATTGGGAGATATACCTAATGCTAGATGACGAGTAGGTGGGTGCAGCGCACCAGCATGGCACATGTATACATATGTAACTAACCTGCACATTGCGCACATGTACCCTAAAACCTAAAGTATAATAATAATAATAAATAAATAAATAAAAGAAAAAATGCTGGAGAGAAAACGAGATGTTTAAAAATATTCTTCATGCCAAGCTTAGATAAGCAAATAAAAAACTAAAACTAATCCTAAAACTTGAGGATATTGGATACGGAAGTAACATGACTATTTAAATGTTTGCATCAATGAAAGTTTGTTCTATTCTTCCCTGTACTTGTACTACAAGGACATGCTTGTTGCTTCTATACTACCCAAAGTCAACAGTTATCATCAACAATTCAGTAGAAATAGATCGGAACAAGACTTCAAAGCGACTCTGCTCCACCAAAATTTAGAAACTCAATTTGGAATGAACAACAGCTTTTGATTTTAGAACCAGCTCTTACTTTTCTCTCATGTCATATGTGATGAAGTCCTCACTTGACATTTCCCCCTGCAAATTGCAATGCATGTCCTCGCCATCATCTTTTTCTGACACTTTAATTTATAGAAATTGCAAAAGCAATGAAATTGTACTTCCAATTCTGAACCTCTGATCAGATTCCTGCTTTGAGGCAAAACTTACTCCTCTGCTGCACACTCCTCTACTCTTTTCTTTCTTTCTTTTTTGTTTTTTTTGAGATGGAGTCTCACTCTGTTGCCCAGGCTAGAGTGCAGTGCCAAGATCACGGCTTACTGCAACCTCCGCCTCCTGAGTTCAAGCGATTCTCCTGCCTCAGCCTCCTGAGTACCTGGGACTACAGGCACCTGGCACCATGCCTGGCTAGTTCTTGTATTTTCAGTAGAGACGGGGTTTCACCATGTTGGCCAGGCTGGTCTCAAACTCCTGACCTCAGGTAATCCGCCCACCTCGGCCTCCCAAGGTGCTGGGATTACAGGCGTGAACCATCACACCCAGCCTCTCCTCTTCTTTTGTGTGGCTAATACAACTTTCCTGCTTTCTTTCTACTGCTGAATCTCCAGACTTGGTTACGTCATCAGGCTGCCAGAGTCGACCTTGGCTTCGAGCTCCTGGATGGTAACGCTGCATCCCTGGATGATCCTGAAGTACAATGAAATATGTTACTGTTACAACAATGCTGCTAAGCTTTTACGTGGGATTTTCAAGTCATAACTTATATATTAATATATACTAAAGTCCAGTCATTTAAGACCAAAAATGTTGAGGGCATGGTAAATGACAACTTGCCCACTTCCTCTCTCCATTTCCAAAGAAAAGCAACCATTTCCTAATTATTATTTTATAAGCCTGGTACAACTTATTTTTCTTAGAGACATGGTCTCATTTTGTCACTCAGGCTGAAGTACAAATGGCAAGATTGCAGCTCACAGCAGCCTTGACATTCCAGACTCCAGTGATCCTCCCACCTCAGCTCCCTAGTAGCTGGAATTGCAGGCACGCTCTACCACATTGGGCTAAGTTTTAAAATTTTTAATAGAGATGGGGTCTCCCTATGTTATCCAGGCTGGCTTTGAACTTCTGAAGTTAAATGATTCTGCCGCCTTGGCCTCCCAAATGCTAGGATTGCCTGCATAGATGAAGTTTCGCTCTGGTTGTCCAGGCTGGAGTGCAGTAGTGCAATCTCGGCTCACTGTAACCTCTGCCTCCCGGGTTCAAGCGATTCTCCTGCCTTAGTCTGCTGAGTAGCTGGGACTACAGGTGCACACCACCAAGCCCGGCTAATTTTTGTATTTTTAGTAGAGACGGGGTTTCACCATGTAGGCCAGGTTCATCTCCAACTGCTGACCTCAAGTAATCCACCGGCCTCGGCCTCCCAAAGTGCTGGGATTACAGGCATGAGCCACCGTGCCTGGCCTATAGTTATTAAGGACATGAAATTATGCTTTATGAGGAAGTGGTCCTCACCCCGCTTGCCTGCAACACAAGAAAGGAGAGCAAGGGAGCAAAGTAGAAGAAAGGTGGCACTGGGGAAAGGATATCAATTTAAGACTGATGGTAAAAATTGCTTAGCAGGAGGGAAGGCCCTCCTGTGGTTTCACCAATTGATCTGGTTGAGGGATTTTCTCCAGCGACACTTGCAGCTTAGGGGCAAGAGGCTCCCACAGCACCCTGTGCTACCGCGACCCTTCTGACGTGCATCATGATCTGATTATTGCTATTTGCTTCTTGCCAACACTGAAACATGAGTTCCACGTGCACAAGGACTTATTTTAATCCTTGACCCCAGGGCCTGGCACACAGTCAGTGATTGGTACATGTTTGCTAAATGAATGAGCAAATGGCAGAAATTGAAGAGGGTGGGGTGGGGACGGGTGGTTTATCCAGAGCTGGATAGGCAAGGCAAGTAGAATAGAAGAGGGAGGTGCTGACATGAAAACAGGCTAGACAAAGAGGCAAGGATGTCAACTCATGCCTGTTGGTTCAGGAGCGTTGCTTCTAAGGCCAACTCCTCTAACCTCTACCTTGGCTTCCATTTTCACCTGCCTTTGCAGGAAGCCTACAGTATTCATTGTCTCTTTCTCTTGAGTATTCATCCTTGTAGAGCTTACCTTTTGGCTTTTAAACTTACTTTCTCATATTTAAAATAAAGCTTCATTAACACCATTAACCTATGTATCTCCATTTCCTTCACAGCTATATTAATCGGTTTTCACACTAGTAGAAAAAATACCCAAGGCTGGGTAATATATGAAGAGAAGAGGTTTAATTATTTTATTTTATTTTATTTTATTTATTTTAATGTGACGTAGTCTCGCTCTTGTCGTCCAGGCTGGAGTGCAATGGTGCGATCTCGGCTGACCACACCTCTGCCCTCCAGGTTTAAGCGCTTTTCCTGCCTCAGCCTCCTGAGTAGCTAGAATTACAGGCGGGCATAAGCACACCCAGCTAATTTTTGTATTTTTAGTGGAGATGGGTTTCGCCATGTTTGCCAGGCTGGTCTGGAACTCCTGACCTCAGGTGATCCACCAGCCTTGGCCTCCCAAAGCTGGGATTACAGGGGTGAGCCACCAAGCCCAGCCGAAGAGGTTTAATTGACTCAGTTCCACATGGCTGGGGGAGCCTCAGGAAACTTACAATCATGGCAGAAGGGGATGCTGCTACATGGCAGCAGACTAGAGGTGAAGTGTAAGCATAGGAAAAACTGCCTTGTTTAAAACCATCGGATCTCGTGAGACTTACTCACTATCACAAGATCAGCATGTGGGAGACTGCCCCCATAATCCAATCACCTCCTACAAAGCTCCTCCCTTGACACATGAGGATTACAGTTTAAGATGAGATTTGGGTGTGGGAACAGAGCTCAATCATATCAACAGCCATATGAGAAGTCTTCAAAAAGTCCATGGAAAATGTGTATTGTCAAGAAACTATGCATGGATTGCAAAATCTTTTGGCACCAAAATAAACTGGTACTAACTCGTTGAAAAGTATCTCGACAGGATCTAGTTTGAGGCATTAAAAAGGAGAAGGCATCAGTGTGAAAAGAGCCCCTATCAGCGAAAAATGAATTCTGCTAAAATTGAAGGAAGAACAAACATAAAATTTAAGATGAAGCTTGGGTGGAAGAACGGTAAAATCACTGATGCTTTACCAAAAGTTTATGGGGACAGTGCCCCTAAAGAGATCAGCAGTTTACAAATGGATAACTTGTAAGAAAGGACAAAATGATGTTGAAGATGAAGCCTGCAGCAGCAGGTCATCCACATCAATATGCAAGGGAAAAAATTAGGCTGGGCGCGGTGGCTCACACATATAATCCCAGCACTTTGGGAGGCCGAGTCGGGTGGATCACGAGGTCAGGAGTTCAAGACCAGCCTGGCCAACATAGTGAAACCCCGTCTCTACTAAAAATACAAAAATTAGTTGGGCATGGTGGCACGAGCCTGTAGTCCCAGCTACTCAGGAGGCTGAGGCAGGAGAATCGCTTGAACCCAGGAGGCGGAGATTGTGGTGAGCTGAGATCATGCCACTGCACTCCAACCTGGGCAACAGAGTGAGACTCCGTCTTAAAAAACAACAAAAAAAATCCTCTTTGTGCTTTAACTGAAAAGCATCGGCCGGGTGTGGTGGCTCACCCCTGTAATTCCAGCACTCTGGGAGGACAAGGCGGGCGGGTCACCTGACCAACCTGGCCCACATGGTGAAACCCTGTCTCTAATAAAAATACAAAAATTAACTGGGTGCGGAGGTGGGTGTCTGTAATCCCAACTACTTGGGAGGCTGAGGCAGGAGAATCATTGAACCCGGGAGGCAGAGGTTGCAGTGAGCCAAGATTGTGCCACTGGCCTCCAGCCTTCGTGAGAGACTAAGACCAACTATTAATGGCAGAAACAACAGCCATCACCATAGGCATCACAATTGGTTCAGCTTACACAATTCTGACTGAAAAATTAAAAGTTGAGCAAACTTTCCACTTGATGGGTGCCAAAACCAGATCAGCTGTAGACAAGAACATAGATTTCAATGGAAATTTTAAACAAGTGAGATGTATTAGGTTGCTGCCTATTAATTGTGGTTTATGCCATGGAATGTCAAAAGCCACAATTATGTTGGCACCAACCAATAGATCATGAAGCATCTATTGGGAAAGTGTAACGGGAGGTGATACGTGGCTTTCCCAGTATGACTCTGAAGACAAAGCACTATCAAAGCAATGACTCCGAAGAGGTGGAAGAGATCCAGTCAAAGCAAAACCGGACTGGCCAAGAGCAAAGGTCATGGCAATAGTTTTTTGAGCTGCTTGAGCAACTTTCGTTATTGACTTTCTGGAGGGCCGAAGAATAATAACACCTGCTTTTTTTTTTTTGAGACCAAATCTCACTCTGTCACCCAGGCTGGACTGCAGTGGTGCAATCTCAGCTCACTGCAACCTCTGCCTCCCAGGTTCAAGCTGTTCTCCTGCCTCAGCCTCCTGAGTATCTGGGATTACAGGCACGCATCACCATGCCTGGCTAATTTTTGTAGTAGAAACGAGGTTTCACCATGTTGGTCAGGCTTGTCTCGAACTGCTGACCTCGTGATCCTCCCATCTCGGCCTCCCAGAGTGCTGGGATTACAGGCGTGAGCCACCGTGCCCGGCCAACACCTGCTTATTATGAGAGTGTTTTGAGAAGGCCAAAGCTTTAGCAGCAAAATGCCCAGGAAAGCTTCACCAGAGAGTCCTTTTCCACCACGGTAATGCTTCTGCTCATGCCTCTCATCAAACAAGGGCAATTTTGAGAGTTTCAATGGGAAACCATTAGGCATCCACCTTACAATCAAGATTTAGCTTCTTCTGTCACTTTTTTGTTTCCTAATTTTAAAAAGTCTGTAAAGGGCAACCATTTCTCTTCAGTTAATAATGTAAAAAAGATTTCATTGATGTAGTTAAATTCCCAGGACCTCCACTTCTTAGGGGATGGATGAAATGGCTAGTATGTAATTGTTGTGAGCAAGAGACATACATACATACATAAATGGCTAGTTATCATTGCTTACGAAAGTGTCTTGACCTTGGTGGATCTTATGATGAGAAGTTTATATTTTTTTCTTTTATTTCTATTTTCCACAAACATTTCTTTTCTATTTTTCCTTTTTTTTTGAGATGGAGTCTGGCTCTGTTGCCCAGGCAGGAGTGCAGTGGCACGATCTTGGCTCACTGCAATCTCCACCTCTTGGGTTCAAGAGATTCTCCAGCCTCAGCCTCCTGACTAACTGGGATTACAGGAGCACGCCACTGTGCCTGGCTAATTTTTGTATTTTTAGTAAAGACTGGGTTTCACCATATTGGCCAGGTTTGTCTTGAATCCCTAACCTCAGGTGAAGTGCCCGCCTTGGCCTCCCAAAGTGCTGGGACTGCAGGCATGTGCCACCATACCCGGCCTTTTTGTTGTGGGGGGGATGGAGTCTCCCTCTGTCGCTCAGGCAGGAGTGCAGTGGTGAGATCTAGGCTCACTACAACCGCCGCCTCCCGAGTTCAAGTGATTCTTCTGTCTGAGCCTCCTGAGAAGTTTGGACTACAGGTGTGCTCCACCAAGCCCGGCCAAATTTTTTTTTATTTTTATTTTTTGGTAGAGATGTGGTTTTACCATGTTTCCCAGGCTGGTCTCAAACTCCTGACCTCAGGTGATCCACCCACCTCAGCCTCCCAAAGTGCTGGGATTACAGCATGTGCCACCATGCTCGGCCTTTTTTTTGGGTGTGGTGGTGAGGGGGGCAGATGGAGTCTAACTCTGTTGCTCAGGCAGGAGTGCAGTGTTGAGATCTCTGCTCACTGGAACCTCCGCCACTCAAGTTCAAGTGATTCTCCTGCCTGAGCCTCCCGAGGAGTTTGGACTACAGGTGCGCTCCACCAAGCCTGGCCAATTTTTTTTTTTTTTTTTTTTTGTATTTTTTGGTAGAGATGGAGTTTCACCATGTTGGCCAGGCTGGTCTCGAACTCCTGAACTCAGGTGATCCAACTGCTTCAGCCTCCCAAAGTGCTGGGATTACAGGCATGAGCCACTGCCCCTGGCTTCAGTTCTTTTAAAAATCCATATAAAGCTGGACACGGTGGCTCATGCGTATAATCCCAGCACTTTTCGAGGATACAGTGAACAGATTGTTTGAGCCCAGGCATCTGGCAAACAGATGCCATGTTAGGAAGGGCTGGCAGGATGAATGAAAATCAGGCAAAAGCTCAAGGATGTTGTCTAAACATTTTGTTCTTATGGGACCAGAACAGTTGATGTAGTTTCGAAATTTGTCCCCACCCAAATCTCATGGAAATATAATCCCCAGTGTTGTAGGTGGGGCCTGGTGGGGTGTTGGGGTTATGGGGCGGATCCCTCATGGCTTGGTGCTGTCCTCTCCATAGTGAGTTCTTACAGATCAGGTTGTTGTAAAGTGTGGCACCTCCTCCCCGCACTCACTCTCTTGCTAACTCTGTGATGTGAGATGCCTGCTCCTGCTTCACTTTCTGCCATGAGTAAAAGGTCCCTGAGGCCTCCCAGAAGCTGAGCAATGTCAGATGCCATGCTTGTACAGCCTGCAAAACTGTGAACCAGTTAAACCTCTTTTCCTATAAACTACCCAGTCTCAGGCATTTATTTATAGCAATGCAAGAACAGCCTAATACAGGAGTGAACCATAAACTGATCTTTCTCTGGTGGACAAAACAAAGGCAATGCCTGTGAAGGCAGAAACTAACATTATTCATCTGCTTTCGATACTTCCAAGAGGCTAATTCAGTATAAAAAATTTAATTTCTCAAAACTCACAGCTGGCTGGGTGCAGTGGCTCACACCTGTAATCCCAGCACTTTGGGAGGCCAAGGCAGGTGGATCACGAGGTCAGGAGTTCAAGACCAGCCTGGCCAAGATGGTGAAACCCCATCTCTACTAAAAATACAAAAAATTAACTGGGCGGGGTGGCAGGTGCCTGTAGTCCCAGCTACTCAGGAGGCTGAGGAAGGAGAATCACTTGAACCCGGAGGGTGGAGGTTGCAGTGAGCCAAGATCGTGCCACTGCACTCTAGCCTGGGTGACAGAGTGAAACTCCATCTCAAAAAAAAAAACAAAAACCAAAAAAAACCTCACAGCTGTTTACTAAAGTTACTCACTACACTTAGCTTCATACTTGACTGCTGTTACTATGTATTGACATCAAAACAAAAAAAGCTGAAACTAAAAGTTGATATGTAACAACAACAGACATTGGTGCAGTTTCCTTCCTGGAGAGGGTAGGCACTCAGATCATGAGACCTGAGATAAAACAAACTAGATTGTCAAGAATCCAACAAGGACTACATTTTACCTCTTAATAGAAAAAATGCTGGAGACAAAACGAGATGTTTAAAAATATTCTTCATGCTAAGCTTATGTAAGCAAATAAAAAACTAAAAGTAACCCTAAAACGTTAGGACATTGGATACAGAAGTAACATGACTATTTAAATGTTTGCATCAATGAAAGTTCTATCCTTCCCTGTACTTACAGACAAGGACATGCTTGTTGCTTCTACACTACCCAAAGTCAATAGTTATCATTAGCAATGCAATAGAAATAGATGGGAATAAAGCTTCAAAGCGACTCTGCTCCACCAAAATTTAGAAATTCAATTCAGGATGAACAACAGCTTTTGATTTTAAAATCAGCTCTTACTTTTCTCTCGTGTCACACGTGATGAAGTCCTCACTTGACATTTCCCCTGCAAATTGCAATGCATGTCCTCGCCATCAGCATTTTCTGACACTTTAATTTATAGGAATTGCAAAAACAATAAAATTGTACTTCCAATTCTGAACCTCTGATTGGATTCCTGCTTTGAGACAAAATTTACTCTTCTGCTGCGTACTCCTCTCCTCTTCTTTTCTTTCATTTTTTTTTTTTTGAGATAGAGCCTCCCTAGTGTCACCCAGGCTAGACTGCAGTGGCACGATCATGGCTCACTGCAACCTCCACCTCCTGAGTTTAATCAATTCTCCTGCCTCAGCCTCCCGAGTAGCTGGGACTACAGGCGCCTGCCACCAAGCCCGGCTAATTTTTGTAGTTTTAGTAGAGACTGGGTTTCACCATGTTGGCCAGGCTGGTCTCAAAGTCCTGACCTCAGGTGATCCACCCATATCGGCCTCCCAAAATGCTGGGATTACAGGCATGAGCCACCACGCCCGGCCTCTCCTCTTCTTTTCTATGGCTAATACCACTTTCCTGCTTTCTTTCTACTGCTGAACCTCCAGACTTGTCATCAGGGTGCCAGAGTTGACCTCTGCTTCGAGCTCCTGGATGGTAATGCTGTATCCGTGGATGATCCTGAAGTACAATGAAATATGTTACTGTTACAACAATGCTACTAAGCTTTTACATGGGATTTTCAGGTTATACCTTATATATTAATATATACTAAAGCCCAGTCATTTAAGACCAAAAATGTTGAGGGCATGGTAAATGACAACTTGCCCACTTCCTCTCTCCATCTCCAAAGAAAAGCAATCATTTCCTAATTATTATTTTATAAGGCTGGTATCACTTTTTTGGGGGGCAACATGGTCTCAGTGTGTCACCCAGGCTGAAGTGCCAGTGGCAAGATTGGGGCTCACTGCAGTCTCGACATTCCAGACTCAAGCAATCCTCCCACCTCGGCTCCCTAGTAGTTGGGATTGCAGGCACGCTTTACCACACTGGGCTAAGTTTTAAAATTTTTAATAGAGATGGGGTCTCCCTATGTTATCCAGGCTGGTCTCAAACTCCTGAAGTTAAATGATCCTCCCGCCTTGGCCTCCCAAAAGCTAGGACTACCTGCATGAGCCATCATCCCTGGCCTATTTCTTTCTCTTTTTTTTTTTTTTTTTTTTTTTTTAGATGAAGTTTTGCTCTTGTTGCCCAGCTAGAGTGCAGTGGTGCCATTTTGGCTCACTGCAACCTCTGCCTCCTGGGTTCAAGCGATTCTTCTGCCTTAGTCTCCCAAGCAGCTAGGACTACAGGTGCACGCCACCATGCTGGGCTAGTTTTTGTATTTTTAGTAGAGACAGGGTTTCATCATTTAGGCCAGGTTCGTCTCCAACTGTTGACCTCAAGTAGCATACCCTCCTTGGCCTCCCAAAGTGCTGGGATTACAGGCATGAGCCACTGTGCCTGGCCTATAGTTATTAAGGACATGAAATTATGCTTTATGAGGAAGTGGTCCTCACCCCCTTTGCCTGCAACACAAGAAAGGAGAACAAGGCAGCAAATTAGAAGAAGAAAGGTGGCACTGGGAAAAGGATATCAACTCAAGATGGATTTTAAAAATTGCTTAGCAGGAGGGAGGGCCCTCCTGTGGTTTCACCAGTTGATCTGGTTGAGGGATTTTCTCCAGCGACACTTGCAGCTTAGGGGCAAGAGGCTCTCACACCAACCTGTGCTACCACAACCCTTCTGACATTGTGCGTCATGATCTGATTATTGCTATTTGCCTCTTGCCAACACTGAAACATGAGTTTCACATGTACAAGGATTTATTTGAATCCTTGACTTCCAGGGCCTGGCACACAGTCAGTGATTGGTACGTTTGCTAAATGAATGGGTGAGTGGAAGAAATTTAAGAGGGTGGGGTGGGGATGGGTGGTTTACCCAGAGCTGGACTGGCAAGGCAAGTAGAACAGAAGAGGGAGGTGCTGACATGAAAACGGCCTTGAGATGGCTGGCAACAGGCTAGACAAAGAGGCAAGGGATGTCAACTCTTGCCTGGTGGTTCAGGAAACATTGTTTCTCCTCTAACCTCTACCTTGGCTACCATTTTCACCTGCCTTTGAAGGAAGCCTACAGTATTCGTTGTCTCTTTCTCTTGGCTATTCATCCTTCTAGAGCTTTCCTTTTGGCTTCTAAACTTACTTTCTCATACTTAAAATGATGCTTCATTAAAACCATTAACCTATGTATTTCCATTTCTTTCATAGCTGTATTAGTTGGTTTCCCCACTGGTAGAAAGAAATGCCTGAGACTGGGTAATGTATAAAGAGAAGAGGTTTAATTGACACACCATTTTGCATGGCTGGGGGAACCTCAGGAAATTTAGAATCATGGCAGAAGGGGAAGCGGGCACGTCTTATATGGCAGCAGACTAGAGGTGAAGTGCGAGCATAGGAAAAACTGCCTTGTATAAAACCATCAGATTTCGTGAGACTTACTATCACGAGATAAGCATGTGGGAAACTGCCCCCCACCCCAAATCCAATCACCTCCCACCAAGCTCCTCCCTTGACACATGAGGATTACAATTTAAGATGAGATTTGGGTGCAGGCACAGAGCCCAATCTTATCAACAGCCATATGAGAAGTCTTCAAAAAGTCCATGGAAAATGTGTATTATCAAGAAACTGTGCATGGATTGCAAAATCTTTCGGCACCAAAATAAGCGGGTACTAACTCGTTAAAAAATATCTCGACAGGATCTACCTTGCGGCATTAAAAAGGAGAAGTCATCCATTTGAAAAGAGCCCCTATCAGAGCAAAATGGATTCTGCTAAAATTGAAGAAAGAACAAACATAAAATTTAAGATGAAGCTTGGGTAGAAGAACGGTAAAATGACTGATGCTTTACCCAAAGTTTATGAGGACAATGCCCCTAAAGAAATCAGCAGTTTACAAATGGATAACTTGTAAGAAGGGACAAGACGATGTTGAAGATGAAGCCTGCAGCAGCAGGTTATCCACATCAATTTGCAAAGAAAAAAATTAATCCTGTTTGTGCTCTAACTGGAAAGCTTTGGCCAGACGTGGTGGCACCCCTGTAATCCCAGCATTCTGGGAGGCCAAGGTGGGCAGATCACTTGTGGTCAGGAGTGATCACCAGCCTGGCCAACAAGGTGAAACCCCATACCTAAGAAAAATACAAAAATTAGTTGGGCGCAGTGCAGGGTGCCTGTAATCCCAGCTACTCGGGAGGCTGAGGCAGAAGAGTCATTGGACCTGGAGGCGGAGGTTGCAGTGAGCCAAGATCATGCCACTGGCCTGCAGCCTGGGTGACAGAGTCAGACTCTGTCTCAAAAAAAAAAAAAAGAAAAAGAAAAGGACCAACAATTAATGGCAGAAACAACAGCCAACACCATATACATTTCAATTGGTTCAGCTTACACAATTCTGACTAAAAAATTAAAAGTTGAGCAAACTTTCCACTTGATGGGTGCCAAAACCAGATCAGCTGCAGACAAGAACATAGATTTCAATGGAAATTTTAAACAAGTGAGATCTATTAGGTTGCTGCATATTAATTGTGGTTTATGCCATGGAATGTCAAAAGCCGCAATTATGTTGGCACCAACCAATAGATCATGAAGCATCTATTTGGAAAGTGTAATAGGAGGTAAAACATGGCTTTCTCAGTATGACTCTGAAGACAAAGCACAATCAAAATAATGGCTCCGAAGAGGTGGAAGTGGTCCAGTCAAAGTAAAGGTCATGGCAACAGTTTTGTGAGCTGCTTGAGGAACTTTCCTTGTTGACTTTCTGGAGGGCCGAAGAAAAGTAACACCTGCTTATTATGAGAGTGTTCTGAGAAAGCCAAAGCTTTAGTAGCAAAATGCACAGGAAAGCTTCACCAGAGAGTCCTTTTCCACCACGGCAATGCTTCTGCTCGTGCCTCTCACCAAACAAGGGCAATTTTGAGAGTTTCAATGGGAAACCATTAGGCATCCACTTTACATTTGGGATTTAGCTCCCTCTGACTCCTTTTTGTTTCCTAATCTTAAAAAGTCTGTAAAGGGCACGCATTTCTCTTCAGCTAATAATGTAAAAAAGATTTCATTGATGTGGTTAAATTCCCAGGACCTCCACTTCTTAGGGCATGGATGAAATGGCTAGTATGTAATTGTGAGCAAGAGACAAAAGTAAATAAATAAATAAATGGGAAGTATCATTGCTTACAGAAGTGTCTTGACCTTGGTGGATCTTATGAGAAGTTTACATTTTTTTCTTTTATTTCTATTTTCCAGAAACTTTCCTTTTGTTTTCCTTTTTTTTTTTTTTGGAGATGGAGTCTTGCTCTATTGCCTAGGCAGAAGTGCAGTGGCACAATCTCGGCTCACTCAACTTCCACCTGCCGGGTTCAAGCGATTCTTCTGCCTCAGTCTCCCGAGTAGCTCGGATTACAGTCCCTTGCCACCGTGCCTGGCTAATTTTTGTATTTTTAGTAGAGACGGGGTTTTGCCATGTTAGCGAGGCTGGTCTCAAACCCCTGACCTCAAGTGAAGTGTCCACCTTGGCCTCCCAAAGTGCGCCACCATGCTCGGCCTTTTTTTTTTTTTTTTTTTGCCGGGCGGGGCGGGGGTGGTGGTGAGGCTTGCTCTGTCGCCTAGGCAGGAGTGCAGTGGTGTGATCTCTGTTCACTGCAACCTCCGCCTCCTGGGTTCATGCCATTCTGCTGCCTGAGCCTCCTGAGAAATTTGGACTACAGGTGCATGCCACCACGCCTGGCTAAATTTTGTTTTGTTTTGGTTTGGTTTTTGGTAGAGATGGGGTGTTGTCATATTGGCCAGGCTGGTCTCGAACTCCTGAACTCAGGTGATCCATCTGCCTCAGCCTCCTAAAGTGTTGGGATTACAGGTGGAAGCCACCGTGCTTGGCCTCTGTTCTTTTAAAAATCCATATAAGGCTGGACATGGTGGCTCAAGAAGGGCTGGCAGGATGAATGAAAATCAAGCAAAAGCTCAAGGATGTTGTCTAAACATTTTGTTCTTATGGGACCAGAATAGTTGATGTGGTTTGGATATTTGCCCCCACCCAAATCTCATGGAAATATAATCCCCAGTGTTGTAGGTGGGGCCTGGTGGGGTGTTGGGGTTATGGGGCGGATCCCTCATGGCTTGGTGCTGTCCTCTCCATAGTGAGTTCTTACAGATCAGGTTGTTGTAAAGTGTGGTACCTTCTCCCTGCACTCACTCCCTTTCTCACTCTGTGATGTGGGATGCCTGCTCCTGCTTCACCTTCTACCATGAGTAAAAGCTCCTTGAGGTCTCTCAAAAGATGAGGAATGTCAGACGTTTTGCTTGTATAGCCTGCAGAACTGTGAGCCAATTAAACCTCTTTTCTCATATATTACCCAGTCTCAGGTATTTCATAATAGCAATGCAAGAACGACCTAATATAGGAGTGAACCATGAACTGATCATTCCCTGGTGGACAAAACAAAGGCATGCTAGTGAAGGCAGAAACTAATATCATTCATCTGCTTTCCAAACTCCAAAGAGGTTAATTCAGTATCAAAAATTTCTCAAAACTCACAGCTATTTAGTACTCACTACACTTAGCCTCATACTTGAATGCTGTTACTATTGTTTTTTTTTTTTTGAGATGGAGTCTTCCTCTGTTGCCCAGGATGGAGTGCAGTGGCATAATTTTGGCTCACTGCAACCTCTGCCTCCTGGGTTCAAGCAATTCTCCTGCCTAAGCCTCCTGAGTAGCTGGGACTACAGGCGCGCACCAACATGCCTGGCTATTTTTTTGTACTTTTGTAGAGATGGGGTTTCACCATATTGGCCAGGCTGGTTTCGAACTCCTGACCTTGTGATCCACCTGCTTTGGCCTCCCAAAGTGTTGGGATAACAGGCGTGAGCCACTGTGCACGGCCAAATGCTGTTACTATTTATTGACATTAAAACAAAACAAGCTGAGACTAAAAGGTGCCATTTAACAGCAACAGACATTGGTGCAGTTTCCTTCCTGGAGAGGGTATGCACTCAGATCATGAGCCCTGAGATAAAACAAACTGGATTGTCAACAGTCAAACAAGGACTACATTTCACCTCTTAATAGAAAAAATGCTGAAGATAAAATGAGATATTTCACAATATTTTTATCCTAAGCTCATGTAAGCAAACAAAAAACTAAAACAAATCCTGAAACTTTAGGACATTGGATACAGAAGTACCATGACTATTTAAATGTTTGTATCAGGCAGGCGCGGTGGCTCACGCCTGTAATCCCAGAACTTTGGGAGGCCGAGGCGGGCAGATCACCTAAGGTCAGGAGTTTGAGACCAGACTGGCCAACATGGTGAAACCCCATCTCTACTAAAAATACAAAAATTATCTGGGCATGGTGGCAGGTGCCTGTAATCCCAGTTACTCGGGATACTGAGACAGGAGAATCGCTTGAACCCAGGAGGTGGAGGTTGCAGTGAGCCGAGATTGCGCCACTGCACTCCAGCCTGGGTGACAACAGTGAAACTCCGTCTCAATATATAAGTAAATGAATGAATGTTTGCATCAACAAAAATTTGTTCTATCCTTCACCGTACTTGTACTACAACGACATGCTTGTTGCTTCTACACTAAAGAAAGTCAACAGTTATCATTAACAGTGCAATAGAACAAGATCGGAACGAGGCTTCAAAGCGACTCTACTCCACCCAAATTTAGAAAATTCAATTCAGGATGAACAACAGCTTTTGATTTTAGAACCAGCTCTTACTTTTCTCTCGTGTCATATGTGATGAAGTCCTCACTTGACATTTCTCTCCTGTAAATTGCAACGCATGTCCTCGCCATCACCTTTTTCTGACACTTTAAAACTAAATTGTAGACCGGCCGGGTTCAGTGGCTCATGCCTGTAATCCCAGCACTTTGGGAGGCCGAGGTGGGCAGATCACCTGAGGTTGGGTGTCCGAGACTAGCCTGACCAACATGGAGAAACCCCGTCTCTACTAAAAATACAAAATTAGCCGGTGTGGTGGCGCATGCCTGTAATCCCAGCTACTCAGGGGGCTGAGGCAGGAGAATTGCTTGAACCCAGGAGGCAGAGGTTGCAGTGAGCTGAGATCATGCCACCTGGGCAACAAGAGTGAAACTCTGTCTCAAATAAATAAATAAATAAATAAATTGTAAAATTGCAAAAACAATGAAATAGTACTTCCAATTCTGAACCTCTGATCAGATTCCCGCTTTGACACAAAACTTACTTCTCTGCAGTGTACCCCACCAGCACAGCAGCCCCCTTTATCTCTATTCCTTTGCCCTCTGGATTGCCTAACGTGCTCTTTGGCTGCCTAGACAGTCAGGACACCTAAGGCCATCTGGACTTATCACTCTTCTCCTCCTTCTTTTCTAAGATTAATACCACTTTCCTGGTTTCTTTCTACTGCTGAATCTCTAGACTTGTCAACAGGGTGCCAGAGTCGACCTCGGCCTCGAGCTCCTTGATGGTAACGCTGCATCCATGGACAATCCTGAAGTACAATGAAATATGTTACTGTTACAACAATGCTACTAAGCTTTTACATGAGATTTTTAGGTTATACCTTATATATTAATATATACTAAAGCCCAGTCATTTAAGACCAAATATATGAGGGCTTTAAGACCAAATATATGAGGGCATGGTAAATGACAACTTGCCCACTTCCTCTCTCCATCTCCAAAGAAAAGCAACCATTTCATAATTATTATTTTATATGCCTGGTTAAATTTATTTTCTTTGGAGACAGGGTCTCACTGTGTCAGCCAGGCTGCAGTGCAAGTGGCATGATCCAGCCTCGACATTCCAGACTCAAGGAATCCTACCACCTCAGCTCCCTAGTAGCTGGGATCGCAGGCCCGTGCTACCACATTGGGTTAAGTTTTTAAATTTTAGCAGAGACGGGGTTGCCCTATGTTGCCCAGGCTGTTCTAGAACTCCTAAAGTTAAATGATCCTCCTACCGTGGCCTCCCAAATGCTAGGGTTACCTGCAGGAGCCATCACGCCTGGCCCATTTCTTTTCTTTTTTTCCTTTTTTTTTTTTTTTGTCTGAGACAGAGTCTTGCTCTGTCGCCCAGACTGGAGTACAGTGGTGTGATCTCAGCTCACTGCAACTTCTGCCTCCCCAGTTCAAGTGATTCTCCTGCCTCAGTCTCCCAAGTAGCTGGGACTATAGGCATGCGCGAACATGCCCAGCTAATTTTTGTATTTTTAGTTGAGACAGGGTTTTACCATGTTTTTCAGGCTGATCTCACACTCCTGACAAGTGATCTGCTCGCATTGACCTCCCAAAGTGCTGGGATTATAGGCATGAGCCACCAACACTGGCCCCAGGCTTGTCTTGAACTCCTGGCCTCAAAGTGATCCTCTCGCCTTGGCTTCCCAAAGTGCTAGGATTACAAGCATGAGCTACGGTGCCTGGCCTATAGTTATTAAGGACATGAAATTATGCTTTATGAGGAAGTGGTCCTCACCCCCACTGCCTACAACACAAGAAAGGAGAGGAAGGGAGCAAACTAGAAGAAGAAAGGTGGTATTGGGGGAAAGGATATCAATTAAAGATGGATTTTAAAAATTGCTTAGCAGGAGGGAGGGCCCTCCTGTGGTTTCACCAGTTGATCTGGCTGAGGGATTTTCTCCAGCGACACTTGCAGCTTAGGGGCAAGAGGCTCCCACAACACCCTGTGCTACCGCGACCCTTCTGACATTATGCATCATGATCTGATTATTGCTGTTTTCCTCTTGCCAATACTGAACCATGAGTTCAACACAGACAAGGACTTATTTTAATCCTTGACCCCAGGGCCTGGCACACAGTCAGTGATTGGTACATGTTTGCTAAATGAATGAGCAAATGGCAGAAATTGAAGAGGGTGGGGTGGGGACGGGTGGTTTATCCAGAGCTGGACAGGCAAGGCAAGTAGAACAGAAGAGGGAGGTGCTGACATAAAAACGGCCTTGAGATGGCTGGCAACAGGCTAGACAAAGAGGCAAGGGATGTCAACTCATGCCTGTTGGTTCAGGAGAATTGCTTCTCTTAAGGCCAACTCCTCTATCCTCTACCTTGGCTTCCATTTACACCTGCCTTTGCAAGAAGCCTACAGTATTTGTTGTCTCTTTCTCTTGGGTATTCATCCTTCTAGAGCTTTCCTTTTGGCTTCTAAACATACTTTCTCATATTTAAAATAATGTTTCATTTACACCATTAACCTATGTATCTCCATTTCTTTTTTTTTTTTTTTTTTGAGACGGAGTCTTGCTCTGTTGCCCAGGCTGAAGTGCAATAGCAAGATCTCTGCTCACTGCAACTGCTGCCTCCTGGGTTCCAGCAATTCTCCTGCCTCAGCCTCTCGAGTAGCTGGGACTACAGGTGTGCACCACCACGCCCGGCTAATTTTTCTATTTTTGGTAGAGACGGGGTTTCACCATGTTGGCCATTCTGGTCTCAAACTCCTGACCTCAGGTGATCCAGCAGCCTTGGCTTACCAAAGTGCTAGGATTACAGGTGTGAGTCACTGCGCCCGGCCGTATCTCCATTTCTTTCACAGCTGTATTAGTCCATTTTCACACTGGTAGAAAGAAATACCCGAGTGTGGATAATTTATAAAGAAAAGAGGTTTAATTGACTCACAGTTCCACATGGCTGGGGGATCCTCAGGAAACTTACAATCATGGCAGAAGGGAAAGCGGGCATGTCTTACATGGCAGCAGACTAGAGGTGAAGTGCGAACATAGGAAAAACTGCCTTGTATAAAACCATCAGATCTTGTGAGACTTACTATCACGAGATCAGCATGTGGGAGACTGCCCCCATAATCCAAGTTCCTCCCTAGACACATGAGGATTACAATTCAAGATGAGATTTGGGTGGGTATACACAGCCAAACTATATCAACAGCCATATCAGAAGTCTTAAAAAGTCCATGGAAATTGTGTATTATGAAAAACTATGCATGGATTTCAAAATCTTTTTGCACCAAAATGAACTGGTACTAACTCATTATAAAATACCTCAACAGGATCTAGTTTGAGGCATTAAGAAAGGAGAAGTCATCAGTTTGAAAAGAGCCCCTATCACAGCAAAATGAATTCTGCTAAAATTGAAGCAAGAACAAACATCAAATTTAGGGTGAAGCTTGGGTGGAAGAATGGTAAAATCACTGATGCTTTACCAAAAGTTTATGGGGACAATGCACCTAAAAAAATCAGCAGTTTACAAATGGATAACTTGTAACAAGGGAAAAGATGACATTAAAGATGAAGGCTGCAGCAGCAGGACATCCACATCAATTTGCAAGGAAAGAAATTAATCCTCTTTGTGCCCTAACTGAGAAGAGTCAGTCAGGTGTGGTGGCTCATGCCTGTAATACCAGCACTCTGGGAGGTCAAGGCAAGTGGATCACTTGAGGTCCAGAGTTTGAGACCAGCCTGGCCAACCTGGTGAAATCCCTTCTCTACTAAAAAAATACAAAAATTAGCCATGTGTGGTGGCGCACGCCTATAGTCCCAGCTACTCGGGAGGCTGAGGCAGGAGAATCGTTTGTGCCCGGGAGGCGGAGCTTGCAGTGAGCCGAGATTGTGCCACTGCACTCCAGCCTGGGTAACAGAGTGAGACTCTGTCTCAAAAAAAGAAAAGGACCAACAATTAACAGCAGAAACACGGCCAGATGCGGTGGCTCACACTTGTATTCCCAGCACTTTGGGAGGCCGAGGTGGGTGGAACAACTGAGGTCAGGAGTTTGAGACCAGCCTCGCCAACATGGTGAAACCCTGTCTCTACTGAAAATACAAAAACTAGCCGGGCCTGGTGGTGCGTGCCTATAATCCCAGGTACTACGGGATGCTGAGGCAGGAGAATAGCTTGAATCCGGGAGGCAGAGGTTGCAGTGAGTTGAGATTGCCCCACTGCACTCTAGCCTGGGCAACAGGGCGAGACCTCGTCTCAAAAAGAAAAAAAATAAACAGCAGAAACAACAGCCAACAACGACATCTCTATTGGTTCAGCTTACACAATTCTGACTGAAAAATTAAAAGTTGAGCAAACTTTCCACTTGATGGGTGCCAAAACCAGATCAGCTGCAGACAAGAACAGAGATTTCAATGGAAATTGTAAACAAGTAGGATCTATTAGGTTGCTGCAAAATTAATTATTGTTTTTGCCATTGAAAGGAATGTCAAAAACAGCAATGACTTTTGCTCCAACCAATAGATCATGAAGCATCTACTGGGAAAGTGTAACAGGAAGTGATATGTGGCTTTCCCAGTATGACTCTGAAGACAAAGCACTATCAAAGCAATGACTCTGAAGAGGTGAAAGTGATCCAGTCAAAGTGAAATGGACTAGCCAAGAGCAAAGGTCATGGCAATAGCTTTTTGAGCTGCTTGAGGAATTTTGCTTGTTGACTTTCTGGAGGGCCAGAAAATAATAACATCTGCTTATTATGAGAGTGTCTTGAGAAAGTTAGCTAACTCTTTAGCAGAAAAATGCCCAGGAAAGTTTCACCAGAGAGTCCTTTTCTACCACGGCAATGCTCCTGCTTATGCCTCTCATCAAACAAGAGCAATTTTGAGAGTTTCCATGGAAAACCATTAGGCATCCACCTCACAGTCAGGATTTAGTACCCTCTGACTTCTTTTTGTTTCCTCATCTTAAAAAATCTGTAAAGGGCAACCATTTCTCTTCAGTAAATAATGTAAAAAAGATCGCATTGATGTGGTTAAATTACCACGATCTCCAATTCCTTGGGGATGGATGAAATGGCTAGTATCTAGGTGCTGCGAGCAAGAGACAAAAATAAATATATAAATAAATGGCTAGTATCACTGCTTACAAAGTGTCTTGACCTTGGTGGAGCTTATGAGAAATATATATACACACAAACACACACCCATATATATATATTTTCGAGACGGACTCTCACTCTGTCACCTAGACTGGAGTGCAGTGGCTGGGTTCAAGCGATTCTCCTGCCTCAGCCTCCTGAGTAGCTGGGACTACAGGTGTGCCACCACGCCCAGCTAATTTTTGTGTTTTTAATAGAGACGGGGTTTCACCATGTTGGCCAGAATAGTCTCGGTCTTTTGACCTTGTGATCCGCATGCCTCGGCCTCCCAAAATGCTGGGATTGTAGGCGCGAGCCACCGCGCCCGGCTTTTTATTTCTACTTTCCATACGCTCTTGGGTTTTTTTTCCTCTTTATTTTTTTGAGATGGAGTCTCACAGTGTCACCCAGGCTGGAGTGCAGCAGTGCGATCTGAGCTCACTGCAACCTTCACCTCCCGGGTTCAAGCAATTCTCCCACCTCAGCCTCCCGAGTAGCTGCTATTACAGGCACCCACCATCATGCTCAGCTAATTTTGTTTTTTTATTTTTGTAGAGATGAGGTTTCACCATGTTGGCCAGGTTGGTCTGGAACTCCTGACCTCAGATGATCCGCCTGCCTCAGCCTCCCAAAGTTCTGGTGTTACAGGCGTGACACCATGCCTGACTTTTTTTTTTTTTTTTTAATTTATGAAGTATTTATTGATCATTCTTGGGTGTTCCTCGGAGAGGAGGATATGGCAGGGTCATAGGATAATAGTGGAGAGAAGGTCAGGAGATAAACACATGAACAAAGGTCTCCGGTTTTCCTAGGCAGAGGACCCTGCGGCCTTCTGTAGTGTTTGTGTCCCTGGGTACTTGAGATTAGGGAGTGGTGATGACTCTTAAAGAGCATGCTGCCTTCAAGCATCTGTTTAACAAAGCACATCTTGCACCGCCCTTAATCCATTGAACCCTGAGTTGACACAGCACATGTTTCAGAGAGCACGGGGCTGGGGGAAAGGCCATAGATCAACAGCATCCCAAGGCAGAAGAATTTCTCCTAGTCAGAACAAAATGGAGTCTCCTATGCCCACCTCTTTCTACACAGACACAGCAACCATCTGATCTCTCCTTCCTTTCCCCACACTTCCCCGCCTTCTTTTCAACAAAACCGCCATCGTCCTCATGGCCCGCTCCCGATGGTCGCTGTCTCTTCGGAGCTCTTGCGTACACCTCCCAGACAGGGCGGCTGGGCAGAGGCGCTCCTCATCTCCCAGATAGGGCGGCCGGGCAGAGGCACTCCTCACTTCCCAGACAGGGCGGCCGGGCAGAGGCGCTCCTCACTTCCTCCCAGACGGGGTGGCAGCCAGGCAGAGGTGCTCCTCACCTCCCAGACGGGGCGGCCGGGCAGAGGCGCTCCTCACTTCCCAGAGGGGGCAGCCGGGCAGAGGCGCTCCTCACTTCCCAGATGGGGCGGCCGGGCAGAGATGCTCCTCACTTCCTCCCAGACGGGGTGGCAGCCAGGCAGAGGCGCTCCTCACCTCCCAGACAGGGCGGCCGGGCAGAGGCGCTCCTCACCTCCCAGACGGGGTGGCCAGGCAGAGGCACTCCTCACTTCCCAGACGGGGTGGTGGCTGGGCAGAGGCGCTCCTCACTTCCCAGATGGGGCAGCCAGGCAGAGATGCTCCTCACTTCCTCCCAGACGGGGTGGCGGCCAGGCAGAGGCACTCCTCACTTCCCAGACGGGGTGGCGGCCAGGCAGAGGCACTCCTCACTTCCCAGACGGGGTGGCCGGGCAGAGGCGCTCCTCACTTCCCAGACGGGGCGGCCGGGCAGAGGTGCTCCTCACTTCCTCCCAGAGGGGGTGGCGGCCGGGCAGAGGCGCTCCTCACCTCCCAGACGGGGTGGCCAGGCAGAGGCGCTCCTCACTTCCCATACGGGGTGACGGCCGGGCAGAGGCGCTCCTCACTTCCCAGATGGGGCAGCCAGGCAGAGGCGCTCCTCACTTCCTCCCAGACGGGGTGGCGGCCGGGCAGAGGTGTTCCTCACCTCCCAGACGGGGCGGCCGGGCAGAGGTGCTCCTCATCTCCCAGACGGGGCAGCCGGGCAGAGGTGCTCCTCACTTCCTCCCAGACGGGGTGGCGGCCGGGCAGAGGCACTCCTCACCTCCCAGACGGGGCAGCCGGGCAGAGGCGCTCCTCACCTCCCAGACGGGGTGGCCAGGCAGAGGCGCTCCTCACTTCCCATACGGGGTGGCGGCCGGGCAGAGGCGCTCCTCACTTCCCAGATGGGGCAGCCGGGCAGAGGCGCTCCTCACTTCCTCCCAGACGGGGTGGCGGCCGGGCAGAGGCGCTCCTCACCTCCCAGACGGGGCGGCCGGGCAGAGGCGCTCCTCACCTCCCAGACGGGGTGGCCAGGCAGAGGCGCTCCTCACTTCCCAGATGGGGCAGCCGGGCAGAAGCGCTCCTCACTTCCTCCCAGACGGGGTGGCGGCCAGGCAGAGGCATTCCTCACCTCCCAGACGGGGCGGCCGGGCAGAGGTGCTCCTCATCTCCCAGACGGGGCAGCCGGGCAGAGGTGCTCCTCACTTCCTCCCAGACGGGGTGGCGGCCGGGCAGAGGCACTCCTCACTTCCCAGACGTTGGGCGACTGGGCAGAGGCGCTCCTCACCTCCCAGACGGGGTGGCCAGGCAGAGGCGCTCCTCACTTCCCATATGGGGTGGCGGCCGGGCAGAGGCGCTCCTCACTTCCCAGACGGGGCAGCGGCCGGGCAGAGGCGCTCCTCACTTCCTCCCAGACGGGGTGGCGGCCGGGCAGAGGCACTCCTCACCTCCCAGACGGGGCGGCTGGGCAGAGACGCTCCTCACTTCCTCCCAGACGGGGTGGCAGCCAGGCAGAGGCGCTCCTCACCTCCCAGAGAGGGCGGCCGGGCAGAGGTGCTCCTCACCTCCCAGACGGGGTGGCCAGGCAGAGGCGCTCCTCACTTCCCAGACGGGGTGGTGGCTGGGCAGAGGCGCTCCTCACTTCCCAGATGGGGCAGCCAGGCAGAGGTGCTCCTCACTTCCTCCCAGACGGGGTGGCGGCCAGGCAGAGGCACTCCTCACTTCCCAGACGGGGTGGCCGGGCAGAGGCGCTCCTCACTTCCCAGACGGGGCGGCCGGGCAGAGGTGCTCCTCACTTCCTCCCAGACGGGATGGCGGCCGGGCAGAGGCGCTCCTCACCTCCCAGACGGGGTGGCCAAGCAGAGGCGCTCCTCACTTCCCATATGGGGTGACGGCCGGGCAGAGGCGCTCCTCACTTCCCAGATGGGGCAGCCGGGCAGAGGCGCTCCTCACTTCCTCCCAGACGGGGTGGCGGCCAGGCAGAGGCGTTCCTCACCTCCCAGACGGGGCGGCCGGGCAGAGGTGCTCCTCATCTCCCAGATGGTCAGCCGGGCAGAGGCGCTCCTCACTTCCTCCCAGACGGGGTGGCGGCCGGGCAGAGGCGCTCCTCACCTCCCAGACGGGGCAGCCGGGCAGAGGCGCTCCTCACCTCCCAGACGGGGTGGCCAGGCAGAGGCGCTCCTCACTTCCCATACTGGGTGACGGCCGGGCAGAGGCGCTCCTCACTTCCCAGACGGGGCAGCCGGGCAGAGGCGCTCCTCACTTCCTCCCAGACGGGGTGGCGGCCAGGCAGAGGCATTCCTCACCTCCCAGACGGGGCAGCCGGGCAGAGGTGCTCCTCACTTCCTCCCAGACGGGGTGGCGGCCGGGCAGAGGCACTCCTCACCTCCCAGACGGGGCAGCCGGGCAGAGGCGCTCCTCACCTCCCAGACGGGGTGGCCAGGCAGAGGCGCTCCTCACTTCCCATACGGGGTGGCGGCCGGGCAGAGGCACTCCTCACTTCCCAGACGGGGCAGCGGCCGGGCAGAGGCGCTCCTCACTTCCTCCCAGACGGGGTGGCGGCCGGGCAGAGGCATTCCTCACCTCCCAGACGGGGCGGCCGGGCAGAGGTGCTCCTCACTTCCCAGACGTTGGGCGACTGGGCAGAGGCACTCCTCACTTCCCAGACGGGGCAGCCGGGCAGAGGCGCTCCTCACCTCCCAGACGGGGTGGCCAGGCAGAGGCGCTCCTCACTTCCCATACTGGGTGACGGCCGGGCAGAGGCGCTCCTCACTTCCCAGATGGGGCAGCCAGGCAGAGGCGCTCCTCACTTCCTCCCAGACGGGGTGGCGGCCAGGCAGAGGCATTCCTCACCTCCCAGACGGGGCGGCTGGGCAGAGGTGCTCCTCATCTCCCAGACGGGGCAGCCGGGCAGAGGTGCTCCTCACTTCCTCCCAGACGGGGTGGCGGCCGGGCAGAGGCACTCCTCACCTCCCAGACGGGGCAGCCGGGCAGAGGCGCTCCTCACCTCCCAGACGGGGTGGCCAGGCAGAGGCGCTCCTCACTTCCCATACGGGGTGGCGGCCGGGCAGAGGCACTCCTCACTTCCCAGACGGGGCAGCGGCCGGGCAGAGGCGCTCCTCACTTCCTCCCAGACGGGGTGGCGGCCGGGCAGAGGCACTCCTCACCTCCCAGACGGGGCGGCCGGGCAGAGGTGCTCCTCACTTCCCAGACGTTGGGCGACTGGGCAGAGGCACTCCTCACTTCCCAGACGGGGCAGCCGGGCAGAGGTGCTCCTCACATCCCAGACGATGGGCGGCCAGGCAGAGAGGTTCCTCACTTCCTATACGGGATGGCGGCCGGGGAGAGGCGCTCCTCACTTCCCAGATGGGGCGGCCGGGCAGAGGGGCTCCTCACATCCCAGACGATGGGCGGCCAGGCAGAGACGCTCCTCACTTCCTAGACGGGGTGGCGGGGGGGCAGAGGCTGTAATCTTAGCACTTTAAGAGGCCAAGGCAGGAGGCTGGTAGGTGGAGGTTGTAGCGAGCCGAGATCACGCCACTGCACTCCAGCCTGAGCACCATTGAGCATTGAGTGAGCGAGACTCCGTGTGCAATCCCAGCACCTCGGAAGGCCGAGGCAGGCAGATCACTCCAGGCCAGGAGCTGGAGACCAGCCCGGTCAACACGGCGAAACTCCGTCTCCACCAAAAATACAAAAACCATTCAGGCGTGGTGGCGCGCGCCTGCAATCCCAGGCACTCGGCAGGCCGAGGCAGGAGAGTCACAGGAGCCCGAGGCAGGGAGGTTGCAGCAAGCCGAGATCATGGCAGTACAGTCCAGCTTCGGCAACAGAGGGAGACCGAAAAAAGAAGGAGGGAGACCGAAGAAAGGGGAGAGGGAGAGGGAGAGGGACGACTTTTTTTTCTTTTTTCAGGTTTTCTTTTCTTCTTTTTTCGAGCCAGAGTCTCGCTCTGTTGCCCAGACTAGAGTGCAGTGGCTCAATATTGGCTCACTGCAACTTCTGCCTCACAGGTTCAAGCGATTCTCCTGACTCAGCCTTCCAAGTAGTTGGAGCTGGAAGGAAAGGCACATGCCACCATGCCTCGCTAAATTTTTTTTGTATTGTTTAGTAGAGACCAGGTTTCACCATGTTGGCCAGGCTGGTCTTGAACTCCTGACCTCAGGTGATCCACCTGCCTTGGCCTCCCAAAGTGCTGTGATTACAGGCGTGAGCCATCGCGCCTGGCCTCTTTTCTTTTGAAAATCCATATGAGGCTGGGCACAGTGGCTCATGCCTGTAATCTCAGCACTTTGGGAGGCTAAGGTGGGCGGATTGCTTGATCCCAGGAGTTTGAGACCAGCCTGGGCAACATGGGAAAAACCTATCTCTACAAAAAATACAAAAAGTAGCTGAGTGTGGTGTCACATGCCTGTAATCTCAGCTACTCAAGAAGCTGTGGTGGGAGAATCAACTGAGCCCAGAATGTCAACGCTGCAGTGAGCCGCGACTGTGCCATTGCACTCCAGCTTGGGTGCCAGAGGGAGTCTTTACTTAAAAAAAAAAAAAAAAAAAAATCCTTATAGGAACTTACTGCATATCATGATTCTTTCTTTCTTTTTTGGAGACGGAGTTTTGTTCTTGTCACCTGGGCTAGAGTGCAGTGGTGCCATCTCAGCTCACTGCAACCTCTGCCTCCTGGGTTCAAGCGATTCTCCTGCCTCAGCCTCCCGAGTAGCTGGGATTACAGGAGCCAACTGCCACACCCAGCTAATTTTTATATTTTTAGTAGAGACGGGGTTTCACCATGTTGGCCATGCTGGTTTTGAACTCCTGACCTCAGGTGATACATCCACCTCTGCCTCCGAAAGTGCTGGGATTACAGGCGTGAGCCACCATGCCTAGCCAATTCTTTCTTTTTTTTCTGAGATGGAGTCTCACTCTGTCTCCCAGGCTGGAGTGCGGTGGCGCAATCTCGGCTTACTGCAACGTCCGCCTCCCCGGTTCAAGCGATTCTTCTGCCTCAGCCTCCCGAGTAGCTGGGACTACAGGCGTGCGCCATCATGCCTGGCTAATTTTTGTATTTTTAGTAGAGATGGGTTTTCACCATATTGGCCAGGCTGGTCTCAAACTCCTGACCTCGTGATCTGCCCGCCTTGGCCTCCCAAAGTGCTGGATTACAGGCGTCAGCCACCCTGCCTGGCGATTCTTTCTTATAATTATACTTTGATATGTTAAGGAGAATGTGAAGGAGGCCTCAAAGTAGAACTAAGGGTCCACAGACTTTTGAAGTTCCCTTGTACTTCTCTAAAAAGTTGTATATATTGTTTCGTTCCTCAACCCAATCTGGCTTCCCTGTCCCATAATTGTAGGTCATCAATGATTTGCAAGTCACTGAATGCCATGGCCTTTGTCAGGCATCATACTTGACCATTCAGCGGCATCCAACCCTGCTGGCCACTCCTCTTCCTTGAAACTTTTCTCTTGGATTAAGTAACCCAGAGTCTTCTGGTTTTTCTCCTATTCTCTGCCTAGTCCTTCTCTGTCTTTGTAGATACATTTCCTTACCTCTATGTAATGTTAGCGTTATTCAAGGCTGGGCCCTAGGTCTGCTTCTATTCTTTTCTCTCTCCCTAAAGTGACAGAATCCATGGCCATGACTTCAGTGGCCACCTAAATAAAAATGGATGAGTTCCAAATCCATACATCCATTTCCCACCTGCCATTCACCCCTCACTGTAACATGATTTCTGTCTCTTTTAGGTCATCAGTTTCATTAGTTCACTAATGAAATCACGACTGCCAAATCCAATGAACACTTCCATTTCTTGTCTTCCTTAATCTCTCTGTGGCATGGGACATTGTCAGCCAATTTCCTTCTTGAAATTTTCCCTTCCCTTAATCCTGTCGCCCAGCTGACAATCATTCACTTTCAATCATTATTGGTGGCTCTTCTACATGCCTCTTGGGCTACTTGTTTCTAAAAACTGAGGAAACAAAGTTATTTAGAAAGTAAAGGCAAACTGATGCCATGTTAGGAAGGGCTGGCAGAATGAATGAAAATCAGGCAAAAGCTCAAGGATGTTGTCTAAACATTTTGTTCTTATGGGACCAGAACAGTTGATGTGGTTTGGATATTTGTCCCCACCCAAATCTCATGGAAATATAATCCCCAGTGTTGTAGGTGGGGCCTGGTGGGGTGTTTGGGTTATGGGGCAGATCCCTCATGGCTTGGTGCTGTCCTCTCCATAGTGAGTTCTTACAGAGCTGGTTGTTGTAAAGTGTGGCACCTCCTCCCCGCACTCACTCTCTTGCTCACTCTTGTGATGTGAGATGCCTGCTCCTGCTTCACCTTCCGCCATGAATAAAAGCTCCCTGAGGCCTCCTAGAAGCTGAGCGATGTCAGATGCCATGCTTGTACAGCCTGCAGAACTGTGAACCAATTAAACCTCTTTTCTTATAAACTAACAACTCTTAGGCATTTCTTTATAGCAATGCAAGAATGGCCTAATATAGTAGTGAACCATGAATTGATCTTTCCCTGGTGGAAAAAACCAAGGTAAGCTAGTGAAGGCAGAAACTAATATCATTCATCTCCTTTCAATACTTCCAAGAGATGAATTCAGTACTCTTTCTCAAACAAACAAACAAACAAAAAAAGGAAATAAAAAATAAATGTTTGCATCAACGAAAGTTTGTTCTATCTTTCCCTGTACTTGTGTACTATGAGGACATGCTTGTTGCTTCTACACTACACAAAGTCAACAGTTACCAACAACAATGCAATAGAACAAGATTGGAACAAGACTTCAAAGACTCTACTCCACCCAAATTAAGAAAATTCAATTCAGGATGAACAACAGCTTTTGATTTTAGAACCAGCTTTTACTTTTCTCTCATGTCATATGTGATGAAGTCCTCATTTGACATTTCCCTCCTGCAAACTGCAATGCATGTCCTCACAATCAGCTTTTTCTGACACTAAAATTAATTTGTAGAAATTGCAAAAATGATGAAATTGTATTTCCAATTCGGAACCTCTGATCAGATTCCTGCTTTGACGTAAAACTTACTCCTCTGCAGTGTATCCCACGAGCACAGCGACCCCCTTTCTCTCTATTCTTTTGCCCTGAAGGCACTTTTGGATGGCTTACCATGTGCCCTTTGGCTGCCTAGACAGTCAGGACACCTAAGGCCATCAGGACTTATCACACACCTCTCTTCCTTCTTTTTTTGTTTGTTTGTTTTTTTTTGAGATTGAGTCTCACTTTGTTGCTCAGGCTGGAGTGCAATGGCACAATCTCTGCTCACTGCAACCTCCGCCTCCTGGATTCAAGCAATTCTGCCGCAGCCTCCCAAGTAGCTGGGACTACAGGCACCTGCCCTGACACCCGACAGATTTTTGTATTTTTAGTAGAGACTGGGTTTCACCATGTTGGCCAGGCTGGTCTCGAAGTCCTGACCTCATGCAATCTGCCCACCTCAGCCTCCCAAAGTGCTGGGATTACAGGTGTGCGCCACCGTGCCTGGCCTCCTCCTTCTCCTTCTTTTCTATGGCTAATACTACTTTCCTGCTTTTCTTCTACTGGTGAGTATCTATAGTTGGTGCTGTCATCAGGAAAATAGTGTTGATAGTGGCTTTGAACTCCTGGATGGTAAGACTGCATCCCTGGACGACCCTGAAGTACAATGAAATATGTTACTGTTACAACGCTACTCAGCTTTTACATGGGATTTTCTGAATCATAAGTTATATATTAATATATCCTAAAGCCCAGTCATTTAAGACCATAAATATGAGGGCACGGTAAATGACAACTTCTCTACTTCCTCTCTCCATCTCCAACGAAAAGCAACCATTTTGTAATTATTATTTTATAAGCCTGGGTAAATTTATTTTACAGGGTCTCACTGTGTCACCCAGGCTGAAGTGCAAGTAGCACAAATGCAGCTCATTGCAGCCTTGACATTCCAGATACAGGCAGGCAATCCTCCCATCTCAGCTCCCTAGCAGCTGGGATTGCAGGCACACTCTCCCACACTGGGCTAAGTTTTTAAATTTTTGGTACAGATGGGGTCTCCCTATGTTGCCCAGGCTGGTCTCAAATTCCTGAAGTTAAGTGATCCTCTTGCCTTGGCCTCCTAAATGCTAGGATTACCTGTATGAGCCATCACACCTGGCCCATTTCATTCCTTTTTTTGAGATGGAGTCTCACTCTGTTGCCCAGGCTGGACTGCAGTGGCATGATCTTGGCTCACTGCAATCTCTGCCTCCCAGGTTTAAGCAATTCTCCTGCCTCAGCCTCCAGAGTAGCTGGGATTACAGGTGCCCACCACCACACTCGGATAATTTTTGTATTTTTAGTAGAGACGGGTTTTTGCCATGTTGGCCAGGCTGGTCTTAAACTCCTGACCCCATGTGATCCACCCACCGTGGCTTTCCTAAGTGCTGGGATTACAGGCCTGAGCCACCGCGCCCGGCCTTTTGTGAGATTTCTAAGGATGACTAATCCTATGTATATAGCTGTCAGCATATACTTTCCAAGAATTTATCAAGTGTAATCTTGGCTACCTTGAATAATGATATAATTGGTATAATAAATTTTTGTAGTATAAAGGACAGCCCAGAGACAGTAAAGAAAAATCTAGGCAGCCTGCCCCCACCCTGCCATCAAAAACATGTAACATACAGGACTCTTGATACCAACAAAAGGTTACAAAACCTCCTTAATTAACCTTTCCTCTATGGAATTAAAGATAACATCTGTGAATGTCATAGAAAGTTACATCTTAATTTTATAATCAAAGCTTAATTACTGTCTCCGGACTACCTTATGTATGCATGCTGTGGAGGGTGGTCCAGTTCCAGTTCCTCCAGATTTTGAAGGCATTAAAGCTTCATGAATGCCCAAGTCATCCTTTTTCACTGCCCTGGAACTAGCTACCCCCACTGCCCTCACCCTTTAAATTTTTCCTGCCTCCTTCCCTTAGCATCACTTCTCTCCACCAGAGCAGCTAACTCCCCATGGCTGTAAGCATCATGAGAAAGCAACCACGTTGTGTTCACTACCATAGTGTCAGTGCCAACACATACTAGGAGGTGCTCAATTATTGTTTAGATAGCCAGGGTCTGAGTTGTCTCCATACTACCTTTATTTCCAAAGAAATCAAACATGTATCTGAAGAAAAGGAGGCAGAAACTGATCAAACACTTGCTTTCCTATTGTTTCTAACAGTTTATATTTATTTTTAAATTATTATTTTTTTAAATTTTTTGAGGCAGGGTCTCACTTTGTAACCAAGGCTGGAGTGCAGTGGTGTGATCATGGCTCACTGTAGCCTTGACTTCCCAGACTGAAGTGATCCTCCAGCCTCAGCCTCCTGAGTAGCTGGGGCTACGGGTGCACACCACTATGCCCAGCTAATTTTTAAAAATTATTTTAGAGATGGGGTCTTGCTCTGTTGCCCTGGCTGGAGTGCAGAGGCACAATCTTGACTCACTGCAACCTCCACCTCCCAGGCTCAAGCAATTCTCGTGCCTTAGCCTCCCGAGTAGCTGGGATTACAGGTGCCCACCACCACGCCCAGATAATTTTGTATTTTTAGTAGAGATGGGGTTTCACCATGTTGGCCAGGGTAGTCTCGAACTCCTGACCTCAAGTGATCCGCCCACCTTGGCCTCCCAAAATGCTGTGATTACAGGCGTGAGCCACTGCGTCCAGCCTATTTTATGTTTAAATTAATAGACTTTTATTTGTTTTATTTAGAACCAGCTCTTACTTTTGTTTACAGTTTTGGGTGAGATGCCTGCTTCTACTTCACCTTCTGCCATGAGTTAAAGCTCCCTTAGGCTTCACCAGAAGGTGAGTGATGTCAGATGTCAAAAATTTAATTTCTCAAAACTCATAGCTATTTAGTAAAGTTAATAAACACACTTAGCTTCACACTTGAATGCTGTTACTATTTATTGACATCAAAACAAAACAAGCTGAGACTAAAAGTTGCTATTTAACAGGAATAGACATTGGTGCAGTTTCCTTCCCGGAGAGGGTATGCACTCAGATCATGAGACCTAAGATCAAACACACTGGATTGTCAAGAGTCAAACAAGGACTACATTTTACCTCTTAATAGAAAAGATGCTGACGACAAAACACGAAGTTTAAAAATATTCTTTACGCTAAGCTCATATAAGCAAACAAAAAACTAAAACTAATCCTAAAACTTTAGGACATTGGATACAGAAGTAACATAACTATTTAAATTTTTGCATCAACGAAAGTGTGTTCTATCCTTCACTGTACTTGTACTACAAGGACAAGCTTGTTGCTTCTACACTACCCAAAGTCAACACTTATCATCAACAATACAATAGAACTAGATCGGAACAAGGCTTCAAAGCGACTCTGCTCCACCCAAATTCAGAAAATTCAATTCAGGATGAACAACAGCTTTTGATTTTAGAACCAGCTCTTACTTTTCTCTCGTGTCATATGTGATGAAGTCCTCACTTGACAATTCCCCCTGCAAATTGCAATGCATGTCCTCACCGTCACCTTTTTCTGACACTTTAAAATTAATTTGTAGAAATTGCAAAAGCAATGAAATTGTACTTCCAATTCTGAACCTATGATCAGATTCCTGCTTTGACACAAGACTTACTCCTCTGCAGTGTACCCCACCAGCACAGCGACTCCCTTTCTCTCTATTCTTTGCCCTGAAGGCACTTCTGGATTGCTTAACGTGTGCTCTTTGGCTGCCTAGACAGTCAGGACACCTAAGGTCATCTGGACTTATCACTCCTCTCCTCCTTCTTTTCTATGGCTAATACCACTTTCCTGCTTCCTTTCTGCTGCTGAATCTCCAGACTTGGTGCTGTCATCAGGGGGACAGAGTCGATTTCGGCTTCGAGCTCCTGGTTGGTAAAGCTGCATCGCTGGACGATCCTGAAGTACAATAAAATATGTTACTGTTACAACAATGCTACTAAGCTTTTATATGGGATTTTTAAGAGTCATAGTTATGTATGAATATATACTCAAGTGAAGTCATTTAAGACCAAAAATGTGAGGGCATGGTAAATGACAACTTGCCTACTTCCTCTCTCCATCTCCAAAGAAAAGCAACCATTTGGTAATTACTATTTTATATGCTTGGGTAAATTTTTTTTGGAGATAGGGCCTCACCCTGTCACCCAGGCTGAAGAGCAAGTGGAATGATCAAGGCTTATTGCAGCCTCGACATTCCAGACTCAAACAATCCTCCCACCTCAGGTACCTAGTAACTGGGATTATAGGCACGCGCTACCACGCTGGGCTGTTTTTACATTGTTAGTACAAACAAGCTCTCCCTATGTTGCCCAGGCTGCTTTCCAACTTTTGGGCTTAAGCGATCCTCCTGACTTGGCCTCCCAAATTGTTGGGATTATAGGCATGAGCCATCATGCCAGGCCCTAAGTGCCAGTTTTAAAGGAAGCACAGAAGATAGAGGAACACGTTAAATAATAGCACGGGGATGTAATCTGCCAATTCAGAACAGGAAAAGCCCTACAAGACAAATTGGTTTCTGCAACAAATGGCAGGAAAACAAGAGAAGGGGAAATTGTTTAGATTAAAAGAAAATTTGGCTGGGTGCAGTGGCTCACAGCTTTATTCCCAATACTTTGAGGGGATCGGCTGAGCTCAAAAGTTTGAGATCAGCCTGAGCAACATAGGGAGACCTCATCTCTACAAAAAAACTTAAAAATTAGCTGGGCATGGTGATGCATGCCTGTAGTCCCAGCTACTCTGGAGGCTGAGGTAGGGGGATGGCTTAAGCCCAGGAGGTCGAGGCTACAGTGAGCTGAGATTGTACCACTGCACTCCAGCCTGGGTGACATAGCAAGACTCTGTCTCAAAAAAATTAAAAACAAAAGAGAACTGAAGAAGACGTTTCAAGGAAGCATAATTTGTGGAATTTGTTTAGGTCCTATTAAAAAAAAGACATTAGGCTGGGCGCGGTGGCTCATGCCTGTAATCCCAGCACTTTGGGAGGCTGAGGCGGGAGGATCACCTGAGGTCAGGAGTTCGAGACCAGCCTGGCCAACATGGTGAAACCCTGTCTCTACTAAAAATACAAAAATTAGCCGGGCATGGTGGCTTGAGCCTGTAGTCTCAGCTATTCGGGAGGCTGAGGCAGGAGAATCACTTGAACCCGGGAGGTGGAGGTTGTGGTGAGCCAAGATCATGCCACTGCACTCCAGCCTAGATGACAGAGCGAGACTCTGTCTCAAAAAATAAATAATTAATTAATTTTAAAAAGACATTAATGAAGCAATTGGGAACATATGAACACTGAATAGACAGGACGTTAAGGAATTATTGTTAGTTTTTTTTGGTGTGAAAACGCTACTAGGGTAATATTAATGGAGTATTTATCTCATATACTGAAGTATTTAAGGAAGAAATTATGTGTAGGGTTTGTCTGAAAATAATCTAGTAGGGGTAGGGATGAGGTAGAATAGAAAGAAGGTTGGCTATGAACTGCTGGGTGATGGGTACAGTACATGGAGTTCATCATACTATTCGCTTTTTTTTTTTTTTTTGAGACGGAGTCTGGCTCTGTCGTCCATGCTGGAGTGCAGTGACGCGATCTTGGCTCACTGCAAGCTCCGCCTCCCAGGTTCACACCATTTTCCTGCCTCAGCCTCCCGAGTAGCTGGGACTACAGACACCCACCACCATGCCTGGATAATTTTTTGTATTTTTAGTAGAGATGGGGTTTCACCATGTTAGCCAGGACGGTCTTGATCTCCTGACCTCGTGATCTGCCCGCCTTGGCCTCCCAAAGTGCTGGGATTACAGGCGTGAGCCACCGTGCCCAGCCAGTTTTTTCTGTTGAGACTGAGTCTCGCTCTGTTGCCCAGGCTAGAATACAATGGTGTGATCTCGGCTCACCTCAACCTCCACCTCCCAGGTTCAAGCGATTCTTCTGCCTCAGCCTCCCGAGTAGCTGAGATTACAGGTGTGCGCCACCACATCCAGCTGATTTTTTGTATTTTTAGTAGAGACGGGGTTTCACCACGTTGGCCAGGCTGGTCTAGAACTCCTAGGCTCTAGCAATCCACCCACCTCAGCCTCCCAAAGTGCTGGGATTACAGGTGTGAGCCACTGCACCTGGCCCATCATACTATTCTCTATTCTACTTTTGTGTATGTTTACAATTTCTATAGTAAGTTAATAAAAGCCCAGCCAAGACTGAAATAAAAGTTGGCCAGGCGTGGTGGCTCACGCCTGTAATCCCAGCACTTTGGGAGGCTGAGGCAGGTGGATCACGAGGTCAGGAGATCAAGACCATCCTGGCTAACACGGTGAAACCCTGTCTCTACTAAAAATACAAAAAAATTAGTCGGGCGTGGTGGTGGGCGCCTGTAGTCCCAGCTACTTGGGAGGCTGAAGCAGGAGAATGGCGTGAACCCGGGAGGCGGAGCTTGCAGTGAGCCGAGATTGCGCCACTGCACTCCAGCCTGGGCGACATAGCGAGACTGTCTCAAAAAAAAAAAAAAAAAAAAAGTTGCAGATGATTAAAGTTCCCCTTTAAAAATTCTATAATAACAGTGAACTACTAGCCCTTTCTTTACACTTGCAGGAAAAGGGAAAAAAAACCCTCATAAACAAGTTTAATGACAAGCAGCACCTTGTTTCTTATTCGATCTCTCTTGACCACTTCTTCTTTCTTTTCAGTTTTTTCTGAGCTGCCTATTGATTCTGTACTTTCAGCCTTCTTTCCTTTATCCCGAAGTGTGTCTTTCTCTTTTTTCATTTCTTCTTCTTTTCTCTTAAAAGTCTTCTCTTTCTCATAGCGCTCCTTCTGCCTACGGCGCTCTTCTTCTTGCCGCTTCAGCCTCTCTCTTTCTCGAAGTATGCGCTCCTGATCTCGTTCATATTCCCGTTCCCTCTCCCTGTAGTCTCTGCCGCTCTCATCTTCAGGTCTGCATGAAAAACAAATCTGAGACAGAACCCTGAAAGATCTTGTAATCACAAATGTAGGAACACTGTGATTCTGATTTGGCCCCTGCAATGAGGTTGCACTTTTAGAGCAGAGTGAAAAATACTAGTGTTTTAAGAAGGAACAAAACCCCAAAACCATTCACCCAGATTAAGATACAAGAATATTCTGAAACCGTTCCTCCTCATCCCCCTGCCCTGCATAAAACAGCTTATCTTAATTCAGGTACATGGCCAGGACATAGTAGCAAAACTAGCATGTATAAATCAAACATAACAAAGAGTCCTTGACTACTGACCTCTTTGGTTTTTCATCTTTAAGTTCACTATCAGAACGCTTGGGCAATGTACAACTTTGCCCACTGGCTCTTTCATCACTGAGAGTCTCTTTGTCCAATTTCTTGGCTTTTTCTCTTTTATCCAATTCTTTTTCATCTCCTTTTTCTGGCTTCTTGAGCAGCTTTAAAGATAAAATGTTTATTTTTATTTTGAAGGCTGGGACACTATCTTCTATTAAAAACCCAGTATACCAAATATTTAAAATTTAGACTAGACAAGGCCCCCATCTCTGCAGGTACACTTAATCTTTCGGTGAACAACTAGTGCACAAGAGCAGTAATTTACTAAAAGGATGCTATTAATGTTAAAGTGTTATCCACTTGAATGAAGTGGTTTAATCACTTTGTGGCAATAGGATCAAGACTCCTTTGGCTTTTATTCTGAGGCAGGGTCTCACTCTGTTGCCCGTGCTGGACTGCAGTGGCATGAACATGGCTCACCGCAACCTTGACCTCCTGGGCTCAGGTGGTCCTCCTGCCTCAGCCTCTTGAGTAGCTGGGAAAACAGGTGCACACCACCACATACGGCTAATTTTTTAATTTTTTTGTAGAGACAAGGTGTCACCATGTTGCCCAGGCTGGTCTCAAACTTCTGGGCTCACACCATCCTTCTGCCTCGGCCTCCCACAGTGCTGGGATTACAGGTGTGAGCCACTGTGCCCGGCTTCCTTTGGCTTTAAATGGGTCAACCTTTAAGTGAATCAATGCATACTTCAAAGTATGCTTCTGTAGCAAACCAGCATGTTGATATAACTTAATGGGAAACAGCCCACAAATTTTAAGTGATAGGCAGATTGTTTCTGTTGGGACTGTTTTTATGTAGTACTTGGAATGACAAATACCTTGGTCACCAAAGGAGAGATCCATTGCAGGAATAATTTTGCCTTGAGCCTGAGAATAACATACTTATGATGGTACAATTATCTTGCCATTACAGATTAATAACAAGAATTATTTGGCATTTGATTTAAACATCTAACTGCCTTATACAACCAAATAGTGAAGTTCCATCTCTACTGAGTAGGAACTCTGTATTTAATGCCATATTTACGCATGTTCAAAAATGCCATTGTTTTTACATCGCTGCTATGAATCTCTCGAGAATACCTCCAAGTGTTGGATAAGCAGAGAGATTCTTAGGCAAAATAGAAGAATTTCAAGTCTCAGAGTGAAGGTATCATACAAGGTTTATCTCAGGGTGAAGGCATCATGTAAATTACTAAGCAAAAGGCAAAGCACCACAAGACATAAGCATGAAGCATTTTGGCACACAGACAGCCACTGCAAATGGTGAGTCCAAAATGGACACTGAGAAGGCACCAGTGTAAAGTGAGGATACCATGTGCAGGTTTCATTGGAAGTGCTCTTATTTCTCCAATGAACATCCTTATTAGAAACCAAGGTGTCCATTACTCTAATAAGAACATTAATGAATATCTCTAGCATGGCTGGCTCTACCTTCCGCCTTGCTGATTGTTAGGAATAGCAAGTCAAGTCACTTGTGGCACAGCAGACAGAGAGATTGCTGGAAAGAATTAAGATGAGAAACTCCGTCCTCCCCCAAGCCCCTCATCACCAGTAATGAGCCCCGTAGAGACTTAGGGAACCCTTACTACATAAACTGCTGAATATTCAGGAAATAAAATAAGGAGACCCTGCCACCCTCTCTGTGAGATTTTCTTTGACTTTATCTGAAGTACTAGGTCCTAGTACTTCCCCAGGAAATATGTTGAAACAAGGGCTGCCCAAGCCATGCCCTTAGAAGGGAAGTGGCAAGGTTGGGATCTTTCTGCAGGTTTTCTTCTTCCCAAATGCAATGCATGAATCCGAATCTGCTGCTAACAGATTCCCAGCTATATGCAGGAAGATACTACGGGAGTCATGTGAGAGGGAAAGGCATATATTGCAGGGTATTTATCCCTAGTCCTCCCACAAGGCAGCCAGTTATGAGAAGCATATAAGAAGAGGAGAAAGAACTATATAGGCATGGTTGTCCTCTGGCTGTAGGTCAATGAAGCTTCTGGGTACACAGCAGAGCATTAGGAAGTCACCTGGGCTTCCTTTTAAAGTAGAAATTTATAATAAAATAGCTCAGCTTTTAAGAAGACTCAAGTCAACCTGAAGGGGTTTTCAACAAGTAACACTACCACCACCACCACCAAAAGGACTTATTAGCTAAGACCTGTGTGTGTGACATGATACTAGATGCTCTGTATCATGTACTTGGTCCTTACATTTTTCTGATTCACAGCTTGTAACAGAAACCTGTGTACCTGAAGACAGTGGAAAACAAACAGATGAGGTAACTTCATGTATCAATTATGAAGGAAAAGCTGAATAAAACCCATAAATCATGCCAGCCAGCCCTAAGCCCTCATTTACTATGAATTTAGAGGACAGTAGTCTAAAAATCAAACATTTTCAAAGACAAAAACAGCACAGATCTGCACTGAAGAAATAACATACTACTTAATCCTTTTAAATGATCTTAAATTTAAAAACTAATACTATTAGTGTTACAGGAAAGATTTTTACTGGATCACTTCCCCCCAAAAGAGAACAAAAACAAAACAAAAAATTCATTTATACCAACACAAGACGCATGCATATTTAAAGAAGTAGATACATGCAATTTTTAGCAACAGGCAGTCAGTTTCAACATTCTCATACCTTAATCTTTGGTTCATCCTTTAATTTGTCCCTTTCTGGAATTCTGTCTATCTTCTTTAGCTTTTCTATATCTTTCCTTTTTCGTTTCTCTTCTTCTTTCCATTTCCTCCTCTCTTCTTCTCTTTGTCTTTTTCTTTCTATTTCTCTCCTCCTTCTTTCTTCTCTCTTTTCTTCTCTCATTCTCTAGAAAGAAACATCAACACAAGCCTTCAAATAAAATAATCATCACCAAAACCCTAATAAATCCCGAAGGCATGGTAGGCCCCAACTGAATAATCTTTCCTTCCTACTTTCTACAAAGTGGCATTCTACCACCGTTATCCCCACTCCACCCAGAAAACGAAAGACAGTGAAGACCAGGACCTGCTAATATTAGTCTTCCACTGCTGCCTTACTATCTCTCCAGAGGTTTTCAGAATATCAAAAGAGTGTCTCTGGGACAACCTAAGAACATTCCAGGTTTGTAGAGTGAACTCCTGGTCCAACAACCAGAGTGAAGGAGCGGGCCAGAGAGTGAGACCAACAAGGCAAATCCTTAAAGAGTAATGGTGGAAAAAGCAGCTATTTCTCCTCTAGAAACCCAATGCTCTTAAAATGTTTATAGAATGCAAAGCAATGAAATTAAAGTATTGAGAGAACTATAAAGACAAAAGATTTACCTGCTTGTTTTTCAGGAAGCTCAAAAGTGGGGTTGTCTTTTTAGCTACATAAATGTAAACAGATTATTAATAATACTTATCAACCCCTAGAAACGATTCCATTTTCTGACATTCCCTGCCAACCACCCAAGGTGGGAAAACGTGTACACCCCTTATGCAGAAAGATCACAACTGTAATATCAGAAAGAAGTTTTACAGCATTCGATTTCAACAATACGGGATTAAAATACCTTTTAAAAAGTGAAGAAATTCAAATTAAAACAACAAAATAATTTATTAAAAGAGTCATTCCCAACTGATGAGAATTAAGTACTTAGGACATTCTCTTGTTTTACTGATAGGAGTATAAACTTGTTCAACTGGAAGAAGTTGGTGGGAAGGGGCTAAAAATATCTAATCCTTTTGACCCCATAATTCCACTTCTGGGAATTTATTCTAAGAAAGTTACCAGAAATGGGCTTATACTATCCATCTATTAATAAAAGTCAAGTTTTGGAAGAATATTTTTCATTTTCAACATTCTGAATAAGCTATTAGCCTTACAGCCATCTTAAAACACATATTCCTGGCCAGGCACAGTGGCTCATGCCTCTAATCCCAGCACTTTAGGAGGCCAAGGCAGGCAGATCACTTGAGGTCAGGAGTTCGAGATCAGCCTGGCCAACATGGTGAAACCCCGGCTCTACTAAAAATACAAAACTGGCTGGGTGTCGTGGCGGCACCTGTACTTCCAGCTACTCGGGAGGCCGCGGCAGAATCACCTGAACCCGGGAGGCGGAAGTTGCAGTGAGCCGAGATTGCGACACTGCACTCCAGCCTGGGCAACAGAGCAAGACGCCATCACATCACACACACACACACACACACACACACACACACAGAGAGAGAGAGAAAGCAAGCAAAACACACACACACACACACACACACAGAGAGAGAGAGAGAGAAAAAGCAAGCAAAACAAACAAACAAACAAACAAACCCCACATATTCCTTAGGATAAATTCCTGAGTGGAAATCCTGGGTCAAAGATTATGTTCATGTTTAGAGCTACTGATACAGTAGTGACAGCCTATTACTGAGAACCAACATCCAAGCTAGAATTCCTCAAGTAGTTTTCAATTTTGCAGTAACTAATTTCATTTTTTGGTATTTTCAAGTCAAAATTTTTTTAGGAATATGAACTTATTACTAGGAAATACCAACTGACCTTCAAAGGCTTATCACTGTCTAAACGTTCCTTATCAGTCATCGAACTTTTTGGATTTATATTACATTTGTGTGACACTAAATAGGTCAAAGAATTTTTCCCCCATTAATGGATTCTCATAATGCTGTGAGGCAGGTATTACCATCTGCATTTTACAGTAACAGTCTCAGAGAAGCTAGTAGCTTCCCCGAAGTCACACAGCTAGCAACTGATGGAGGTAGGAGACTTAGGTACTGTGATGAAAAGGCTGTTGCCCTGATTCTTTTTGCCCACTTACCTATTAATTCTCTATTTTTTGCTTCTATTTCCTCTAGCAGTGTCTCTGGAGTAGATGTCATTTTCTCATTATCTGTGGCATAACTTTCCAAAAACTTTCTATATTCTGGATCTAAATAATCATTTAAGGAAACATAAAATATAATAGACTTTAAACAACAAAAAGAAGACATTATCTAGGATACTGATTTATCAAAGAAGATAATTTTTTACTTCGTGGAAGATAAAAAAAAAAAACCAAACCATACCCACAAGGCAGACTATTTAGAGCTTAATTGGTCACTTGCTCTCAGGACTCCTATCACTGATACTCACTATAGGAATCTGGTATAACATGGGGTCAGGAAAAATGAGACGCCATGCATTATAACAGAACCACTAGGGGTACGACATAGTTTGCTTTTAAAAGTCACTGTCCTACTAAACTAAGTCAAGTATTCCAAAAAGATAAATTAGAGAGAAGTCCTAGATGTGGCACTTGAAGTGATGGGAATTCCTGGAGTTCTCTCCTAGACCTCTAACATCAGAAAGGGTGACACATCTAAGCCATTATATTGCTTGTCTCTATGTGTCACTTGATCAAGTCTTCCAGATCTAAATCTGTAATAAAACCAGTATCACAGCTATGTGTTATTGAGTCTTTACTGTGTTTTCTTTATAAAATACCTGTAATAGTAACAAATGATGGAAATTAAACTAGATGATTCTAAAGTATCAATCTGATATAAAATATGGTCCTAAGTCCTTATCCAACATAAAGAGTTGTGTAACAGCTATTTAACATAACATTACAGAGGTCTCAAAATCTGGAGCCAGTGTACCTTAAATGGCAATTATTTTGGTTTTTCAGTTCTTGTATTTCTTTCTTTCTTTCTTTCTTTTTTTTTTTTTTTTTGAGACGGAGTTTTGCTCTTGTTGCCCAGGCTGGAGTGCAATGGTGCAGTCTCAGCTCACTGCAACCTCCGCCTCCCGGGTTCAAGCAATTCTTCTGCCTCAGCCTCCCAAGTAGCTGGGATTACAGGTGCCCGCCACCATGCCTAGCTAATTTTTGTGTTTTTAGTAGTGATGGGGTGTCACCATGTTGGCCAGGCTGGTCTCGAACTCCTGACCTCAGCAACTCTGCCCGCCTTGGCCTCCCAAAGTGCTGGAATTATAGGAGCGAGCCACCGCGCCTGGCCTCAGTTCTTCTATTCCTGTTCAACCTAATACTATGTGTGTAGCTAATTGTATATCCAAAGACCAGAAAATAGGAGTGACGACTTCAGCTACTTTATACAAAGTTACCTGGGTATGGAAATTTTCCCATGACAGTTCAAACCTTCTTCTTTATAAATATAATGGAAACCAAAAGTCAAATAAATAATCATAAAAATGGTGAGGCCTCAAGAAGCACCTGTTAAACTTTGAAACCTGATTTTTTTCCACTATTTTCTTTTTCTTTTTTTTTTGAGACGGAGTTTTGTTCTTGTTGCCCAGGCTAGAGTGCAATGGAGTGATCTCAGCTCACTGCAACCTCCGCCTCCTGGGTTCAAGCGATTCTCCTGCCTCAGCCTCCCGAATAGCTGGGATTACAGGCATGCACCACCATACCCGGCTAATTTTATATTTTTAGTAGAGACAGGATTTCTCCATGTTGGTCAGGCTGGTCTCGAACTCCTGACCTCAGGTGATCTGCCCGCCTTGGCCTCCCAAAGTACTGGGATTATAGGCGTGAGCCACCACGCCTGGCCTTTCCACTATCTTCTAATCAATAAATCTATGGTGATTTGTTACTCAATAGTCAACATTATATTGTTCAATGGTTGAAGAATGAAATGCCCTAGCCAAAGAGAGCAGAGATTCTGTGCAAGAAACTCTCTCTAGTCTAACAATTAAGCAAAGCTTCCATCGGCAAATAACATTTCTCACTTATTTTGTATATTTTCTAATTTAAAATTTTGGGGTCGAATTAACTCTCACAAACATATTATTTTTAAAAACCCCACAGCAATAGCATTATATAATTAGAGCTATACTGTACCATCATCGATAGTCCCGACTTTGGTATCTCTTTTCTTAGTCTTCTTTTTTGCAGCTTTTTGAAAAGGTGCAAATTCTACTATAGCAGGGTATTCCTGACCTGTTTAGAAAAAAAAGACCACACTTGCTGTAACAAAGAAAACGTCAAAAGTGGATATAAGGGAATCAACCCATTGCTTTCTATGACTCTTTTGATGGCAGTCATCTGAAGAGGGTCTCTCAAAGGCATAAAGCACACTGGCACAACCATAATCAACATACTACAAAAGGAGCCACAAATTCACACTGATAACACAGTGAAACAATACGGCATGGAAGTAAAATATTCATATAAATTCAAAGTATAAAATGTGATATTTTAATGTGAAAAAGACACTACAAACTAATTTTCATTTAAAAATGTTAGAAATCTCCAAAATAGGCAAATCTATAGAGACAGAACATAGATTAGTAGCTGCCTGGAGTTTGGGCTAGAAGTGGTGAGAAGAATGAGGAGTGACAACTAATGGGTGGGGTTTCTCTTAGGGGTGATGAACATGTTCTAAATTTAGATTGTGGTGATAGGCTCACAAGCCTATGAATATACTAAAATTCACTGAACTCTATACTTTAAAAGGGTGACTATTTCAGGCATGTGAATTATATCTCAATAAAGCTGTTATTTTTTAAAAGTGTAACTATGTGAGGTGATGTGTTATGTGAGGTGATGAATATGTTAACTTGATTGTATACATTTCATAATGTATATATGTTTACATTATGTATACATTACATTGTGTATACATTTCATAATGTATACATTACATTGTGTATACATTTCATAATGTATACATTACATTACGTATACATATATAAAATTATCACGTTGGGCCAGGCACGGTGGCTCACGCCTATAATCCCAGCATTTTGGGAGGCCGAGATGAGACGATCACTTGAGGTCAGAAGTTTGAGACCCGCCTGGCCAACATGGTAAAACACTGTCTCTACTAAAAATACAAAAATTAGCTGGGCGTGGTGGCACGTGCCTGCAATCCCAGCTACTCTAGAGGCTGAGGCATGAGAATCACTTGAATCCGGGAGGCAGAGATTGCAGTGAGCCGAGATCATGCCACTGCACTCCAGCCTGGGCGACAGAGTAGGACTCCGTCTCAAAAAAATCAATACATAAAAATAAAAATAAATAAAAATACAAAAATTAGCCAGGCATGGTAGTGCACGCCTGTAATCCCAGCTACTTGGGAGACTGAGGCAGGAGAATCACTTGAACCTGGGAGGCGGAGGTTGCAGTAAGCTAAGATTGTGCCACTGCACTCCAGCCTGGTTAAAAAAAAAAAGAAAAGAAAAAACAATTATCACATAGTAAAATTTAAATATATATTATTTTATTTGTCAATTATAGCTCAATAAAGCTGGGGAAAAATCTGTTAACACTTAAAAAAAATACACCAGGTCACCAAAAGCACAGGCAACAAGCGTAAAAATACAGAGGGTAGATCTCATGTTAAGTGTTCTTACCACAATAAAACAAAAAGATAAAATATATCTCTTATTTAAAAAAAGTAAAAAATAGATAAATTGGACTACATCAAAATTAGAAACTTCTATGCATCAAAAGACACAATCAACAGAGTGAAAAGGCAACCCATGGAATGGGAGAAATATTTGCAAATTATATTATCTGATAAGGGGTAATATCTAGAATATATAAAGAACTCCTATAACTCAACGACAAAAAACCAAATAACCCAATTTGAAAAATGGTCAAAAGACTTGAATAGACATTTCTTCAAAGATAATATACAAATGGCTAACAAACATATGGAAATATGTTCAACATTACTAGTCGTTAGGGAAATGCAAATCAAAACCACAATGAGGTATCATCTCACGCCGATTAGGAGGACTACTATCAAAAAGCAGAAAATAACAAGTGTTGGCAAAGATGTGGAGAAACTGGAACACTCATGTATTGGTGGGAATGTAAAATGATGCAGCTGCCATGGAAAACAGTATGGCAGTTGCATAAAACATTAAAAATAGAATTATTGGGCCAGTCTGACCAACACGGTAAAACCCCATCTCTACTAAAAATACAAAAATTAGCTGGGTGTGGTGGTGGGCACCTGTAATCCCAGCTACTCAGGAGGCTGAGGCAGGAGAATCACTTGAACCCAGGAGGTGGAGGTTGCAATGAGGGAAGATCACGCCATTGTACTTACTCCAGCCTGGGCAACGAGGGCGAAATTCCATCTCAAAAAAACAAAACAGAAAAGAACTACCGGTGGGACGAAGTGGCTCACACCTGTAATCCTAGCACTTTGAGAGGCCAAGGCGGGCGGATCACTTGAGGTCAGGACTTTGAGACCAGCCTGGCCAACATGGTGTAACTCCGTCTCTACCACAAACATAAAAAATTAGCAGGGTGTGGTGGCAGGCGTCTGTAATCCCAGATACTTGGGAGGCTGAGGCAGGAGAATTGCTTGCACCTGGGAGGTGGAGGTTGCAGTGAGCCAAGATTGTGCCACTGCACTCCAGCCTGTGTGACAGAGAGAGACTCTGTCTCAAAATAAATAAATAATAAAATAAAAATAGAATTACCAAATGACTCCAGAAACTCCATTTCTTGGTATATATCCAAAAGAAGTGAGAGCAAGGACTCGAATATTTGCACATCTGTGTTCATAACAATATTGTTCACAATAGCCAAGAGTGGAGGCAACTCGAATACCCCTTGACAGATGAATGGATACACAAAATGTGGTATATACATATACTGGAATATTAGTCTTAAAAATGAGGCTGGGGGGCAGTGGCTCATGCCTGTAATTCCTAGCATTTTGGGAGGCTGAGGCAGGCAGATCACTTCAGGTCAGGAGTTCGAAACTAGCCTGGCCAACACAGTAAAACCCCATCTTTACCAAAAATACAAAAAAATTAGCCAAGCGTGGTGGTGGGTACCTGTAATCCCAGCTACTTGGGAGGCTGAGGCTGGAGAATTGCTTGAGCCCAGGAGGCGGAGGTTGCAGTGAGCTGAGATCGCGCCACTGCATTCCAGCCTGGGCAACAAAGTGACACTCCATCTCAAAAAAAAAAAAAAAAAAAAAAAAAGATGAAAATTCTGACACATGCTACGACATGGATACACCTTGAAGATATTATGCTAAATGAAATAAGCCAGACAGACACTGTATGTTTCCACCTATATGTGGTACCTACAGTAGTCAAACTCATACAGACACAAGGTATAATGGTGGTTGCCAGGGGCTGGAGGAAGGGAAATAAGGAGTTGTTTAATGGGTAAAGAGTTTCAGTTTTTCAAGATGAAAAAGTTCCCAAGATTGATGCACAACAGTGTGAATATACCTTAATGCTACTGAACTGTACACTTAAAATGGTTAAGATGATAAATTTTATGTTACGTGTATTTTTACAATTTTTAAAAATGCAAAAGGAATGAGGTAATGATATATGTTATATGTTACAACATGGATGGACCTTGAAAACATTGTGCTAGGTAAAAGAAGCCAGTCAGAAAAGACCACATATTGTATGATTACATTTATATGAAATGGAGGGAAATCATAAAGATACATAAAGTAGATTAGTGGTTGCCAGGGGCTGGAGGGAGAGAATGGGAGGTAACTACTAATAGATATGGGTTTCTTTTTGGAGGGATGAAAACATTCTGGAATTAGTACTGATGGTTGTACTACTTTGTGAATATACCAGAAACCACTGAATTGTATGCTTTAAGAGGATGAATTTTATTATAGGTGAGTTATATTTCAATACAAAAACCCCAAGTGACTAATGGGAAAAAAATTCACAAGTACCCTGTCACAGAATGTCAAAAACAAGGTATCCTATCCTTAAATCACTGGCATGTAGACATAAGCAAAAAAATAAAAATAAACAGAATTGACCAGAAGGCATTGCAAAGCAGTCATGGAAGAAAAATTATGTTGGGAATCCCAGTGAGTAGAGAATCAGATTAGCTTCAAAACTGTGATATATTAGGCCAGGCATGGTGGCTCACGCCTGTAATCCCAGCACTTTGGGAGGCTGAGGTGGGTGGATTGCTTGAGGCCAGGAGTTTGAGACCAGCCTGGCCAACATGGTGAAACCCCATCTCTTCTAAAATTACAAAAATTAGCTAGGCGTGGTGGCACACACCTGTAATCCCAGCTAAGTCGGCAGGCTGAGGAACGAGAATTGCTTGAACCCAGGAGGCGGAGGTTGTAACGAGCCAAGATTGTGCCACTGTACTCCAGCCTGGGCGACAGAGTAAGACTCTGTCTCAAAAAAAAAAAAAAAAAAAAAAAAAAAAGAGAAGAAAAAGAAAAAAACAAAAATAAAAACCAAAAAACTAAACTGTGATATATTTGAGAAGGAATAGATAAACCAGACTGAAACAGAGGGAAATTGTAGAAGACAGGCTGAAGAAACAGAAGTGAGGCCAGAATATGGAGGACTCCAACTACCAGGCTAAGGAGTTTGGACTTCTCCCCCCAACTGTTAATTTAAACCATTATTTTCAAAAAGATTAATTTCATTGCAATATAATAGACTGAATTATACAAGAATGAAAAAAATGGAAAATCCTGTAAGTTTAGAGACAGTGGTTGTCTAGGCATTAAGTGATGAGGACATAAAGTGTAACTGTTTAAGTCTAGGTGAACAAGATTTTAAAAAAACAATAAAATCCAGCCTGGGCAACATAAGCAGACCTTGTCTCTAAGATTTAAAAACAAAACAAAACAAACAAACAAAAAAACACAATGAGGAAAGGATAGTCTCTTTAATAAGTGGTGTTAGGCTGGGTATGGTGGCTCACACCTGTAATCCCAGCACTTTGGGAGGCTGAGGTGGGGGGATCACTTGAGCCCAGGAGTTCAAGACCAGCCTGGGCAATGTAGCGAGACCCCATCTCTATAAAAAATTTAAAGAAAATTAGCCAGGCATGGTGACATACATCTGTAGTCCCAGCTACTCAGGAGGCAGAGGTGGGAGGATTGCTTGAGTCCAGGAATTCCAGGCTGCAGTGAGCTGCGATTGCACCACAGCACTCCAGCCTGGGTGGACACCCTGTCTCAAAAGATAAACAATAAATTGACAAGATTCATAACTTACATGTAAGAGATTTTAAACAAGGAAAAAATTAAACACAACTCGGATTTCCAGGCTAAGTAACTAGAATCTAGTTAAATATCTACTGGAATAAAATAGTTGGAGTGGAAAAATAGCTGGCTTGGGGAGATTAATAAAAGTTGGACAAACAGTGGCAATCCTTCAATTTTTACTGGCATAGTCCCTGACAAAAATTTAATTTTTACCAACTTTGAAGTAATATTGAAAAAAACAAAACTAAACAAGAAGACACACTATTTACCTATAATTGCAAACCAAAAAGAAAAGTGGCAAATGGCAGCTTAGATATTCTCTGGCTAAATGTAGGTAGCAGATAATAGAGTGTTAAAGCAGAAATGTGTCTTCCCTATAGACTGGACCTTTCTGGATACAAAGTAAGAAATGTATCAAGTTTCTTTTTTTTTTTTTTGATTTTGAGACAGAGTCTTGCTCTGTCACCAGGCTGGAGTGCAGTGGCGCGATCTCAGCTCACTGCAACCTCTGCCTCCCGGGTTCAAGCAATTCTTCTGCCTCAGCCTCCCAAGTAGCTGGGATTACAGGCGTGGACCACCACGCCTGGCTAATTTTTTTAGTATTTTTAGTAGAGACGGGGTTTCACCATGTTGGCCAGGCTGGTCTCGATCTCCTGACCTCGTGATCCACCTGCCTCGGCATCCCAAAGTGCTGGGATAACAGGCGTGAGCCATCACGCCAGGCCGAGATGTATCAAGTTTCATGTTTTAATTATATACAACTTTGTGAGAATGTTAAACAGTATCCCAATTGGGAACTGTTGGCTTAATGGATTTGAATTAAATAAATGTTTGTCCTTGAAGCAAAATAAGAAGTAAATATTTAAAACTTATCAAACAAGTTTAAGAGTCACTTATCAGTACTGCGGCTGAAATTCTACAGTCAAAACAGCAGGTTTAAGCCAGGGCAAAAAATGTGTCACACGAGGAGAAAACAGTTGCAATTTTACTCAGTTGATCAAACTAAAAAAATAGTAGGTTAATAAAAATAACCAAGGACTGTGAAAAGTCACATCTATTTATAAGACTGCAATAAGCTTATTAAATGTGTAAAACTCTAGGAAGCAACACAATGCACAAGTTGTCTCAAACATACAAATGACAAAGAAATTCCCTTTTTACTTCAGTTACCAGGACTCACCTTTATTGTCAAGGAATACATAACCATCAAAGCGATCCCTGAACAAAATAATGTCCTCTTGGTTTTTAAAGTTGATGTATGCTCTGGCATACATATGAGGATACAAACTGCAGAGAGGAAAGCAATTATGTAAATGTACTTGCAGGTGTCTGGCCCAATTACAAGTATGCATATATTAAAGACAAGCTCAAAAATCAAATGGAAAACAGTAGGATAAAAAGAATGAAAGAAACCTTTTTCATTTACCCCTTTCCTCTTTTTTTTTTTTTTTTTTTTTTTTTTTTTTTACCTCGTATCATTAGAAAAAAACTCAAAATAATCATGCTCAGGCATAGGTTGAAGATGTTCCTGAAGCTGCTCCTTGGTCAAAGTGGGAGGTAATCTTCGAATTACCACCTTAAGAAACGCATAAGGAAAATAAAATTAGTACAAATCAATTTTCTGTCATACCTGAAAGAATCACAGTTCCTGAAGAAGGCTGGGCTTTAAAATATGAGATCACTTGTAAAAACCCAGGAGAAAATATTCTTCTGCAGCCCAATGCTCAGAATTAGTCAAACATAATAGTAACGCGGTTTAAAAAAAAACCCCTGGAAATGAGAACCACCTGGAGCAAGGAAAAATCGCAGGTTTTGCTCTTTACAGCAGCCCTGCAGTTTACCACGTTTGTGCATCATTTTCGATCACCCATTTTTTAACAGATCTAGTGGCAAGAAATTAGTAAGCCAACCCTGGTCTTTGTGGGTGCCACGAAATCTTGATTTAGTAACAAGTTTCTCCCACGTCCAACACATCTTAAAACAAAATCCTTGCCCATTGAACTTAAGAATTCAAAACTCTAACGAACACAAAAAATCCACCCATTGCTCTCAAAATAGGATGCTCTCGATCTACCCTCCCGTACCATTAATCACCCTGCACTCTCCCCCAACTCGCCTCCATGAATAATATTCCCATCCCTCATGTCTCCTTCACTATTTAATATTTCTCCCCAATTACACCTTTAGTTCCTCATTCTTTATACCGTCGCTCTCCCCTCCCATTATCATCTCACAGCTCTGACCTAAACCCTTCCCGTTTGGGGAGTCCCCCCTTTTCCTCACCCCCACCCAGGATTTGGCCAGGAGGGGCTCTCCCCATTTCGGGTGAATGGATGAACCAGGATGATGCGACTTCCATTCAGGCGAAGAGATAGAAGGGGAACCTGAGAGAGAAAGGGGGCAGCCCCATTCCCAGCCATCCTCCCCGCGCTGCGGACTCGTCCCGCCCTCTCCCGGGCCAGCGGCCGACTGGGCACCTTGCTCAGCGCTTCTTTCTTCTCCTTGTTGCGATCCTGCTTATCTTCCCCCTTGGAGCTGTCCCCCGAGGTCCCACCACCGCTGCCTGTGGCCCCGGCGGGGGTTAACAGGGTTACTCGCTTCTCCTTAGGCCGGTGCTCCTTCTCTTCCTTCATGGCTACGTCCCCCGCTGAAGCGGCTTGGCCCGAACGGGGCTACCCCGGGCACAAACGGCTCCCGGGAAGCTCCCGTTAAAGCTCCGCCCCCAACAAATGCCCCTTGTGATAAGTCGGGCCCCACGTTCCATTGGGTCCTGCCAAGCTCTCGCGAGACTTGGGCCTTTCCCAGTGCAAAGGTTTTAACACCTGGTTTTTACTTCCCGCCCGCCAAGTTCCTGCGCCACCCAATCCCCTCGCGGCCCAGACTCCCTCGGGGCCCGCCCCTTCGCGCGTCATTAGCAACTCCGCCATCTTGAAGTGACTCTGTCGGGGACTACAAATCCCGGCATACAAAGCAGCTACCCGCTTTTGTTGGGCGTTCAGGAGCCAGAACTATCTCAGGGTCTCTGTTTGTAAGTAAATCGAATCCTTCCATCTTCAGAGTTTTTCAGGTCGAAAGATAGGTTCTGCACGCTTAGTTTCCATCAGATAAACTCAATGCCATCCAAATTTTGCCTCACTAGGGGAGCGACTTGTATTTTTTATCATTGAATTCAGAGGCTTTAGAATTTATTTTCCTACAACTAAAAGAAAAAGCCTAACATTTAAAAAACTTTATTTTCCTTATATTGATTAGGATTTACAGATACTTAGTAAATACTACAATATTAGCCGAGTTCAGTGGCGCACGCCTGTAGTCCTAGCTGCTCGGGAAGGTTGAGAAGAGAGGTTCTTGAGTCCAGGAATTCGAGGCTGCAGTAAGCCCTGATCGCGCCGCTGCACTCCAGCTTGGGCGACAGAGCGAGACCCTGTATATAAAAAAGAAGGATAATAATAAATAAACACAAGATACTGATATTTAAAGGAGTAATATGACCAAAATATACAAGATTTGTTTTCATCACCTTATTTTAGCAAAAGGATCCTTCTCCCCAGGTACTGATGTCCCACAGGGAAGGGAATAAAAATAAAACCCAACTTGATTTAGTTGCGATCACCATCTTCACTTAAAAAGGGCCAATTTTACATTATTTATAATAACTCCAAACTGGAAACAATCCAAATGTGAATCTCACAGTGATTATGTTGAGTGACAGAATCTAGACACAAAGAGAGTACATGTTGTACAATTCCATTTATATGAAATTTTAGAAAAATAAAACCACAGTGATAGAAAGCAGATCAGTCGGCCAGGCGTGGTGGCTCACGCCTGTAATCCCAGCACTTTAGGAGGCCAAGGTGGGTGGATCACCTGAGGTCAGGAGTTCGAGACCAGCCTGGCTAACTTGGCGAAACCCTGTCTCTACTAAAAACAAAAAAAATTAGCAGGGCGTGTTGGCACATGCCTGTAATCCCAGCACTTTGAGAGGCCGAGGCAGGCAGATCACCTGAGATCAGAAGTTCAACACCAGCCTGGCCAACTTGGTGAAACCCTGTCTCTACTAAAATACAAAAATTATCTGGGCATGGTGGCAGGTGCCTGTAGTCCCAGCTATTTGGGAGGCTGAGGCAGGAGAGTCACTTGAACCTGGGAGGCGGAGGTTGCAGTGAGCCGAGGTCGTGCCACTGCACTCCAACCTGGGTGACAGAGTGAGACTCCATCTCAAAAAGAGAGAGAGAGAGACACAGACACCCATAGAGGACAGAAACCAAATTAAAGATGCAATAGGAGCCCAAGGCAGAAAGCTGCCTAAGGGCCAACTCCCATTTTTGCCGACCTCTAGAATATATTCCCCTGACTCTGCACTTAAATTTTCTCACTCCAATTGTCCAGCCTATTCTTGGATTCCTATTCCTGTGGCTAAAACTGTTTCCCTGTATTTGGCATCTGTTACTCTTGCTTTCAGTACCTGGCCGTTCTTATGAGCCTTGTTTGTGTATCTGCCTCTGACCTACTGCTTAGCTCTGCACTTGCATGTTGGTAGTGTATGCCTCTGTTTTGGTGTCCTCACTAGCTTTAAACCACCAGCTATTTGTCAGTTGCCAGAATAAAGTGTCCCAGGGCTCAGTCCTTAGACCTCTTTTCTATGTACACTCACTCCTTTATTAATCTAATTCATTCTTTTGGCTTTTCTCTCTTTGCTGACAACTGTACTCTAGAATTTACATGTCCAGGCCGGGCGTGGTGGCTCACAGCTGTAATCTCAGCACTTTGGGAGGCCGAGGCGGGTGGATCACCTGAGGTCGGGAGTTCGAGACCAGCCTGGCCAACATGTGACATCCTGTCTCTACTAAACATACAAAAAAATTAGCTGGGCGTGGTGGCGGGCGGCTGTAATCCCAGCTACTCAGGAGGCTGAGACAGGTGATTCGCTTGAAACCGGGAGGTAGAGGTTGCAGTGAGCCGAGATTGTGCCAGTGCACTCCAGTCTGGGCAACAGAGTGAGACTCCATCTCAAAACCAAAACAAAACAAAAAAAGAATTTACATCTCCAGCCCATACCTCCCTGATGATTTCCAGAGTCATGTATCCAACTGCCTATTGAACATCTCCACTTAAGATGTCTAACGTGTTCAGCCACTGAATGCATCCAAAACTGAACACTTGATCTTCCCCCACACCAACTGTATTAGCCTCCTATTCCTGCTGTAATATTACCACAAATTTAGTGGGTTTAAATAATGCAAGTGTATTATCTAACAGTTCTGTAGGTTAAAAGTCCAACAAGGTTTTAGCTTTGTCCTGTGAGGGGGCAAAAAATATAGTAATAATAAATAAATAAACGAACAGTCCAATATGGATCTCACTGGGCTAAAATCAAGGTGTTGGCAGGACTGAGTTCCTTCCTGGAGGCTCTAGGAGATAATAGATTTCCTTGTCTTTTTCAGATTCTTGAGGCGGCCCATATTCATTGGCTTGTGAACCCTTCGTCTTCAAGCATCTCTCTCTGACCCTGCCCCTACTTCTGTCTATTGTCTATATCTCTTTTATTCTCTGCCTTGCCATTCCAAGTTTTTTTTTCAGGGTCACAGCTCACTGAAGCCTTAAACTCCTGAGCTGAAGTGATCTTCCTGCTTTAGCCTCCCAAATAGCTGGGACTACAGGTGCATGCCACCATGCCCAGCTAATTTATTTTTATTTTTGTAGAGAAGGGGTCTCACTGTGTTGCCCAGGCTGATCTCCAACTCTTGGCCTCTGCACTTTCCCCTTTCACTTTGAAGGACTACTGTGTTTACATTGTGTCTGCCTGTAAAATCCAGGATAATCTCCCTATTTTAAGGACACCTGATTAGCAACCTTAATTTCCTTTTGCTATATAACCTAACATAGTCATGGGTTCTGGGGATTAGGATGTGTACAACTTTGGGGGAGATATTATTCTACCTAACACACACTGTAGACTTCCTTTTTGATGAAACTTTTAATTGCAGTATAACACATGTACAGACAAGTGCACTAAAAGTGAGCATCCAGCTTGCTGAATTTTCACAAAGTGAACACCAGCATGTAGATCAAGAAACAAAACATTGCCAGCACTCCAGATGCTCTCTTCCTACTTGTTCCCAGTCGTTTTCGCCACCAAGAATACCACTATCCTTTTTGCTTTTTCTTTTTTAGCAGCTACATCCTTCTATGAATGACTTCTAATACTATTGAGTTTGTCTGTTTTGAACTTTATGTAAATTGAATCATACAGCATGCATCCTTTTATGTTAGGCTCCTTTCTCTCAATATTTATGACTGAGATTTATTTATTTATTTATTTATTTATTTAGAGATGGAATCTCGCTCTGTCGCCCAGGCTGAGGTGCAGTGGCGCCATCTTGGCTTACATTTTGGCTCACTGCAACCTCCACCTCCCGGGTTCAAGCAATTCTTCTGCCTCAGCGTCCTGAGTAGCTGGGAGTACAGGCGTGTGCCACCATGCCCGGCTAATTTTTGTATTTTTAGTAGAGATGGGGTTTCACCATATTGGCTGTTGGATACAGTGAGTTCTAGATTTCTCTTCAAAGAATCAGTATGTCAGTATGTTCAGTTCTTTGTCTTCCATTGTAAAGTTTAACTTCCTCGTAGTTTCAGTAAACAACATTTTCCACCAGTTTTCATCAGTAGTTCACATCTGTTCCCCTGGTTACCTGCTCCGTCCTGACTCACCCCGGTCATCCGCTTTGACCTGAGTCACCCCTGGTCCCTGCTCTGACCTAAGTCACCTTTAGTTACCTGTTCCTAACCGTCCTTCCCACCAAACTACTCACCCCGCCACTCTGGCTCATACCCCTGGTCTCTTTAAAGTAGCCAATCAGAATTAGCTTAGACTGTGCAGTCCAACCCTAGCCAATAGGGGAGCGACACAGCAGTAGGGGCTACCTGTGTCAGGAATAAAAACCCCTTCCCCTCCCTTGTTCAGGTGTGCTCTCGCCATTACTCTATTCATGAGTCGCACCCTTCTATAGAAGTAAAAATTGTCTTGCTGAGAAAATTAAATTTCTGTTCGAGTGCTATTTCTTTGTGGCACCGAGGAACAAGCATTTTGTTTCTAACATTGGCCAAGCTGGTCTTGAACTCCTGACCTCGTGATCCGCCCGCCTCGGCCTCCCAAAGTGCTGGGATTACAGGCTTGAGCCACCACGCCCAGCTCATTTATGTTATATGTAGCTGTGGATTATTCCTTTTCACTGTTACATAATATTCCATTGTATGAGTCTGCTACAATTTATCCCACTCTTAGGGGCTAATACAAATAGTGCTGCTGGGATTTTAGTACATATTGTTTGATGATTCATGTCAGATACATACCTAGGAGTGGAACTGCTGGATCACAGAGTAAGCATATGCTCAACTTTAGTAGGTACTACCATAGAGTTTTCCAACAGGGTTGTACCAATTTACACTTATCAGCAGTGTGTGAGAGTCCTGATTGCTTCATACCCTTCCCAACATCTGGTATTGTCTGGTGGGTGTGTAGGGGTGGCTCATTGTAGTTTCACTTTGCATTTCTCTAATGATTAAGTTAAGCACCTTTTCATACATTTTTCACTGTGTGCCTTTCTATCCTTTTGGTTATTGTACCAGGTTATTATATTATTTATGCCAGAGCAAAAGAAACAAAACAAAACAGGGATGGCGATATGGCTCCTTTCCACCAAGTAAGGGGGAGACCAAGAATAAGTATGTGCATGTGTGTGAGAGAGGGAGAAAGAGAGCTGTCCCTGAAGTTCCTCACACCACTGATTCTCACAGTTTCACTGTATGCTCCAAGGTTCCTCTTCCCACTTCTGATGATGAGCAGTATCATGTTTGGGACCCCACTTTAGAAAAGCAGAAGGAGGCTCTGTCTGTAATCCCAACACTTTGAGAGGCTGAGGTGGGAGGATTACTTGAGCCCAGGAGTTCGAAATCAGCCTGGGCAACATGGCAAAACCCGTCTCCACAAAAAATTAAAAAATTAGCCGAGTGTGGTGGCACACGCCTGTGGTCTCAGCTACTCAGGAGGCTGAGGCGGGCGGATAGCTTGAGCCCGGGAGTTAAGGCTGCAGTGAGCTGTGATTGTGCCACTGCACTCCAACCTGGGCGACTGAACAATACCCTGTCTCAAAACAAACAAACAAACAAACAAAAACCCAGAAAGAAAATATCTATACACAAATGGAAGAACCTTACTTTAAAACATCTTCCCTGCCCTCCATTGAACAGGCTACTTTTAATAAATTGTCTTGCCCGTTTTTTATTAATTCCTTTCACAAATAAAACTCCTTGTGGAAATCTTGTGGAACTGCCTGGTGTTCAGCTCCACCTAGCTTAAAGGTGGTTTAATATCCAATTTTAAGATCAAATTGACTTTTATTTAAATGTTATATTCAATGTTGTTTTTAATCAATTCTTGACCCAGATCAGCTCTGAAATTATCCAAATTCTAAACAGACAATTAGGAAAGGAGTTGGATAATTTGTACAGTACAAAAAATTATTTCACATGAGCGCCTGCTGATCCTAATATTACCTATGAAAGAAAGGGTAATATTTTATGAATTAGCCAAGTTAAAAATATGTATGAGAATGTTGGACTCCTTCCCAGTCAGTGCATAAAGGAGGCTTACATAGTATAATTATTTGAAGTACCCTCCCACAGTTTAAGGATTATAACAAAAGATGTTAAGCAGCTGTTCCCGATGTCTACTGATGACATAAAACAGGAGGAGGTGGCCGGGCGCAGTGGCTTAGTAATCCCAGCACTTTAGGAGGCCGAGGCGGGCAGATCACTTGAGGTCAGGAGTTCGAGACCAGCCTGGCCAACATGGTGAAACCCCATCTCTACTAAAAATACAAAAATTAGCTGGAAGTGGTGGCGAGTACCTGTTATCCCAGCTACTCGGGAGGCTGAGGCAGGAGAATCACTTGAACCTGGGAGGCGGAGGTTGTGGTGAGCAAGATCGCGCCACTGCACTCTAGCCTGGGCAACAGAGTGAGACTCTGTCTCAAAAAAAACAAGAGGAGCTAACGAACAATATAAGGAATTCAGTCACATGGGAAACAGAGATGAATTTCTCAATTAAGAAAAGTTTTTAGTTTAAAATTGGTAGCTGAGCCTTGGAGGAGTGACATTAGATTCTGAGGGAGAATACAAGTTGAGTATGCCTTATCTGAAATGCTTCAGGCCAAAAGTGTTTTGGATTTCAGAAGTGTTTCGAATTTTGGAATATTTGCATATATGTAATGAGATAACTTGGGGATGGGACCCGAGTCTCAACATGAAATTCATTTATGTTTCATATGCCCCTTACACACAGAGCCTGAAGGTAATTTTAATTTTTTCCTTGGAGACACTGAATAAACTGTGTGTCATGTGCCTGTGTTTTGTCTGTGGCCTGTCCCACGAGGTCAGGTGTGGAATTTTCCACTTGTGGTATCATGTCAGTGCTCAAAAAGTTTCAGATTTTGGAGCATTTCGGATTTTGGATGCTCAAACTGTACCACACATGTAAACTTTATCTATTTATTTATTTATTTTTGAGATGGAGTCTCGCTCTGTTGCCCAGGCTGGAGTGCAGTGGCATAATCTCGGCTCACTGCAGCCTCCACCTCCCAGGTTCAAGCTATTCTCCTGCCTCAGCCTCCCAAGTAGCTGGGATTACAGGCGCCAGGCATGGGGCTAATTTTTGTATTTTTAGTAGAGACGGGATTTCACCATGTTGGCCAGGCTGTTCTCAAACTCCTAAGCTCAAGTGATTCTCCCGCTTCGGCCTCCCAAAGTGCTGGGATTACAGGCATGAGCCACCACACCCAGCCGCACTCATGTAAACTTGTAAGTAAATCCAGTAAGCTTTAAAAATCCTGAAGTTGTGTAATTTTCTCAGGGGAATAATTTTACAGGTATAAGTGTAGAAAATTATCAGTTAATTATATTTCTGTAATGTAGACTTAGAAAGATCCTGTGTACTGAGAAGTGAGATGAAATTTGGACAAAAGGAGACTTATGGACTTTCACAACAACAAAACAATCATGATCAAACCTTATTTTTGCCCTGTGCTGGGCACTTTGTGTGCGTTAACTTGGTTAGTCCTCACACCAGCCCTTTGAATTGGGTACTGTTGTTTTCCCTATTTTGCAATGAGTGAAGTTAAGACACGTGGTCACTCAAACCCAAAATTACATGGCTAGAAAGTAATACAGCTGATTCATAAATCTAAATTACATCTCCAAGGCTGGTAGTTAAAAAAACAAAACAAAACGAAAACCCTAAATCCTGTGAGTTTGTGTAGGGGCTATTAAAAAAAAAAAAACTAGAAAAAATTATAGAGTTATCTTAAAAATGCTGGTAAATTCTCAGATGTAAAAGTAATGTTAATAAAATGTTTGTTACATTACAAAAATATGAAGAGATTATTTATGTCAAATGTTAAATGCAGTAACACATTATATGGATATGAAAGTAAGGAGGCCGGGCGTGGTGGCTCACGCCTGTAATCCCAGCACTTTGGGAGGCCGAGGCAGGTGGATTACCAGGTTAGGAGTTCAGGACCAGCCTGGCCAACAGAGTGAAACACCATCTCTACTAAAAATACAAAAATTAGCCAGGTGTGGTGGCATTCACCTGTAATCCCAGCTACTTGGGAGGCTGAGGCGGGAGAATTGCTTAAACCTAGGAGGCGGAGGTTGCAGTGAACCAAGACCATGCCATTGCTCTCCAGCCTGGGCAACAGATTGAGACTCCATCTCAAAAAAAAAAAAAAAAAAAAAGGCTGGGCATGGTGGCTCACACCTGTAATCCCAGCACTTTGGGAGGCCGAGGTGGGCAGATCACAAGGTCAGGAGATCGAGACCATCCTGGCTAACAAGGTGAAGCCCCGTCTCTACTAAAAATACACAAAAAATTAGCTGGGCATGGTGGCGCATGCCTGTAGTCCCAGCTACTCTGGAGGTTGAGGCAGGAGAATCACTTGAACCCGGGAGATGGAGGTTGCAGTGAGCTGAGATCGCACCACTGCACTCCAGCCTGGGCAACAGAGCAAGACTCATCTAAAAAAAAAATAGCCAGGTGTGGTGGTACACACCTGTAATCCCAGCTACTTGGGAGGCTGAGACAGGAGAATTGCTTGAACCCGGGAGGCATAGGTTGCAGTGAGCCGAGATCTTGCCATTGCACTTCAGCCTGGGTGACAGAGTGAGACTTCATCTCAAAAAAAAAAAAAATTAAAAGAAACGAATTAGATTAAAGAAAGCTCTGATATATAGAGCTCTTAAATCCCTCAGAATTTCCTGGGTCATAGTAGCACCTTTTGTTTTAATGAGGTGACTCTTGGTGGGATCCTGGATAGCCTCAGGATGGGGGCTGGTTGCCAGGGGAACCAATCATGTAATTAGAGGGTTGAAACTTTCAACCCCACGTCACCCCACAAACCTAGACCTCTGGGGAGGGGAGAAGGGCTGAAGGTTGAGTTGATCACCAATGGCCAGTGATGTAATCAATCATGCCTGTGTAATGAAGCCTCCATAAAAGTCCAAAAGGACTGAGTTCTGAGAGCTTCTGGCTAGCTGGACATGAGTTACCTTGAGGGTAGTTCTCTGAGAGAGAGAGCATGGAAGCTCTGGGCCCCTTCTCACATGCCTTGCCCTACACAGCTCTTCTATCTGACTATTTGTCTATATGCTTCGTAATATCCTTTATAATAAATGAGTAAATTTAAGTAAAGTGTTTCCCTGAATTCTGTGAGCTACTCTAGCAAATTAATGGAACGTGAGGAGAGGGTGGTAGAAACCCCTGATTTATAGCTGGTAGGTCAGAAGTATAGATGACAACCTACTACTTACTATTGGCATTTGAGGTGGGGGGCAGTCTCATAGGACTGAGCCCCAAATCTATGTATAGGATCTATGGGATCTGATGCTATTTCCAGGTAGGGAGTGTTGGAATTGAATTGATTTAGAGGAGATCCAGCTGATGTCGGCTGGAGAATTGCTTGGTTGGTGTATGTGTGTATTTCTCTACACATTTTGGTGACCACAGGTGAAATGTTCTGTGTTTCCTTGAGTGTGAGAGTAGGAAAAACACTTTGTTTTGTTTTCCTATCTTTAAAACATCCAAAAATCAATTACTGTAATAGACCATATCAGTAGAATAAAAAGCAAAAACCACATAATCATCTCAGTAGGTGCAGAAAAAACATTTGCCCCAAATCCAACTCCTTTTCATGATAACAACACTCAACAAACTAGGAATACAGGGGAACTTTTCTCAACTCAGAAAAGAGCATCTACAAAAAACTCGCAGCTAATAACATACTTAGTGGTGATAGATTGGATGTTTTCCTCCTAAGATCAGGAACAAGAGAAGAATGTCTAATCTCACCACCTCTATTCAACATTGTCCTGGAAGCTCCATCGATGGCAATTGGGCAAGACAATGAAATAAAATGTATTCAGATTGGAAAGGAAGAACTAAAACTTTATTGGCAGATGACATAGTCCTGGTTCATGTACATAGAATATCGTGGTCATGTATATAGAAAATCCTAAGGAATCCACTAAAAAACAACCTGCTAGGACCAATAAATGAGATCAGCATGGTTCCAGTATATAAGATCAATATTGGAAAAAAAATCAATTTTATTTCTATATACTGTTGAATAATCTAAAAATGAAATTAAGAAAATTATTCTATTTGCAATAGCATCAAGAACAAAATATTAGGAATAAATTTTACAAAGGAAGTGCAATACTTATTCTCTAAATACTATAAAACATTGTCAAAAGAAGTAAAAGATTTAGCTGGGTGCAGTGGCTCATGCCTGTAATCCCAGCACTTTGGGAGGCTGAGGTGGGCGGATCACACGAGGCCAGGAGTTCGAGACCAGACTAGCCAAGAAGGTGAAACCCCATCTCTACTAAAAATACAAAAATTAGCTGGGCATGGTGGCAGGTGCCTGTAATCCCGGCTACTTGGGAGGCTGAGGCAGGAGAATCGCTTGAATCTGGGAGGCGGAGGTTGCAGTGAGCCGAGATCGTGCCACTGTACTCCAGCCTGGGTGACAGAGCCAGACTCCATCTCAACAAAACAAAAAAGAAAAAAAAATTAGCCAGGCATGGCGTTGTGCACCTGTAGTTCTAGCTCCTCAGGAGGCTGAGGTAGGAGGATCATTTGAGCCCAAGAGTGTGAGGCTTCAGTGAACTATGATCTGGCCACTGCACTCTAGCCTGAGTGACAGAGTGAGACCCTGTCTCTCTCTCTCTATATGTATACATATATAAAAAGTTAAACATAGACTTACCATATGACCCAGCAACTACACTCCTAAGTATATACCCAAAGGAATTGAAAACAGACACTCAAACAAATACATGTACACCCATAGTCAGAGCTAAAAGGTAAATGAACAAATATCCATCAACAGATGATTGGATAATAAGCAAATTGTGTTCTATGCATACAATGGAATAGTGTTTAGCCATAGAAAGGAAGTACTGATACATACTACAATGTGGATGAACCTTGAAAACTAAATGAAAGAAGCGAGACACGAAAGATTACATATTGCAATTCCATTTATATGAAATATCTAACATAGGCTGGGTGCGGTGGCTTACGCCTGTAATCCCAGCACTTTGAGAGGCCGAGACGGGCAGATCACGAGGTCAGGAGTTTGAGACTAGCCTCGCTAACATGGTGAAACCCTGTCTCTACTAAAAATACAAAAATTAGCAGGGTGTGGTGGCGCACACCTGTAATCCCAGATACTTGGGAGGCTGAGGCAGGAGAATTGCTTGAACCTGGGAGGTGGAGGTTGCAGTGAGCCAAGATCACTCCACCGCACTCCAGCCTGGGTGACAGAGCAAGACTCCGTCTCAGAAAAAAAAAAAAGAAAAGAAAAGAAAAGAAATATATAACATAATTAAATCCACAGGGAATGCAGATTGGTGGTTGCCAGGGATTGAGGGGGTTGGTGGAGGGGAGGAGGAAATGAGGAGCATTTGCTTAATGGGTGTGGGGTTTTTTTCTGGGGTGATGGAAACAATGTTTTGGAACTATATAGAGGTGGTAGTTGCACAACATTGCAAGTGTATTAAATACCACTAAATTGTTTGCTTTAAACTGGTTAATTTTATGTTATGTAAATTTCACCTCAGCAAATAAAAAAGTGTTTACAGAAAGGTTCAACAGCCAGGTATGGTAGCTCACATCTGTAATCCCACTGGGAGGCTGAGGGATGAGGATTGCTTGAGCCCAGGAGTTCCAGAGCAGCCTAGGCATCGTAGGAGACCCCTGTCTCTACCAAAAAAAAAAAAAAAAAAACAAAAGCTGGGTGTCATGGCCTACACCTGTAATTCCAGCTATTTAGGAGGCTGAGGTGGGAGGATCACTTGAACCCGGGAGGCGGAGGGTGCAGTGAGCTGAGATCACACCACTGCACTCCTGCCTGGGTGACAGAGTGAGATTGCATCTCAAAAAAAAAAAAAAAAATCAATATAGTGATTACCTGAGGGTGTGATCCTGGGATCCTGAGATTCTGAGGGTGTGATCCTGAGGGTGTGATCTGGAGGGGGTCCTTGAGGGGCTTCTTCAGTGTTTTCAGTCTTGTAGTTCTTGACCCGGGTGGTGGTTATGCAGGTGTTCTTCTATAATTATTGGTTCTATTACAAAGTTGTGTTTTATGCACTTTCCTGCCTCAGGCCTTTGTACTAAGTGTTCTCTGTCTGGAATGCTCTTCTCCCCGATATCTGTTTCATGTAGGTCTCTGCCCAAATGTCACCTTATCAGAAGAGGCCCTTCCCTGACTACCATATGTAAAATAGCATTCCCCTACACCCCTGCACTCTTAGCCGTTTACCTTGCTTTATTGTTTTTCATAGCACTCATCACAATCTGATATATATATATCTGTCACTGTCTCTCATGTACGTTCTTTTTTTTTGAGATGGGTTCTCTGTCACCCAGGCTGGAGTGCAGTGGCATGATCACATCTCACTGCAACCTCAAACTCTTAGGCTGAAGGAATCTTCCTGCCTAAGCCTCCTGATTAGCTGGGACTACAGGCACATGCCACCATCCCTTGCTAAGTTTTTTATTTTTTATTTTTTGTAGAGATGGGGTCTCACTTTGTTTTCCAGGCTGGTCTCCAACTCCTGGCCTCAAGTGATCCTCCTTGCCTCAGCCTCCTAAAGTGCTGGGATTACAAGTGTGAGCCACTGTGCTCACTTCATGTAAGTTCTATGAAAGCAGGGACTTGTGTGCTTTTGTCATGACTGTATCTCCAGTGCTTAATGCCTGTCATGTAGTGGGTGATCAATACAAATTTATTAAATGAATGTTGACAGCCACCAGTCTACTCCAGTCTACCATCATCTGACTTGGACCAGTGCACCACCCCCATAACTGATCTCCCTGTTTCATGTCTGGCTGCCTTCAATCCATTCCCCACTCTTCAGAATTATCTTTTTGAAATTCAGATCTGATCATTTCATTTTCCTTCTTAAAACCCTTTAAAAAATTTTTTTTGGGACGGAGTCTCAAAAAAAGGGACTGGGTGATAGTCCCTCGCTCTGTCACCCAGGCTGGAGTGTAGTGGTGCAATCTCGGCTCACTGCAACCTCTGCGCACCCCCGACCCCGGGTTCAAGCAATTCTCTTGCCTCAGCCTCCTTAGTAGCTGGAATTACAGGTGCATGCCACCACGCCTGGCTAATTTTTGTATCTTTAGTAGAGACGGGGTTTCACCATGTTGGTCAGGCTGGTCTCGAATTCCTGACCTCGTGATCCGCCCACCTCGGCCTCTCAAAGTGCTGGGATTACAGGTGTGAGCCACCGCGCCCAGCTCCCCCAACTTTTTTTTTTTTTTTTTTTCAAGACAGAGTTTTGCTCTGTCTCCCAGGCTGGAATGCAGTGGCGCAATCTTGGCTCACTGCAACCTCCGCCTTCCAGGTTCAAGGGATTCTCCTGCCTCAGCCTCCCAAGTAGCTGGGATTAAAGGTGCCCGCCACCACACCCAGCTAATTTTTTATATTTTTACTAGATACGGGGGTTTCACCGTGTTGGCCACGCAGGTCTCGAACTCCTGACCTCAAGTGATCCGCCCACCTCGGCCTCCCAAAGTGCTGGGATTACAGGCATGAGCCACTGCGCCTGGCCCTTAAAATGCTTTCATGGCGCATTTTTGCCCTTCAGATAAAGTCCAAAGTCCTTAACATGACTTGCAAGGTGTCTGCTCTTTGGCCCTGACTACCTTGTCTCTTTTCCCCAGCCACCTTAGACTGCCTTGAGTTTTTAGCTGGAGGCAGTCTCTCACATCAGGGCCTTAGTATATATACTTGTCCCTCTACCTGAGATACTCTTTCTCCAACTCACCTCTCGGGTCTCAGTTTGAGGCTCATTTCCTAGGGGAGACATAGGTGCCCTGACCTCTCAAACTAGGTAAGCTCCTTTAGGGTCCAGCTGCAACCTCATCTGTGCTAGAGCGCTTGCTTCCCTCTACGTATTTAGTTTCTTTTAAATTGTAAGAATAACTATTTAGTTCCCACGTATGAAATGAAGTTGTGCCATTTAATAAAAGGTGATGAAAATATTCCTGAACTGTAGAAAATGTAATCATAAGCTTGTAAACACGAAAAGTACTTTGAGTACACTATTGATTTAGGTGCTTTTATGGAGTCACGGTCCCTTTTAAGAATCTGCTGAATGCTATGGACTCCAGAATAATGCTCATTTGCAAGTACTTTGTATACTTTTTCAAAATTCACAGAAAAGGCTGGGTGCGGTGGCTCACGTCTGTAATCCCAGCACTTTGGGAGGCCAAGGCAGGCAGATCACTTGAGGCCAGGATTTCCAGACCAGCCTGGCCAACATGGTGAAACCCCTTCCCTACTAAAAATACAAAAAATTAGCTGGACATGGTGGTGCATGCCTGTAACTCCAGCTACTTGGGAGGCTGAGGCAGGAGGATCGCTTGAACCTGGGAGGCAGAGGTAGCAGTGAGCCGAGATCGCACCACTACACTCCAGCCTGGGCAACAGAGTGAGACCCTGTCTCAAAACCAAAAAAAAGATAGAAGAAAAAAAGATTGACAGACAAGTATTAAAAAACATCATGTGGAGAGTAGTGCACAAACGTCATCTTTCTCTTGCCCTCTCAACTCTTTAAGACTGATTTATGCTCTTAATTCTGTCGCTTCTCTGTTCTACCTCCTAGAATTTAGTCATCAGCAGCATTCTTTCACCTTTTATCATCTGTGTTTTCTCCTGGACCTTTTCTCTCAGCTTATATAATAGATAACAACTCAAAGTATATCTTTTTCCATAACGCTTTATTCTACTTTTGAGTAACTTTTTTTATTTTTATTTTTTAGAGATGGGAGTCTTGCTATGTTGCCCATGCTGTTCTCAAACTCCTGAGCTCAAGTGATCTTCTAATCTTGGCCTCATGAAGTCCTGGGATTACAGGCATGAGCCACTGTGCTCAACCCTGAATAACTTTTTTAGTATAAATTATCAGAAATAGTAAAAAAAAATGAACATTTTTTTCTGGTTCTTTTGCTACTCATTGCCATATTTCTTTTCTCTTTTTCTTTTCTTTTTTTTTTTTTTTTTTTTTTTTTTTTTGAGACAGGGTCTCATTCCTGTCACCCAGGTTGGAGTGTAGTAGTGCAATCATGGCTCACTGCAGCCTTGATCTTCTGGGATCAAGGGATCCTCCCACCTCAGCCTCCTGCGTAGCTGGGACTACAGGTGCACATCACCACACCCGGCTAAAATTTTTGCTTGTGTTTTGTAGAGACGGGGGTCTCCCTGTTGCCCAGGCTGGTCTCCAACTCCTGGCCTCAAGTGATCCTCCCATCTCAGCCTCTAAATGTGCTGGGATTACAGGCGTGAGCCACTGCGCCTTGCCTTCGTGACACTTTTCATTTATTTCCTTTTCGTCCGAAGCTTTGTGTAGGACATGACACTTTTCAAAATGCTTTCCTAGACCAAGTATGGTGGCTTACGCCTGTAATCCCTGCATGTTGGGAAGCTGAGGCGGGAGGATTGCTTGAAGCCAGGAGTTTGAGATGGGCTTGGGCAACATAGGAGATCCTATTTGAAATTAAAAGAAACAAAACAGGCAGGGCACGGTGGCTCACACCTGTAATCCCAGCACTTTAGGAAGCCCAGGCGGGCGGATCACATGAGGTCAGGAGTTCGAGACCAGCTCGGGAGGCTGAGGCAGGAGAATTGCTTGAACCTGGGAGGCGAAGGTTACAGTGAGCTGAGATTATGCCACTGCACTCCAGCCTAGGTGGCACAGCGAGACTCTGTCTCAAAAACAAACAAACAGTCATTATTTAATGTCCAGCTCCATGAGAGCAGGGGCTGTGTCCATCTTGTTCACTGCTAATATCCCCCATGCCAAGCACAGTGCCTGATAGAGAGTAGCTACTCAAAGAATATCTTTAGGCCAGGCGCGGTGGCTCATGCATGTAATCCCAGCACTTTGGGAGGCCGAGGCGGGCGGATCACGAGGTCAGAAGTTCAAGACCAGCCTGACCAATATGGTGAAACCCTGTCTCTACTAAAAATACAAAAATTAGCTGGGTGTGGTGGTGCACGTCTGTAGTCCCAGCTACTCGGGAGGCTGAGGCAGGAGAATTGCTTGAACCTGGGAGGCGGAGGTTGCAATGAGCCAAGATTGCGCCACTGCACTCCAGCCTGGACAACAGAGCAAGACTCTGTCTCAAAAAAAAAAAAAAAAAAAAAAGAATATCTTTAAACGGATTAATGAATGTGAATAAAAACCACTAACCCAGAATTTATTCTTGCATCTGTTTCGTGGGATTAGCCCAAATTCTAGCCATATCAATAAAAATTTACTAATCACTTGGCCTAACTGGCCTCCCGGCCTTTTGTGTTCCATCTCCCTTGTGAGCCATCCTATAGCCGCAACCACAGTAACACTAAAACAAACAAACAAACAAAAAAAACCCAAGTCTGATTGTGTTCTCTTCCCAAACCTCTGCTATCTCCCCTGCTGCCTACAGAATACAGTCAACGCTCCTCAGCTTGGATTCAAGGCTTTGGCCCCAATCTCCCCTTTTAAACCTCTCTAGGCTTATTTATTAAGTGCTTATTATATGCCAAGCACTAGGCTAGTCACTGAGTTCATAAACCAGTTGGAGAGACAGGTACATCGACTAATTTTAATGAGGTGTGATCAGCACTATTACAGAGACTGTGAGAACACAGATAGTTTCAGGTAATGGATGATAAAATATTATGTTTTTGCCCTCTGCAGGTTCACAAGTTCTGTCTACAATAGCAATGTCCAATACAGTGGTCAGACACATTTCAAGTGCTCAATAGCCACCTGAGACTAGTGTCTGTCACACTGGATAGCTGAGCACAGATACTTTTATCATCCATGGACGTGGGGGTTAACTATAGCTGCTTCCAAGACAGCAAGGGAGCCGGGCTCGGTGGCTCACACATGTTAATTCCAGCACTTTGGGAGGCCGAGGCGGGCGGATCACGAGGCCAGGCGATCGAGACCATCCTGGCTAATATGGTGAAACCCCGTCTCTACTAAAAATACAAAAAAAAAAAAAAAAAAAATTAGCCGGGTGTGGTGGCATGCGCCTGTAGTCTCAGCTACGCGGGAGGCTGAGGCAGGGGAATGGCTTGAACTGGGGAGGCGGAGGTTGCAGTGAGCTGAGATCACGCCACCGCACTCTAGCCTGGGCAACAGAGTGAGACTCCGTCTCAAAAATAAATAAATAAATAAATAACCAAGACAGTAAGGAACATTTCCCATATGTGAAGCCTGTGGTGCTAGCTACCAATTCCCCAAACACAACCCCTCTCCCCCACACCTTGGCTCGGGTATATTTTGTAGTACAGGCTCCCAAGAGAAAGAATGCATGAAAGTACTTTGTAAACTATTAAGTGATACAGAAATGTGATATAATAAACAGGCTCAGAGGTCTTGCTTTCATCATAGCTTTAGTTACTTCGAGCAAATTATAGCTCTTTTCTCAAACTACTCCCACCCCTATAATTTATGCCAAAGTGTTCTGAAAAGAAACACAGGCAAAATGGTTATCCTAGGGCTAAAAATCCTGATTATACCTACCTTGAAGCTTTTAATCCAGGACCCTACTTCACCACCCGCCTTCTCTGTCACTTTCTCTACAAAGGAAGGACACGAATTAAGACTTCCAAAAGAACAAAATATTTATTTTTTAAATTTAAGAATTATGGGAAACCTAAGTAATGGGAATTGCATCCTCATCGGGGTCTTCTGGCAAGTCGGAAGCACCACCCTGTCCTGTAGCTCGATGCTTCTCTAGTTTAGCAATCAATTCTTTCGCTGGATTGAAGACGCCATTGGTCTGCTGGTCACAGACATAGCAGCGCGGGGTGGTGCGGAAATGCTGTAGTGCACAGCTCTCGCAGAAATAATGCCTGCACTTGGTGACAACTGGGTTTTGGAAGCTCTGGCGACAGATGAAACACTTGAATGGTATTTCCTCATCATCGCTTCCCACTTCATAGTTTTCATCCTCATAGACACCATAGCGACCCTCATCAAGCTCACGTTCGATCTGCCACCCATGCTTGTAATCTGAACGGTCATGGAGGAATTTGCAGCTGTCTCCGAAGCCGCAGAAGCCAGTCTCTTTGTAGTCCTTACAGATGTCGGGCTGGTAATCCCAGCGCACGGTGGCACGTAGATGCTCGGGCGCTCGGATGGGGCCCTTCCTCACCATCCCGGAAGAGGCATTGCCCATAGACGTATCCTTGGGCTTCATGTATTTCTGATAATTGTTGATTCCCCGATAGATCTTGTCATCCTCCTTGCCCCTCAGCTCCTCCTGGATCTTCTGGCTGCGCTCAAAGATGGCTTGTGCATCGCGCTCTTTCTCTGTGTCCAGCTCATAGACAGCTGTCGCTCCCATATCCTCTGGTCCCACGGGTTTCGCCGAGCGGGTGGATTTATAAACCACGCCGAGACTCTCGGGCTCATTTTCCTCTTCCTCTTCGCTGCTGAAGTCGCCGTAAGCCGCTTTCTGTTTACCACTGTCACGGGTCTTCTGTATCATTGGATTGTGGGTCACCCGCTTCTTTTCCGGTCGAACCACAGTGCAGCCTTCGTCGCTACTGCTGCCGCTTTCTCCGGGCTCTGGGTCGCAGGCCGGGCGCTTTCTGCGTCCAGCAGCCCCTTTCCGCCCAGGCTTTTTGAAAAGGAAGGTGCACACCTGATCCGCCGCCTTTCCTGGAGAAAGCTGCTCTGCCATTTTAGAGTCCCGAGCTCCGAAACGGCCGTGGCTGTCTGGGTTGCACTTGGCCCCTGCACGTCACTCCACGTTGCGCGCTCCACCGGGAGTCGAAGCAAAAGACACTGACGGAAGAGGACTGCGAGAGCGCGAGCGCCCGCCTCTCTTGTGCCCTAGCAGATTCCGTCGCTTCTTCCGGAGCCGTACGTGGCACCGCCCCGCTCGCGGGCGGCCGCGGGGCTTGCTGGGAAGAGAGGCGAAGCCAGGTCACCTTTCAAGGACCCAGAAGTAGGGTTTTGGCCTAGGTAACGGGGCAGAGATGTGGTTCGAGATTCTCCCCGGACTCTCCGTCATGGGCGTGTGCTTGTTGATTCCAGGACTGGCTACTGCGTACATCCACAAGTTCACTCACGGGGGCAAGGTAAGGCGGCTTCGGCCCGGGGGCGGACTCCACGGGCTGATTTCCGAAAAGGGTGGTGGGCAGGGAGGCCGTCAGCCTGCGAACCCTCTCTCCGAGGTCGGCCCTCTACTTTCTTCCGGTTGCCTAGAAGCCGAGGCTTGCGAAACGAAGCCCGGTAGAAACCACATCCTGCTCTAGTGAAAAACAGCGTGTCTGGGTGTGTCAGAGTGGGTCTTAGGGCAGAGTAGCGACGCGGGGGCCGGAAAGGTAGATTAGAAAAGGTGGCTCAAGCCTGAGAATCGCTCACTGCAACCTCCGCCTTCTGGGTTCAAGAGATTCTCCTGGTTGGGCGCGGTGGCTCACGCCTGTAATCCCAGCACTTTGGGAGACCGAGGCGAGCGGATCACCTGAGGTCGGGAGTTCGATACCAGCCTGACCAACATGGAGAAACCCCGTCTCTACGAAAAATACAAAATTAGCTGGGCGTGGTGGCGCATGCCTGTAATCCCAGCTACTTGGGAGGCTGAGGCAGGAGAATCGCTTCAACCCAGGAGGCAGAGGTTGCGATGAGCCGAGATCGCGCCACTGCACTCCAGCCTGGGCAACAAGAGCGAAACTCCGTCTCAAAAAAAAAAAGAAGAGATTTTTCTGCTTCAGCCTCCCGAGTAGCCGGGACCACGTCTGGCCTTTTTTTTTTTTTTTTTTTTTTTTTTTTTTTTTTTTTTTTTGGTAGCGACGGGGTTTCATCATGTTGGCGAGGCTGGTCTCGAACTTCTGACCTCGGGTGATCCACCCGCCTTGACCTCCCAAAGTGCTGGGATTACAGGCGTGAGCCGCTGCGACCGGCCACCCTTGACTTTTTTATTCCCCATTTTCTCTTGCAAGCCTTTAGGAATTTACTGCAAGATCTTGTTTTTTACATCAGGATTCATTTTCCCCTCTTCCTAGCCCTTCACATCATCTCTAGAGTGCAGAGTATAAATTTATTTACTTTTTGATTTTGTTATTGTTCTTCACGTGTGATCTACAGCTGTTGTTTCTTAGTGTCCCAAAAGGCAACACCTAGATATTTCTTTTTTTTTAAAGAAAAAAAAGGAAAAAAAATTCATGTTGGTTAAAATAGTGTAAGAAGTCACAGTTACCAACTTAATCCTAAAGTTTAGTGGTCTGATTTTATTTAGGAGATTCTGTTCTTGTACTACTAATTTGCATTTTTATTTAAACAATGATTCCATTTCTCTGGAATGTCCCTTTTAAAAATTGTAATATACATCAATTGGGTCACTCACTTTTATAAACTGCAACAATAATTGTCTCTTATTTGAAGGAAAAAAGGGTTGCTTATTTTGGGTATCACTGGAATCTGATGGAAAGAGATAGGCGCATCTCTGGAGTTGATCGTTACTGTGTGTCAAAGGTAAGATGCCACTCTGATGCCAGCCTTTTGCCAGGGTTGAGGGGGGTTCTGGTAATGCCTTGCCAAGGGTCATACAGTGCTTATATATAACTAGCATTTTCTTATCTACTAGTGAGGTTGGCATCTTTTTACATATTTAATCTTTTATATTTCTTTTTTTTTTTAGTTTTTCTTATTGTCATAGATTTCTTATTCTGTGGATTGTTGCCTCTATCCTTTGCCTGTTCTATTGTCTGTCTTTTTCTTTTTGAGCTATAGTTCTTTATATATTCTAGACTTTAATTTTTTGCCTATTTTATATATGACAAACATTTTTCCCAGTCTGCTGTTTGTCTTTTTCACTTTATGATGTTTTTCATCAGATAGTTCTAAATTTTGATATTCAATGTATCATGTTTTGTTGTTCTGGATTCTGGGTTTTTATGTCTCCCGTACAAAGGCCTTTTCTATCTAAGATTATAAAAATACGTTCAAAAAATTAAATAGAGACAGTCTTGCTGTGTTGCCCAGGCTGGCCTCACATCATAGGCTCAAGTGATCTTCTTGCCTCAGCCTTCGGAGGAGCTGGGACTACAGGTGTGCCACTATACCTGGCTCATAAAAATACTTTTAAAAAATAATTTCTCCTAATATTGTTAGTTTCTTTAAAAAATTAGTTATTTGGTTACATCTACAAGTCATTTTGCAGTATAATGTGAAGGGAGGATTAACTTTACTTTTTTCCAAGAGGTAGCTAGTTATCGCAATTACCCATTTATAGAACAGTTTAGTAGCCCTAGCTACTTAGAAGGCTGAGGCAGGAGGATAGCTTGAGCCCAGGGGTTCGAGGCTGCAGTGAGCTAGGATCCTACCACTGCACTCTGCACTCCAGCCTGGGCGAGAGAATGAGAGCCTGTCTCAAAAAAAAAAAAAAAAAAAAAAAAAACCACCAAGCACCCAGTTCATTTTTATTTGTAATACCACTCTGGTAAACTAAATTTCCATGTACACATGGGCCTGTTTCACGGATGTGCTTTTCTATACTCTAGGTCTGCCTATTCCTGCAACAATACTTCATTTAAAGAATTACTATAATTTTATATTTGATTCAATTATGACATTGCCATTTTTGTAGGTCAAAAACGACCAAGCAGTAGCATTTCATAAGGTTCAACCTAATAGTATATTTTTTGTTTTTCTGTGTGTTTTTTTTTTTTTTTTGAGACAAGGTCTCACTCTGTCACCCAGTCTGGAGCGCAGTGGTGCAATCTTGGCTCACTGCAACCCCCGCCTCCCGGGTTCAAGCGATTCTTGTGCCTCAGCCTCGTGAGTAGCTGGGATTACAGGCACCCGCCACCATGCCCAGCTAAATTTTTTTTTGTACTTTTTGGTAGAGATGGAGTTTCACCATGTTGGCCAGGCTGGTTCCCTAACTCCTGACCTCAAGTGATCCGCCCACCTCAGCCTCCCAAAGTGTTAGGATTACAGGCGTGAGCAGGGCCCTACTCCTGGCCCTAATAGTATGTTTTTATATTTTGTAGGAGTAGTTCATTCTCATAATTCTTTTAAAAATGCTTACTTTTTAATATTTTCTCCTTCCTCATTTATTCCTCACAACAAACCTAAGTAAATAGTATTTCCATTTTGTAGACAAGGGTCATAGTGATTAAGTAATATTATAAGGACTCAACCTGGATGATACACCTCTCAGTGGAGACGTAGTTGAGAATCTAATCCAATGAACATGATAATAGATATCTACTTATCTGGAGCCATATTTCTCAAAGTATGGTCCAAGAATAACCATCAGAATCACCTGGCATGTGAGACAGAATTAGGATTTCTAAGAGATGGCTCCAAGGAAGATACAGTTTTAACTTCTCTTAAGGCAGTTCTTCCTGTAATAGTAAACCAAATACCTGGACTATGTTATTTAATACCTAGAAGAAGTGTCATCACTGATGAGTCTTTTTTTTTTTTTTTTTTGAGATGGAGTCTTGCTCTGTCGCCTAGGCTGGAGTGCGGTGGCATGATCTTGGCTCACTGCAAGCTCCACCCACCAGGTTCAAGTGATTCTCCTGCCTCAGCCTCACGAGTAGCTGGGATTACAGGCGCGCTGTAATTTTTGTACTTTTAGTAGAGACGGGGTTTCACCATCTTGGCCAGGCTGATCTTGAACTCCTGACCTCATGATCCACCCACCTCGGCCTCCCAAAGTGCTGGGATTACAGGCGTGAGCCACCACGGCCGGCGTAATCTTTTAATTTATAGCTTCTGAAGTATTTGGTTGTCAACTTAGTAAGATCCAGTAGGTATTTTGAATAGATAGTGTAGTGCTTGTCAGAGAAGGGTTCTGGAGTTGGGGTCCCTGAATTCTGGCTCTGCTAATTCCTTATGGACTTAAGCAGGTGACTTTTAACCTCTCTGAGCCTCCATTTCCTCATTTGTAAAAAAAAAAAAAAAAAATGGAATGAGAATAATAGTATCTACCTCATGTTGGCTGTTATTTTTTAAAACAGATTTTACCTTCTTGTCCTCTGACTCACTGAGGTGCTTTGTAAAAGGATCCAGGTGGAGGCCAGGCACAGTGGCTCACACCTGTAATCCTAGCACTTTGGGAGGCCGAGGCAGGTGGATCACCTGAGGTCAGGAGTTCTAGACCAGCCTGGCCAACATGGCGAAACCCCTTCTCTACTAAAAATACAAAAATCAGCTGGGCATGGTGGCACACGCCTTCAATCCTAGCTACTTGGGAGGCTGAGGAAGGAGAATTGCTTGAACCCGGGACATGCAGGTTGCAGAGAGGTGAGATCGCGTCACTGCACTCCAGCCTGCATGATGGGAGTGAGACTCCATCTCAAAAAAAAAAAAAGGATCCAGGTGGTAAAGAGTTGCTTGACTTTAGTTCTGATTGGGGGTTGGGGAAGGTTTGTTTCATATGAAGCAATATGCTGCTGTCAGAAAATGAAAACTAGAAATCATTACAGGTTATTCTTTAGTGATTATAAAATTTAATCCAATGTATTGTTGCAGTTAGAGAAATGTGGGATGTGGAAGCACTCTTTTTAATAACAGAATGCCATTTAATGACACTGGAAATAAAAGTACATGGCATATCTTTGATGGGAACAGACTTGTCACATTCTCCTTTTTAAACTGTTTTTCAGGGTTTGGAGAACATTGATTAAGGAAGCATTTTCCTGATTGATGAAAAAAATAACTCAGTTATGGCCATCTACCCCTGCTAGAAGGTTATACAGTGTATTATGTAGCATGCAATGTGTTATGTAGTGCTTAATAAAAATAAAATGAAGAAAAGCATTTCTTTTTTTTTAAATATGTTACACAAAATCAAGCAATCTACCCAATGTAGTCTTTATCACTTAAAAAAAAAACTAGAAGGCAACTGTGAGGCTTGTATAGACATAATGTACATCCATAATGTACATCAAGCACCTGTCTCTGTGCCTAGCAGCTAATACTTCATAAATTGTAGTTGTTACTATTGTAATAGACACTAGTATATTTTATTTAACTTTATTTATTTATTTTTTTTAGACAGAGTCTTGCTCTGTTGCCCAGGCTGGAGTTCAGTGGCTCAATCTCGGCTCATTGCAACCTCCGACTACCAAGTTCAAGTGATTCTCCTGCCTCAGCCTCCTGAGTGGCTGGGATTACAGGCGCCTGCCACTGCACCTGGCTAATTTTTGTATTTTTAGTAGAGATGGGGTTTCACCATCTTGGTCAGGCTGGTCTTGAACTCCTGACCCCATGATCCACCTGCCTCGGCCTCCCAAAGTGCTGGGATTACAGGTGTGAGCCACCGAGCCTGGCCAGTTTTTATATTTTTAGTAGAGACAGGGTTTCACCATGTTGGCCAGGCTGGTCTCGAATTCCTAACGTCAAGTGATCCACCCACCTTGGCATCCCAAAGTGCTGGGATTACAGGTGTGAGCCATTTTGCCCGGCTGACATTAGTAAATTTTACAAACATAGTTTCTTCAGAGATGACTAGGGGAATACAGAAAAAGTATTTTTTTTCTAGTTCCTTTTCTGAGTGGATCCTACAATGTTTAAAATTCCAGTTGGTTAGGTTTGAGCTGAGAGGGGTGTAAGAAAATAATTCCAGGCCAGGCGCAGTGGTGATGTGAGACAGGAGAATGGTTTGAAACCGGGGGGCGGAGGTTGCCGTGAGCTGAGATTGTGCCACTGCACTCCAGCCTGGGTGACAGTGACAGAATGAGACTCTGTCTCCAAAAAAAAAAAAAAAATTTCAGTTGGGATATGTTTAAAACAGATTGCACCTTCAACCTTCATGCATTCTGTATATATCTAACGAATAGTATATGCTTCAGTTAATTTTTGTTTTAGTATACAGCAACAGCAATCATTAGGTTTATTAAAATGAGAGTGTACTGAGCACTTGAAATAGAGATACATGTTCAATGTTAAAGGTAACCAAAGATGAAGATCTGAAAAGATAAAACTAAAGATGGTGATAACTCCCTGTGTATAAAGCAACACCACAGATGACACTTCCAGGTGAGAATACTAAGTTGCTTTTCATCGCTTATCCAGTTTAACATTTGATCTGGTTACCTTGAACATGCCTGCACTGTGTGATTGCCATTGATCTCATTTTATAGGGTGGGGCTTATAGAAGGAAGTGGCGTTTAAACTTACAGTGGTGGCTGGATTGTGCCATCCCTTGATCGGCAATGACCTTTTACTTTTTACTGTATAAGGAAAGCCTGGTCATGATTACAAACTTAACAGAACCTGTATTATCATTTAGTGCTTCACAGGCCTTGTGTAATTGACTGTTAGGAGAACTATCCCTGGCTGGGCGGTGGCTCACACCTGTAATTCCAGCACTTTGGAAGGCCGGTGGATCACCTGACATCGGGAGTTCAAGACCTGACTGATCAACATAGAGAAACCCTGTCCCTACTAAAAATAACAAAACTAGCTGGGTGTGGTGGCGCATGCCTGTAATCCCAGCTACTCTGGAGGCTGAGGCAGGAGAATTGCTTGAACCCAGGAGGCAGAGGTTGCAGTGAGCCGAGATTGTGCCACCGCACTCCAGCCTGGGCGACAAGAGTGAAACTCTGTCTCAAAAAAAAAACAAAAAAAAAAACTATCCCTGGAAAGGAAGAAAGAGGGCAGGTAGTACACCTAGAGAGTTGTGGATACAGAAGATGTGTTGAAAACATGACTGATCTATTACTACTTTTATTGATTTTTAGGTCTGTTATTTCTCCATTTTGCCTGTAGGTAGGGATCATCCCCTAAATTTTTATGTCCTTAGATGACTGTCACAGCTACACAGCTGTATCGTTAGGGTCTACAAAATGACAGGTAGAGTTGGTTAGGTTCACGGTTAAAGTCCAAATTCTTCACTGCCCTTTTTTGTAGCATCTGCTGTGAAACTGAGCTTTATTTTTGTACTCTACTGCTAGGGGGTGAGCCAGATTAAAGCACTTTGAAGATAGAAGATTTAACGGTGGGTTTCTTTTTTCTTTTTTTTTTTTTTTTTTTTTGCAAGTGCAATTAGAAGGGTTTTCTTAAGCAGCTCTAACTGATGTGGTAAAGCTACTGATGTCAGATCCATCTGTCACCAGCTCTTAAGGCCTGTTAAAATGCTGCTTAGGAAACAATCCCATTTGCTCGGTTTTATTTACTGTCATTAAGTTTTAAAAAAATAGATGTTATATTCACCTAGCTCAAAATCCAACAATGTGAGGTATGCAGTGAAAATAGTTGCTCTAATTCCCTGCCCAGCACCTGTCAATTGTCACACCACCCCAAAGGGTTTCTTTTTACTTTATTTTTTTGAGATGGTGTTTTCGCTTTTGTCACCCAGGCTGGAGTGCAATGGCGTGATCTCAGCTCACTGCAACCTCCACCTCCTGGGTTCAAGCAATTCTACTGCCTCAGCCTCCCGAGTAGCTGGGATTACAGGCACCCGCCACCACACTCAGCTAGATTTTGTATTTTTAATAGATACGGGGTTTCACCATGTTGGCCAGGCTGGCCTCGAACTCCTGACCTCAGATGATCCACCTGCCTTGGCCTCCCAAAGTGCTGGGATTACAGGTGTGAGCCACTGCGCCTGGCATGGGTTTCTTTTTACTTTAAAAATAATCCTTTTTGGCTGGGCACGGTGGCTCAAAAAAAAAATCCTTTTTTATTAAACCCAAACCAAAAATGGTCAATACTGTTTCTTTTTCTTTTTTTCTTTTTTTTGAGACAGGGTCTCACTCTGTCACCCAGGCTGGAGTGCAGTAGAGAGATCCTAGCTCACTGCAACCACTGCTTCCTGGGCTCAAGTGATCCTCCCACCTCAGCCTCCTGAGTAGCTGGGACCACAGGCGCTTACCACCACGCCTGGCTAATTGTATGTTTTGTAGAGACAGGGTTTTGCCATATTGCCCAGGCTGGTCTCGAACTCTGGGGCTCAAGAGATCTGTCAGCCTCGGCCTCCCAAAGTGTTGGGATTACAAGTATGAGCCACCGCACCTGGCCAATAGGGTTTCTTTTTGCACATACAGATACAAACGGGTTCTTCTGTCTTGTGTGCAATTGTAGTGTCTGACACATACTGTTCACTTCTTTGGAAGTTTGGAAGAATGGTTCTTGTTTGAAATTACATCTACCAGGTTGTTACTTGTAGGGTCAAATAAAGTAGTCAATAGGAAAATACTGAAAAAAGATAGAGGAAGCCATACATATTCAGAAGGAAGAGGAAGAGAATGGTGCTGCCTTTTGTTTGGGAACCAAATGATCACTTAGCCAGTGGCAGAGCTGGGACTAGAATCCTGATGTTTTGACTCCCAACCTAGTGTATTGTTCTTTGTGGTTTACTTCACTAAATGCTGATTGAGTAAATGCTACATGCCAGGTGCTGTACCTCAGATTTGAATATGACACCACAGGCCGGGTGCGGTGGTTCACCCCTGTAATCCCAACACTTTGGGAGGCTGAGGTGGGCAGATCACTTGAGGCCAGGAGTTCGAGACCAGCCTGCCCAACATAGCAAAATCCCCATCTCTACCAAAAAATAAAATGACCTAAAATAAATGAATGTGACACAGAACTGCTCTGCAGGAACTCAGTCAGTGGGAGTGACAGACAACTATGTGAAGGATAAGTGCTGTGACAGAAGTTTGCAGAAGATGCTGTGGGAGCGCAGAGGTGGGGCAACCCAGCCTTGGGTTGAGGGGAAAGGAAAGAGCTTAGGGATACGTTTCCAGAGGATGTCTACACTAAGCTGTCTGGAAGGCTGGATAGGATTTACGAGACAAACAACGGAGGGGAGGACATTCCAAGCAGAGGGAACAGCATGAGGGTGGGGACACCAATAGCATGGCTATGTGGGAAACTCTACAAGCAGTTCTGCAGAGCAAAGAGTGCAAGGCAGAAGAGAGGGACCAGAGAGGTTGGCAGGGCCCAGAACGTGAATGTTTCCCCCTGGGTGTCGGAATTCCTCCTGAGGGCGACTGGGAAGTCTAGCAGGAGGTAGGAGAGTGATGCGACTTGCGCACATCTGCCTGGCTGCTCTGCACAGGGTGGGTTTAAAGCAGTGGTTCTCAGCTAGGTGAGTTTGCCTCCCAGGGCATATTGCAACCTCTGCAGACATTTTTCCTTGAGGCAACAGGAGGTATGGGTGGGGAGGTGTTGCTGACATCTAGTGGTTAGAAGCCAGTGATGCTTCTAAACATCCTAAGATGTACAGGACAGTCCCACGTTGACAGTTTCCGGTAGCCTTAAGTGTCAATAGTGCCAAGGTTGAGAAACTCTGAAAACAGTAGCAGGGTCTCCATTAAGGAACACAGTAGGAAGTGTTTTTTAAAAAAATTCTGCCTGGGCACAGTGGTTCACACTTGTAATCCTAGCACTTTGGGTGGTTGAGGCAGGAGAACTGCTTGAGCCCAGGAGTTCAAGACCAGCCTGGGCAACACAGCAAAACTCTTTATCTATTTTGAAAAAAGTATTAAAGAGTCTGGGCGCAGTGGTTCACACCTGTAATCCCAGCACTTTGGGAGGCCAGAGCGGGCCGATCACTTGTGGCCAGGAGTTTTTGAGACTAGCCTGGCCAACATGGTGAAACCTCATCTCTACTAAATATACAAAAATTAGGCCAGGCGTGGTGGCTGACACCTGTAATCCCAGCACTTTGAGAGGCCGAGGCAGGCGGATCACCTGAGGTCAGGAGTTCGAGACCAGCCTGGCCAACATGGTGAAACCCCATCTGTACCAAAAATTACAAAAATTAGCCGGGCGTGGTGGTGTGCATCTGTAATCCCGGCTACTTGGGAGGCTGAGGCAGGAGAATCACTTGAAGCCGGGAGGTGAAGGTTGCAGTGAGCCGAGATCAAGCCACTGCACTCCATCCTGGGTGACAGAGGGAGACTCTGTCTCAAAAACAACAAACAAATAAAAATACAAAAATTGCTGGGTGTTGTGGCGGGCACCTGTAATCCCAGCTACTAGAGAAGCTGCAGCACAAGAATCACTTGAACCCAGGAGGCAGAGGTTGCAGTGAACCGAGATGGCGTCACTGCACTCCAGCCTGGGTGACAGAGTGACACTCCCTCTCAAAAAAAAAAAAGCGTTAAAGAGAGAAAAAAGTTTTAAAAAGTCCTAATTATTCAGAAATGTATGGGAGCAATTTCCCTTCTCCCTCCCTCTCCTGGTTCTTTTTTTCATTCCGATCTCTGTTGGCTCATCTGTAAACTTGAAGCATATCCCTTCCCTGGAGGCGTTTGTTTTTCCAAGGAAGTATCCTGATGTACTCTTCTTTTCTTTCTTTCTTTCTTTTTTTTGAGACAGAGTTTTGCTCTTGTTGCTCAGGCTGGAGTGCAATGGCGCAATCTCAGCTCACTGCAACCTCCACCCCGGGGTTCAACCAGTTCTCCTGCCTCAGCCTCCCGAGTAGCTGGGATTACAGGCATGTGCCACCACACCCAGTTAATTTTTTGTATTTTTAGTAGAGACGGTGTGTCACCATGTTGGCCAGGCTGGTCTCGAACTCCTGACTTCGGGTGATCCACCTGCCTTGGCCTCCCAAAGTGCTGGGATTACAGGCGTAAGCCACTGTGCCCAGCCTCCCAATGTACTCTCAGTGATGTGCCTCAGCTTGAGAAGGCACAGAACAACATGTTTCTTTTCCAAATAGATGATGTAAGATGTGGAGACACAGAATGTTGGGAGTAACTTCACATCAGGAAGCTGTACCACCTGTGGGTTGTGTGGCCTTTGGTAGGTCACATCACTGATCTTAGCTTCAGTTCTTCCATCTCTCAAGTGAGGACAGTATGTGCCCTGCATACGTCCCTGGGTAGCTGAGAAAATCACACGAAATCATGTATGTGAAGTAGTTTGTAAGTGTACAGCCTTGTGCATGTGGAATGGACCATTGCTGCATTTTGAGCACCCCTTTAACAGCTCTCCAGCCGACCCCCAAATCCCTCAGGCACTTACACAAAAGTGATGTTGGGAGGACCCTCAGGCCAGGTCTTTGGTCCCCTGTTAGAGTAATCACAGCTAGGGAATCTCAGAGCACTGCAAGGACAACAGGCGGTAGGAACTTTGATGAAGACACTAATTGTTTGGAAGCTGTTTTCTGAAAGCAGAGCTAAAAACGCAGTTTCATGCCACTGTGAGAACTGAGTGCCTAGTTACCCCTGTCAGCTCTTGCTGCTTGCTCTGCTCTAAGGGACGGTGCTGAATGGATAGGACTGAAGCTAGCCATTCTCACCAAGAAGCTTCTGGTTGAGGGTAAGGGATGGAGGATGAGAGTTAAACATCAGTTGGTTTTCAAGATTCCATATCACTCTGATACTTCTGTGAACTGAGAAATTATTCTCCTGTACTTCTGTGGGAAACAAGGCACATGGTACAATTTTAGGGTTTTTTTTTTTTTTCTATACCAAGTGTATAGATTTGGATTTTAGATATCGAAAGAGACTGTCATTCAGCTTACTGGTTTGGGTCTGTGTGTGTTTGTGTAATGCTCCCTCTGTCACCTCATCCATACCCTCCTGACCAAATATTTTATCTTTGAGGTTTGAATACTCTAGAATTTTTTTTTTTTTTTTTGAGATGGAATCTCACTGTGTCACCCAGGCTGGAGTGCAATGGCATGAGTGGTGGAGTGCTCGGCTCACTGCAACTTCTGCCTCCTGGGTTCAAGTGGTTCTCCTGCCTCAGTCTCCGAGTAGCTGGGATTATAGGCGCCCCCCACCACGCCTGGCTAATTCTGTATTTTTAGTAGAGACGGGGTTTCACCACGTTGGCCAGGCTGGTCTTTAATTCCTGACCTCAAGTGATCAACCCATCTCAGCCTCCCAAAGTGCTAGGGTTACAGACGTGAGCCACCACACATGGCCAATTGTTACATTTTGATGCAGTTTTGATAAAAGGCAGAGAGAAATTCCTATAAAGAATAAATCCTATGTTATGTTTACATAATCTTTAATCATTAAGTTTTTTTGGCATATTTCTTTACCCTATATGTCTTATGCTATTGTCTGTAATACTCCTTCCTCCAACCCCAAAGACTCTTCTGCAACAAAAATCCAAATAATTGCTTTTAGGATTTCCACAAATCTTGATTCACCATTAGACACATAATTGTTCTTTATAGGGCACCACTGAGAAAATGACCCAGCAGATATTACTTGTATAAACTCAAGTAACTGTTGTTTTATTAGTTTGAACACATTTGGTATCATCCATTGTTTTGGTTCTTGGTAGGTGCCTTCCTCAGTTCGAGCAAACATGGAGAGACCAATTATTATATTTGGGCTGGAGAGTGATCAGGCAATAAAATTTATAAACAACCATGCAATTTTAATTATGACCCCAAAAAACTATAATCCCAAAGTCAACAGAAAGAAGGTAGGGAAAACACTGGGAACACTGAGCATTACTGCCCCAAGAAAACAAAGATATCTTCCACGTGGTTAAGAGTTTCTTTTGTGGCTGGTCGTGGCAGCTCACGCCTGTAATCCCAGCACTTTGGGAGGCTGAGGCAGGCAGACCACCTGAGGTCAGGAGTTTGAGACCAGCCTGACCAACATGGAGAAACCCCGTCTCTACTAAAAATACAAAATTAGCCGGGCGTGGTGGTGCATGCCTGTAATCCCAGCTACTTGGGAGGCTGAGGCAGGAGAATTGCTTGAACCTGGGAGGCTGAGGCAGGAGAATTGCTTGAACCTGGGAGGCTGAGGCAGGAGAATTGCTTGAACCTGGGAGGCGGAGGTTGCGGTGAGCTGAGATCGTGCCATTGCACTCCAGCCTGGGCAACAAGAGTGAGACTCCGTCTCAAAAAAACAAAACAACACCACCAAAAACCCCCCAACCAAACAAAAAAACACAGTTTCTTTGGTATACTGTGCCTGTCTGCTCTGTACCACCTGCCATGTTGCTGGGGAGTGTTTCATTCAGCAGACAGATTTTCCCTCTAAGCCTAATACACTTCGTTTCTAGAGGCCAGAAGTCACCCCGGCTACCAGAAGCTTGCTCTTCTCTCTTACCTCTAAGAACTTAGTATTTGGGGTGGGGTTGGTCTGGTCTCTAGGGAAACCCTGGAGTTTTCATACAGTGCCTACAAGAGCAGTCCACTCTAGTTATGACTGTGGATCTGAACATCAAGACATCACTATCAAAAATCCAGCCATTGGATTATAAATCATGCTGCTATAAAGACACATGCACACGTATGTTTATTGCGGCACTATTCACAATAGCAAAGACTTAGAACCAACCCACATGTCCATCAATGATAGACTGGATTAAGAAAATGTGGCACATATACACCATGGAATACTATGCAGCCATAAAAAAGGATGAGTTCATGTCCTTTGTAGGGACACGGATGAAGCTGGAAACCATCATTCTGAGCAAACTATCGCAAGGACAGAAAACCAAACACCGCATGTTCTCACTCATAGGTGGGAATTGAACAATGAGAACACTTGGACACAGGGTAGGGAACATCACACACCGGGGCCTCTCGTGGGGTGGCGGAAGGGGAGAGGGATAGCATTAGGAGATATACTTAATGTAAATGACGAGTTAATGGGTGCAGCACACCAACGTGGCACATGTACACATAGGTAACAAACCTGCACGTTCTGCACATGTACCCTAGAAGTTAACGTATATATATATATATATATATATATATATAAATCCAGGCATCGGGAACAGCTTTGCCATAGTACTTTATTGTGAGGAAGGCACTGTTCAATGAGGCACTCATGCTCAAGGATGGCCAGGATATTCTGAGAGGTTTTTGTGACATCATGACTCTCAAGGACCTACCCACCTGGGCCTGACTACCACAGTACTCAGGTCTGTGGCCTTTACTGTTGGAGGATGGGCCTCTGCTTGGGAAAGGCCCTTGGGTCCCTATCACCTCCTCCCTCTTTCTTCCTAGGGCAGTCTGGTGGCCTTTGAGACGTGAAGCAAAGTCACTTGCTTAGAACTGAGGCAGGAGAATAGTCTGGAAGCAGGGAACCTAAGGCCATTTCACGCTGACTTCCTAGAACTAAATTGAAAGGAAAGCCCTAACTTTCCACGCCTAAGTAACAAAACCAGAGGTTGCTCCCCTTGCACACCCCCACCTTTCTGTGTGGCAGATGGGAAATTGAAAGTACCTCTGATTGGTTGCTTTTTGCAACCAATCAGACGTTTGCATAGGAGTGTAACTTTGTAACTTCACTTCAACCTCTGATTGGTTGCTATCCTAACCAATCATACGGATTGGGGGCCAAGTCTTCGTTTGTATAGAAGGGCAACTTTGTAACTTCACTCTGGCCTCTGATTGGCTGCTTTCCACAACCAATAAGATGTTTGCATAGGAGTGTGACCTTTGTAACTTCATTTCAGCCTCTGATTGTGGGCTGCAACTTCATGAACATGGGGTGAACACCAAGTGGCCAATGGTAAACCTCTAGCGGGTATTTGGACCCCAGAAGATTGTGTATCAGGGCCCTTGAGCCACTGCTCCGCCCGTTCTCACACTGTGGAGTATACTTTCACTTTCAATAAATCTCTGCTTTCCTTGCTTCTTTCTTTCCTGTCTTTGCTGTGCGTTTTGTCCAATTCTTTGTTCAAAACGCCAAGAACCTGGACAACTTGCAGTAAAGACCCTCTACTGGTAACAGAACCTGCTGAAATCCAACATGCCTCATGTTTTGGGTAAGAAAGCATTTCATTGTCCCCTGCTTTGACTTACTTGCTAGTTATTTTTTCATGTGAACACACTTTGTCTTCCCAACTACATTGTAAGTGCATCGAGGGTGGGAATCTTGTCTTAAGCCAGTTTTCTTCTCACAATTCCTGCCACCTGCGCACTTTACAATCACTTAAAAGATACGTGGTGGCCGACTGGGTTCATTCGACAAGCAGAGAATGTCAGCGTTAAGCCTAGGCTTGTGGCTAAGAGGCATCAGCCTTGCTAGGGATTGGTAGGATAAGAGAAAGAAGGGGAAAAAATAAGTAAGGGAAAGGGTGAAAGGGTGAGCATGAGAGTTTAAAAAGAGGAGAGGGAAGAAACTGAGAGGGAATAAAAATGAGGCATAGGTGGAAAAGAGTGTAATTCAAGGCCCAGGGTGTAGAGTCCCAAGAGAGGGCTCTGTCCTCTCTTCCTTGTGCTGTGATGTAGACTACTCTTGTCTAGGGCATCTCCTTGGATTTTCTTCAGTTCAAGAAGAAGCTAGGCCAGGCGCGGTGGCTCACGCCTGTAATCCCAGCACTTTGGGAGGCTAAGGTGGGCAGAACACTTGAGGACAGGAGTACCAGACCAGCCTGGCCAACATGGCGAAACCCCGTCTCTACTAAAAATACAAAAATTAGCAGGGTGTGGTGGTGCATGCCTGTAATCCCAGCTACTCAGGAGGCTGAAGCAGGAGAATCGCTTGAATCCGGGAGGGGGAGGTTGCAGTGAGACAGGATCGTGCCATTGCACTCCAGCCTAGGCGACAAGAGCAAGACTCTGTCTCAAAAGAAAAAAAAAAAACCAGCAGCAGCAGCTAAGAGAGTGTGGGCCAGTCGCGATGGCTCATGCCTGTAATCCCAGCACTTTGGGAGGCTGGGGCGGGCGGATCACTTGTGGTCAGGAGTTCGAGACCAGTCTGGCCAACATGGTGAAATCCCGTCTCTACTGAAAATACAAAAATTAGCTGGGTGCGGTTGCACACACCTGTAATCCCAGCTACTTGGGAGGCTGAGACAAGAGAATCGCTTGAACCCGGCAGGCAGAGGTTGCAGTAAGCCGAGATCGCGCCACTGCACTCCAGCCTGGGCGACACAGTGAGACTCCGACTAAAAAAAAAAAGTGTGTGGATCTGCAAGACTCTCCAAAGCAGTTCTCTCTAGTGAGCACAACATCCTTGATACAAATTTCCCCCTCCCCTCCACTCCCCACATTCAGGACAAGGAAGGCGCTGGCCCTCTCGCCCCCTGGCGGTCTGTCTAGCTCCCGGCAGCCGCGGAAAGCCCAGGACAGTAGGGCAGTGTACTTGCGACCCACCCCGCCCATCGGCTCCTGGGGAGCGGACAGGACGCACTCCACTTGGCCAGGCCTGCATCAGGCTCTGGCTCTGTCGCCCAGGCTGTAATGCAGTGGTGCGATCATGGCTACTGCAGCCTCGACCTCCCGGGCTCAAGTGATCTTCCATCTCAGCCTCCCAAGTGGCTGAGATCACAGGAGCGCGCCGCCACGCCCGGCTAATTTTTGTTGTTGGGGCGGCGCCTATTGGTGCAGTCGCCACGTTCTTTCAGAAGAACGCGGGCGCATCGCTGGACCACGCGCCAGCGGGCAGCCGGCGCCGCCTCCCTGGCCCCCATAGTCCCAATGCTTACAGAGGCCCATGGCGGGGGTGTGGCGCGGGGGGTGGGGAGTCGGGTGGGAGTTCCGGCTTCCCAAGCAGCCAAGTCTATTTTCTTCCCGAAGAGGGAGGGGCTGAGCTTGGCAAGCCTCTAGCCAGCTCCTCCCGCTCTGCCCCACCTGCTCCTCCCAGCTCTCCCCTCCATCTCTGCTTCCAAGCTATTTTTCTCCACTCATACCGGCACTAGCATCCGAGCAGGGAGTAGTTTGGAAGAACCTGTCCTCGGCGCTGCATGAGGATTCAAAAGACCTCTCAACCTAGAGAGCCCTGGGAGCCAAAATTTGTGCGTTTCAATAAGGGGCTTGGCTGGGGGTAAGAAGTAAAGTTCTGGCCACAGCATTTAAGCTTCTGCTTCAAAGAAGGAGCCTTTCTAATCTGCTGGGAAATCTCTCCAGTTTCTCTCCACGAAAGCATTTTGCCTGCATTTGTCTCCTCTGGGCAATAAGGAATCCTACTCCCAGCCCGTTGGGGTGGCTTACGCCTGTAATCCTAGCACTTTGGGAGGCTGAGGCAGGAGGATCGCTTGAGGTCAGGAGTTCGAGACCAGCCTGGGTAACATAGTGAGACCTAGTCTCTACAAAAAATTAGCTGACCTTGGTGGTGTGTGCCTGTGGTCTCTGCTACTTGGGAGGCTCAGGCGGGAGGATCACTTGAGTCCAGGAGGTCGAGGCTGCAGTGAGCCATAATCGCACCACTGCACTCCAGCCTGGGTGACAGAGTGAGACCCTATCTCTCCTCTCCCCCCACCAAAAGAAAAATGAAAACAAAACAAAGGGGAAAAAAATCCTGGCCCAGCGTGGTAGCTCGCACCTGTAATCCCCGCACTTTGGAAGGCTGAGGCTGGCGGATCCCTTGAACGCAGGAGTTCAAGACCAGCCTGGGAAACATAGCAAAAACCCGTCCCCACAAAAAAAATACAAAAATTAGCTGGGCGTGGTGGCAGGCGCTTATAAGCCCAGCTACTCAGGAGGCTGAGGCAACAAGATTGAAATTCCATCTCAAAATAAAATTAAAATAAGGCCGGGCGTGGTGGCTCCCACCTGTAATCCCAGCACTTTGGAAGGCCGAGGCGGGAGGATCACCTGAGGTCAGGAGTTCAAGACCAGCCTGGCTAACATGGTGAAACCCCGTCTCTACTAAAAGTACGAAAAATTAGCTGAGCTTGGTGGCATGTACCTGTGATCCCAGCTATTAGAGAGGCTGAGGCAGGAGAATTGCTTGAACCCGGGAGGAGGAGGTTGCAGTGAGCCGAGATGGCGCCACTGCACTCCAGCCTGGGTGACAGAGTGAAACTCCATCTCAAAACAAAACAAAACAAAAAACGAAAAAAGAAAAAAGAAAGAATCCCACTCCCCTTCCCACACCAGGTCCTCACCACCATGTTCCTCTCACCAGTGGCCTCTGGGCTGCCTAGGAGAGGTCTTGCTGTCCTTGCCCACCTAAGCTCGACACGAAGGAAACGGGAGCTCTGCTTTACACAATGCAGCTACTGTGGGGCCTGTTTCTAACCCCCATCCCAGAAGCAGCACAACTCCCCCACCCTGAACCCAGGAGGAGGGCAGGGCTGTGGTTCCTGGCCTGTTGTGGCACCAGAGGGTTAAAGACAGTTGATGTGATGGGCTTTCTGGGAGTCAGACCGGTGAGCAGAACCGAGGGCAGTCACCATCGTCGATCAGAGCTCCAGAGCTTATGTGCTCAACAACATCCACACAAATCCTCTTTTTTATTTATTTATTGAGATGGAGTTTTGCTCTTGCCGCCCAGGCTGGAGTGCAATGGCGCGATCCAGCTCACTGCAAACTTTGCCTCCTGGGTTAAAGCGATTCTCCTGTCTCCGCCTCCTGAGTAGTGGGATTACAAGTGCCCGCCACCATGCCCGGCTAAGTTTTGTATTTTTAGTAGAGACGAGGTTCCGCCATGTTGGCCAGACTGGTCTCGAACTCCTCACCTCAGGTAATCCGCCCGCCTCGGCTTCCCAAAGTGCTGGGATTAGAGGCATGAGCGACCATGCACGGCCCATACAAATCCTCTTTCAGGTTTGGCTTCCGGGCATTGACCCTACCAAAAGAGAGCTCAGGACACACTGGTCCCTGGAGTACTGGGCTAATTCTCCCAACTCAGCGGAGTGGTGGGCTCTTCCTGGTTCCTCTGCTTTTGGAGTCTGTGCTGGTCATTGAGAGGTGACAGCGTGCTGGCAGTCCTCACAGCCCTCGCTGGCTCTCCGCGCCTCCTCTGCCTGGGCTACCACTTTGGCGGCACTTGAGGAGCCGTTCAGCCCACCACTGCACTGTGGGAGCCCCTTTCTGGGCTGGCCAAGGCCGGAGCCGGCTCCCTCAGCTTGCAGGGAGGTGTGGAGGGAGAGGCTCGAGCGGGAACCCGGGCTGCCCGCAGTGCTTGCGGGCCAGCTGGAGTTCCGGGTGGGCGTGGGCTTGGCTGGCCCCGCACGCGGAGCAGCCGGCTGGCCCTGCCAGCCCTGGGCAATGAGGGGCTTAGCACCCGGGCCAGCGGCTGTGGAGGGTGTACTGGGTCCCCCAGCAGTGCCGGCCCACCGGCGCTGCGCTGGATTTCTCACCGGGCCTTAGCTGCCTTCCCGCGGGGCAGGGCTCGGGACCTGCAGCTCGCCATGCCTGAGCCTCCCACCCACTCCGTGGGCTCCTGTGCTGCCCTAGCCTGAGACTCCCCGAGGAGTGCCGCCCCCTGCTCCACGGCGCCTAGTCCCATCGACCACCCCAGGGCTGAGGAGTGCCGGCGCAAGGCGCAGGACTGGCAGGCAGCTCCACCTGCATCCCAGGTGCAGGATCCACTGGGTGAAGCCGGCTGGGCTCCTGAGTCTGGTGGGGAGGTGGAGAACCTTTATGTCTAGCTCGGGGATTGTAAATACACCAATGGGCACTCTGTATCTAGCTCAAGGTTTGTAAACACACCAATCAGCACCCTGTGTCTAGCTCAGGGTTTGTGAATGCACCAATCGACACTCTGTATCTAGCTACTCTGGTGGGGACTTGGAGAACCTTTGTGTGGACACTCTGTATCTAGCTAATCTGGTGGGGACGTGGAGAACCTTTGTGTCTAGCTCAGGAATTGTAAACGCACCAATCAGCGCCCTGTCAAAACAGACCACTGGGCTCTACCAATCAGCAGGATGTGGGTGGGGCCAGATAAGAGAATAAAAGCAGGCTGCTGGAGCCAGCAGCGGCAATCCGTTTGGGTCCCCTTCTGCATTGTGGAGGCTTTGTTCTTTTGCTCTTTGCAATAAATCCTGCTGTTGCTCACTCTGGGTCTACACTGCCTTTGTGAGCTGTAACACTCACCACGAAGGTCTGCAGCTTCACTCCTGAAGCTTAGCGGGACCACGAGCCCACCCGGAAGAATGAACTATTCCAGAGGCGCTGCCTTAAGAGCTGTAACACTCACGGCCAGAGGTCCGCAGCTTCACTCCTGAGCCAGCGAGACCATGAACCCACCAGAAGGAAGAAACTCTGAACACATCCGAACATCAGAAGGAACAAACTCCAGACGCGTCACCTTAAGAGCTGTAACACTCAGTGCGAGGGTCCGCGGCTTCATTCTTGAAGTCAGTGAGACCAAGAACCCACCAATTCTGGACACAGTCAGTCTTACCATCATATGTTAACTAATGTTTATTGAGCACGGTCAATGTACCTGTCTTAATTGGAGGTCTCTGTCTGAATCACCTAAATTCATCTTTTTATCAACCCTATAAAAAGATTATTAAGATCCCCATTGTGCACATGAGGCTCAGAGAGGTAAAACTATGGAATGAGACCACCACTTCTCCTGTTGTCTTTCCCAGCTTCTCCCCCACCTCCCCTTTTCCCTAGTTTATAAGACAGGAGAAAAGGGAGAAAGCAAAAAGTTGGAAAGAAACATAAAATAAATAGCTAGATGACCCTGGCACCACCACCTGGCCCTGGTGGTTAAAATAATAATAATGTTAACCCCTGACCAAAACTACTGGTGTTATCTGTAAATTCCAGATACTGTATGAGAAAGCACTGTAAAACCTTTTGTTCTGTTACCTGATGTATGTAGCCCCCAGTCATGTTCCTCACGCTTACTTGATCTATTATGACCCTTTCACGTGGACCCCTTAGAGTTGTAAGCCCTTAAAAGGGCTAGGAATTTCTTTTTCAGGGAGCTCAGCTCTTAAGACGCGAGTCTGCTGACGCTCCCGGCCAAATAAAAACCTCTTCCTTCTTTAATCTGGTGTCTGAGGAGTTTTGTCTGCGACTCATCCTGCTACAAAACAACCTGCCTGAAGTCACAGTTACAACGCCAGTATGTGGCAGAGCTGGGATTTGAAACCCTGTACTGTATCTGTGTTCAGAGTCTGTTGTTTCTTTTTTTCCTTTGTGACAGAGTTTCGCTCTTGTCGCCTGGGCTGGAGTACAATGGCACAATCTTGGCTCACTGCAACCTCTGCTTCCCAGGTTCAAGCGATTCTCCCGCCTCAGCCTCCCAAGTAGCTGGGATTACAGGCCAGCACCACTACGCCCGGCTAATTTTTGTATTTTTAGAAGAAATAGGTTTTCACCATGTTGGCCAGGTTGGCCTCGAACTCCTGACCTCAGGTGATCCACCCGCCTCAGCCTCCCAAAGTGCTGGGATTACAGGCGTGAGCCACTGTGCCCGGCCCAGAGTCTGTTTCTTCTACTAAACCACTCTGTCTCCCAAACTCCTCCCTTCCCACCCTCCATTCCCCTGCCTCACCACTGCACCACAGCATGATCTCTGGGTGCGGGACCTCAAAATATGTGATGTCTTCCAGGCAGTGAGCTCAGCATTTCTTTCTGGATAAAGACACTTAACATTGCAGTTTTCTTCCTTTGTTGGCTTTGAGATCCACTGTCTTTTTTTTTTTTTCTTTGAGCCGGAGTTTCGCTCTTTTCGCCCAGGCTGGAGTGCAGTGGCGAGATCTCAGTTCACTGCAACCTCCACATCCCCATTTCAGGTGATTCTCCTGCCTCTGCCTCCCAAGTAGCTGGGATTACAGGCGCCCGCCACCATGCCCAGCTACTTTTTAGTAGAGACGGGTTTTCACTATGTTGGCCAGGCTGGACCTGAACCCCTGACCTCAGGTGATCCGCCCACCTCGGCCTCCCAAAGTGCTGGGATTACAGGTGTGAGCTACCATGCCTGGGCAATACCACTACTATAAATAATAATACTATTAATAGAAATGATATCTAGGCTGGGCATGGTGGCTCATGCCTGTAATCCCAGCACTTTGAGAAGTGGAGGTGGGAGCCTAGGAGTTCGAGACCAGCCCAGGCAACAAATAGAGACCTTGTCTCTACAAAACAAACAAACAAACAAAAAAACAACAAAAAAACTGGGTGTAGTGGCACATGCCTGTGGGCCCAGCTACCCAGGAGGTTGAGTTGAGAGGACCACTTGAGCCTGGGAGGTTGAGGCTGCAGTGAGCCTTGATCACACCATTACACTCCAGGCTGGGAAACATTTTGAGATCCTGTCTCAAAAAAAAAAAAAAAAAAAAAAAAAGAAAGAAAGAAAAAAGAAAGAGGCTGGGCACAGTGGCTCACACCTGTAATCCCAGCACTTTGGGAGGCCAAGGTGGGCGGATCACCTGAGGTCAGGAGTTTGAGACCAAAAATTAGCTGGGCGTGGTGGCGGGTGCCTATAATCCCAGCTACTCGGGAGGCTGAGGCAGGAGAATCTCTTGAACCTGGGAGGCGGAGGTTGCGGTGAGCCGAGATAGTGCCACTGCACTGGGCAACAAAAGCAATACTCTGTCTCAAAAAAAAAAAAAAAAAAAAAGAGAGAGAGAGAAAGAAAGGCTATCTAATCATTATAGAGAGAGATTATGATGTACCAGGCATTGTTCTTGGTCTTCACATGAATTGCCTGGTTGGATCCCCATAAAATCCCTATTCTGTAGGCATTGTTATTAACCCCATTTTATAGATAAGGGAACTGAGAAAGAAAAATGTTAAATTGTTCCTGAGTGTAAGCTGATAAGCACTATATCTCTTTCATCTATGATTCATAAAAGACATCTTTGAAAGCTGTGAAAGGAAAATAAAAACTTGGGACCCCAATTCACTCTGCCAAAAGGAAAAAAAATTAAACTGAAAGCTGAGTCATGCAAGAAGCTGCCTTTCCTTTTGTTCCTAAGCAGACAGCTACAAATAACAGGTTAAATATCTCCACCTGTAGCTACTCTATGTTTACCTTATGTAAAGTGCTAATTTACTGAGCAGGAGACGGATACATAATTGATTCAATTATGTGGATTCAATAATGTGACCATACCTTCCCTCTCTTCCCTCAAGCTCGCATTTCCCCTTTATTATTATTATTTATTATTATTATTATTATTATTATATTATTTGAGACGGAGTCTAGCTCTTGTTGCCCAGGTTGGAGTGCAGTGGCGCGATCTTGGCTCACTGCAACCTCTACTTCCCGGGTTCAAGCGATTCTCCTGCCTCAGCCTCCCAAGTAGCTGGGATTACAGGTGCCCACCACCATGCCCAGCTAATTTTTGTATTTTTGGTAGAGACAGGGTTTCACCATATTGGCCAGGCTGGTCTCCAATTCCTGATCTCAGGTGATCTGCCTGCCTTGGTCTCCCAAAGTGCTGGGATTACAAGCGTAAGCCACTGCACCTGCCCTTGTATTTCTCCTTTAAATACTGAAGCCTAGGCTGGGCGTGATGGCTCAGGCCTGTAATCCCAGCACCATGGGAGGCCGAGGCGCATGGATCGTCTAAGGTCAGGAGTTCAAGACCAGCCTGACCAACATGGTGAAACCCCGTCTCTATTAAAAACACAAACACTAGCTGGGTGTGGTGGCAGGAGCCTGTAATCCCAGCTACTTGGAAGGCTGAGGCAGCAGAATCGCTTGAACCCAGGAGGCGGAGGTGGCAGTGAGCCAAGATCGTGCCATTGCACTCCAGCCTGGGCAACAAGAGTGAAACTCCGTCTCAAACAAACAAAAACCTGAAGCCTGGCCGCGTGGGGTGGCTCATGGCTGTAATCCCAGCACTTTGGGAGGCCGGGGCAGGAGGATAGCTTGAGCCCAGGAGTTTGAGACCAGCCTGGGCAACAGAGCAAGACCTTGTCTCTACAAATAATTTAAAAATTGGCCAGGTGTGGTGGTGGCACACCTATAGTCCCAGCTACCTGGGAGGCTGAGGTGGGAAAATCACTTGAGCCCAGGCAGTCGAGGCTGGGGTGAGCCATGACTGTGCCACCGCATTTCAGCCTGGGTGACAGTGAGACCCTGTCTTTAAATAAATAAATAAATACTGAAGCCCTCAAAGTCATCTTTGGAGAAAGGCACAGACCTGTCTCCCAGACACATCCTTAACCTTGGCAAAATAAACTGGTAAATTGAGACCTGTTTCAGATACTTTTTGGTTTGCAAAGCAATGAAGTACACATGGGAAGTCCTAACCTCAGAATTTGGAAATGAAAAAGTAAAAGCTCAGCCAAAGAAGACAGACAGCTTTGGGTTTGAGTTTGGGACAGTACTTGCTGTGCCTCAGTCTGTTCAACTGTAATATGCAAATACTAATACTTACCTCATAATGCTATTGTGAGGAGTAAATGACTTTAGACACTGAAGGCTTAACACAGTGACTGGCATATCATAGGGATGCCCAATACATACTAGCTGTGAGGCTTATCACCACTGTTCTTCCTGGCATGGCCTTGTAAGCTCATCTTTGGCTGAAGAGAAGCTAGGTATAGCTACTACAGTTTGGTCCCATTATTGCGGTCAGACGGTTGCTGTGATTGGCTCTCCCCTCCTTCCCTCACCCCCTCCCATCTTACCCTCTGTTATTAACATAAGCAGTCAGAAACATGTAGGCTATGCTTCCCATTGGTTGAAATTGTTGTTTCCTTGGCAGCACTTGCAAACATTCCATCTGGCAATCTGAGAGAAGCTACTGAGAGAATCCTGAGACATCCCCAGCCACCTACCACTGCTCCTGTTCCAAGCAAAGAAGATCTGCTCACTCCGGTACTGGGGATTCTCCGGGGTGGGGGAGTCCACAGAAAGGACTTGCAGTGGTTCTCCCTATTCATCACCCAGACCCCAAACGTTACCATTCCCCCCGTCTCTCCCACCCACCCTGCCTATCTGGCCCTGAGAAGGGGAGGGGAGGGGAGGGGAGGACAAGGGACAGGGAGGGGGAGGGGAGGGCAGCAGAGGGGAGGGGAGAGGAGGGGAGGGAAGGGAAGAAAAATAACTAGGAGATGCCAGTGGGAGGGAGGCTTAAGAATGGTATGTGCCCACAGACGTGTGAGGGTAAAAATTGAGCTTCTTCCTGGGCACTGCTCCCCATCTTCCCTCTCCTGTTGGAGCACGGGCTCCCCAGGGAGAGTCTTAAGCAGGTCCTTCCATGCATAAAGCACACACCCCATGTGCTTCGTGTTGGAGGTCACAGATTTGACTTCTCATCAATTTATCAATAGGAAATTTGCTGAAAGCAAAGTTACTGAATGTCGAAGTTACCAAATGTGCAATTTTCTTTTTTCTTTTTTTTTTTTTTTTTGAGACAGAGTCTTGTTCTGTCGCCCAGGCTGGAGTGCAGCAGCGCGATCAAGGCTCACTGCAACCTCTGCCTCTGGTTTCAAGTGATTCTCCTGCCTCAGCCTCCCGAGTAGCTGGGACGACAGGCATGCACTACCATGCCTGGTTAATTTTTGTATTTTTAGTAGAGATGGGGTTTTGCCATGTTGGCCAGGCTGGTTTCGAACTCCTGACCTCAGGTAATCCTCCCACATTGGCCTTCCAAAGTGCTGGGATTGCAGGTGTGAGCCACCGCGCCCGGCGCCAAATGGACAATTTTCTTTCTTTCTTTCCTTCTTTCTCTCTTTCTTTCTTTTCTTTTTTGAGGTGGAGTTGCACTCTGTTGCCCAGGCTGGAGTGCAGTAGTGAGATCTTGGCTTACTGCAAACTCTGCCTCTCAGGTTCACACCATTCTCTGCCTCAGCCTCCCAAGTAGCTAGGACTACAGGCACCCACCACCACGCCTGGCTAATTTTTTGTATTTTTAGTAGAGACGGGGTTTCACTGTGTTAGCCAGGATGGTCTCGATCTCCTGACCTTGTGATCCGCCCGCCTTGGCCTCCCAAAGTGCTGGGATTACAGGTGTCAGCCACTGTGCCTGGCCATGCCTGGCTAATTTTTTGTATTTTTAGTAGAGACGGGGTTTCTCCATGTTGGTCAGGCTGGTCTTGAACTCCTGACCTCAGGTGATCCGCCCGCCTTGGCCTCCCAAAGTGCTGGGATTATAGGCATGAGCCACTGCGCCCGGCCCAAATGGACAATTTTCTAAAGGATCAAGTTGATATATGGCTACCTCACCAAAGTCTACTGAAATTACCAATTTACCCAAAAACCTTTGTACAGTTGTCTTTAACTACAGAGTTTATAGCAGGTTGCTCTGGCCAAATTGGCATGGCCTAAGTAAGGGCTAGGGAGAGCCAGTTCTCTAGTGTTAAGGGCCTTTAGGCTCCTCACTGACCACCCTTCAGCCTCTGGCTGCTCTGGAGTGGGCAGCCTGGAAATGCTCTGTGTGCTCTGGCAGATGATCCTGTCTACCTCCAGCTGCAGCAACAAGGAACTGGGGCAGAGGCAAACTGAGCTTAAAAATGCCAACATCAGTCTGGGCAACATACTGAGACCTATAAAATAAATAGCCTGGTGTAGGCAGGACACGGTGGCCCATGCCTGTAATCCCAGCATTTTGGGAGGCCGAGGTGGGCAGATCACCCGAGGTCAGGGGTTCAAGACCAGCCTGGCCAACATGGTAAAACCCTGTCTCTATTAAAAATACAAAAATTAGCTGGGCATATTTTTGTATTTACAATACTTTTGTATTTTGTATTTACACACCTGTAAATCCCAGCTACTCAGGAGGCTGAGGCGGCAGGAGAATTGCTTGAACCCAGGAGGCGGAGGTTGCAGTGAGCCGAGATTGCGCCACCGCACTCCAGCCTGGGTGACAGAGTGAGACTCTGTCTCAAAAGAAAAAAATAATAGCCAGCTGTGATGGTATAGGCCTTTAGGTCCAACTACTCAGGAGGCTGAGGTGGGAGGATCACTTGAGCCCAGGAAGTTGAGGCTGCAGCTAGCTGTGATTGCACCACTGCACTCCAGCCTGGGTAACAGAGCAAGACCCTATCTCCAGAGAAAAAAAAGGAAAAAAAAAAGCTAAAATGAACAATGGCCAACATTATTTCAGGGATGTTCAAAGGCTGTCCCAGTGGTTCTTGAACTGATGGCCGTTGGAGCCAGGTTGCCTTTTGCAGTATCTACTACCCACTGGGATCAATGATGATTTCAAGAAAGGAAACAGAGAGTTGCCCTTTGTCCAGGCGTGGTGGCTCACACCTGTAATCCCAGCACTTTGGGAGGCTGAGGCAGGCGTATCACCTGAGGTCAGGAGTTCAAGACCAGCCTGGCCAACATGGTAAAACCCCGTCTCTACTAAAAATAACAAAAACTAGCCAGGCATGGTGGCGGACACCTGTAATCCCAGCTACTTGGGAGGCTGAGGCAGGAGAATCGCTTAGAACCCGGGAGGCAGAGGTTGCAGTGAGCCGAGATTTCGCCATTACACTCCGGCCTGGGCAACAAGAGTGAAAACTCCGTCTCGAAAAAAGAAAAAGAAAAAAAAAAATAGTTGCCTTTTGTGAAAGAGGCTCCCAGAGAGAGAGTGGGTCACTGGACTCTAGAGGAAAATGTGAGAATAAGGCCAGGCGCGATGGCTCACACCTGTAATCCCAGCACTTTGGGAGACTGAGGTGGGTGGATCAGGAGGTCAGGAGTTCAAGACCAGCCTGGCCAAGATGGTGAAACCCCGTCTCTACTAAAAATACAAAAATTAGCTGGGCATGGTGGCAGGCGCCTGTAATCCCAGCTACTTGGGAGGCTGAGGCAGCAGAATTGCTTGAACCCGGGAGGCAGAGGTTGCAGTGAGCGGTGATCGCGCCACTGCCCTCCAGCCTGGGTGACAGAACAAGACTCTGTCTCAAAAAAAAAAGAAAGAAGATGTGAGAATAGGGCCCTACTGCTCTTTCTAAATCTTGGAGGGAGAAGAGCAGCACGGTTGAGAGCATGGGCTGTGGAGCCAGACACTGTGGGTGTACAGCTCAGTTTCCTCATTTTCACATGGCAGCAACAGGCCCTCTGTCTGTGACTCAGGGCTCCTGTAGGAAACTGTTGGCATATTAAAATGAGGATAGCTGTAGACGGGTTAAGTAAGGGAATATTTACAAAGGTGTGGCCAGAGTGCAGGGCAACAAAGGAAAGTGCAGCTCCCCGGGGCTAGTAACAGTGGGCCTAAAACGTTGAGGGGAGAGAATACTTACCCTTACCACACTGAGAAGCTGGGAGAGCGCTGCCCTGAAAGACACTGGAGACTTCATGCAGCCAGCCATCAGCCAACTCACAGGGAGAAAACCACCAGGGACATATATTTTGACTTCCTGACCTCCTTATTGTGTGGAACCCCCTAGAAGCCAGAGGGCATCATTTATGGGTGCAGTCAGGTTAGTTTTCCAGGGCAGGAAGCAGGAGGAGATGCAAGGACAGTGGATTTGGAAAGGCGAATGGAAGGTGCCCAGCGCACTCTTTCATGGGGCTGTGATGACAGTTAAATGAAGCATAGCACATTAAACACCCCCAAATTGGGAGTGTTATAGAAAAATAGCTCCATTTGGCGAGAGATACCCACTTTCATGTAGCCCTTCCACCCAATGGAAGGATTGCTTGCAACATACTTATTTTTTATTTTTTGAGACAGCCTTTCTCTGTCACCAGGCTGGAGTGCTGTGACACGATCTCGGCTCACTGCAACCTCTGCCTCCCGGGTTCAAGCAATTCTCCTGCCTCAGCCTCACGAGTAGCTGGGATTACAGGTGCTGGCCACCATGCCAGGCCATTTTTTTTTTTTTTTTTTTTTTTGAGATGGAGTCTCGCTCTCATTGCCCAGGCTGGAGTGCAATGGCGTGATCTGGGCTCACCGCAACCTCCGCCTCCTGGATTCAAGCGATTCTCCTGCCTCAGCCTCCCGAGTAGCTGGGATTACGGGCATGTGCCACCACACCTGGCTAATTTTTGTATTTTTAGTAGAGACAGGGTTTTGCCTTGTTGGCCAGGCTGGTCTTGAACTCCTGACCTCAGGTGATCCACCTGCCTCGGCCTCCCAAAGAGCTGGGATTACAGGCATGAGCCACCAAACCTGGCCCAGGCCAATTTTTATATTTTTAGTAGAGATGGGGTTTCTCCATGTTGGCCAGGCTAGTCTCAAACTCCTCATCTCAGGTGATCTACCAGCCTTGGCCTCCCAAATTGCTGGGATTACAGGCGTGTGCCACCGTGCCCGGCCATATTTTTTATTTTTTCTGAGACAGGGTCTTGCTCTGTCACCCAGACTGGAGTACAGTGGTGAGATCACGGCTCCCTGCAGCCTCGGCCTCCCAGGCTCAAGTGATCCTCCCACATCAGCCTTGTGAGTAGAAAGCTGGGATTACAGGCACACATCACCATGCCTGGCTAATTATTTAAACTTTTGTAGAGATGGGGCCTTGCTATGTTGTCCAGGCTGATCTCAATCTCCTGCACTTAAGCGATCCTCCCACTTTGGTCTCCCAAAGTGCTGGGATTACAGGCCTGAGCCACTGCACCCGGCCGCCTATAAGGAATTTAAAGCTGTGCTGGAAGTAAGCAATTTTTCATAAGCAAAGAGACTTAAACAGTAGCAAGAAAAGAAAGGATTTAAGACTCAAGGGAAAAGATGTAAAAAACATTGAAAATGAGCAAAGACTTCTAGCTCTGTGATGAAGCCATGTTTACAGCCCTAGTAACACAAATTTTCACATTGTCAACACATGTTAAAGGCATCTGGAAGATTATAGCTATCATTTATGATAAAAAATCTTACTAGAACAGGAACAGACGAATGTTTTCTTGATGTGATACATCTCAAACCATAAACCAGCATCATACTAATGGTGTAACACCAGAAAGCAAGGCCATTAAAGTCAGACACAATAGGAGGATGCTCATTATTTCCACTTTCATTTTACATTTTCCTGGAAGTATTAACCAAAGCTAATACTCATAAGAGATATATACTCCTGGAAAAAAATGATAAAAGTGATAGTTTATTGGAGATGATATATTATACTGTACTGGGAAAACCCAAGAGAGAACTACGAAACCAATATTCCTCTGCTGTAATGCCTCTACTCATTTTAACACTATCTTTATAGGCCAGGTGTGGTGGCTCACATCTGTAATCCCAGCACTTTGGGAAGCCAAAGTGGGTGGATCACTTGAGGTCAAGAGTTCGAGACCAGCCTGGCCAATATGGTGAACCCCCGTCTCTATTAAAACTACAAAAAATTAGCCAGGCATGGTGGCACATGCCTGTAGTCCCAGCTACTCGGGAGGCTGAGACAGGAGAATCACTTGAACCCGGGAGGCGGAGGTTGCAGTGAGCCAAGATTGTGCAATTGCACTCCAGCCTGGGCGATAGAACGAAACTTTGTCTCAAAAAAAAAAAAAAAAAAAAAAAACCACTATCTTAGCCGGCGCGTAATCCCAACACTTTGGGAGGCTGAGGCGGGTGGATCACCTGAGGTCAAGAGTTCGAGACCAGCCTGGCCAACACGGAGAAACCCCATCTCTACTGGAAATACAAAATTAGCCGGGCGTGGTGGCGCATGCCTCCAATCCCAGCTACTCGGGAGGCTGAGGCAGGAGAATCACTTGAACCGAGATTCTCCCGGGAGGCAGAGGTTGCGGTGAGCCGAGATAGCGCCATTTGGCTCTCCAGCCTGGGCAACAAGAGCAAAACTCTGACTCAAACAAACAAACAAAAAACAAAACACTATCTTTATACCTTTTTTTTTTTTTTTTTTTTTGAGATGTAGTCTCCTTCTGTAGCCCAGGCTAGAGTGCAGTGGTGCGATCTCGGCTCACTGCAACCTCTGCCTCCTGGGTCCCGGTTTAAGCAATTCTCCTGCCTCAGCCTCCTGTGTAGCTGGGATTACAGGCATGAGCCATCATGCCCAGCTAATTTTTGTATTTTTAGTAGAGACGGGGTTTCACCATGTTGGCCAGAGTGGTCTTCAACTCCTGACCTCGTGATCTGCCCGCCTCGGGCTCCCAAAGTGCTGGGGTTACAGGCGTGAGCAACCGCGCCAGGCCTTTATATTTCTTTTTAAAAGTTAAGACGGGCTGGGGAGTGGGGAGATCTCACTATGTTGCCCAGGCTGGTTTCAAACTCATAGCCTCAAACTATCCCCCTGCTTCAGCCTCCTGAATAGTTGAGATTACAGGCACATGCCACCACACCCACTTCATTTTAACATCATTTTAAAAGAGCCAGGTGCCCTCCGTTGCTCCTAGCAGGGATTGGGTTTCTTATCAAAGATTCAACTTGGAATCAATATTGCTAGGCACTCCAAAGAAGTGCTACTTTTTTTCTACTACATTTTGATTTAAGTCATTATGGTGTTTTTTTTGTTGTTTTTTGTTTTGTTTTTGAGATGGAGTTTTGCTCTTGTTGCCCAGGCTGGAGTGCAATGGCGCGATCTCAGCTCACTGCAACCTCCACTTCCCAGGTTCAAGCAATTCTCCTGCCTCAGCCTCCCGAGTAGCTGGGATTACAGGTGCCCGCCACCATGCCCGGCTAATTTTGCATTTTTAGTAGAGACAGGGTTTCACCATGTTGGTCAGGCTGGTCTTGAACTCCTGACCTCAGGTGATCCGCCCGCCTCGGGCTCTCAAAGGGCTGGGATTACAGGCGTGAGCCACTGCGCTGGGCCTCATTATGGTTTTGAGAATGTGAGAATCCTTGGTTTTCAGGAAAAGTAGATATCAGCAGCCAGGCACAGGTCTGACTCCTACCCTTAATCCCCTAATCCCTTCCCTAGAGGCAATAACTGCTTCCTGTCTCTTGTGATTCTTCAAGAGATGATCTGTACTTATATGAGTGCGTTCACATGTGTGTACACACACAGGCACACAGTAACTTCTTTTTTTCCCCAGGAAAAAGAAAATGAGTGAGACTCAAAATTCAACAAGCCAGAAAGCAATGGATGAGGATAACAAAGCCGCAAGCCAAACAATGCCGAATACACAAGACAAGAACTACGAGGATGAATTGACTCAAGTAGCTCTAGCTCTGGTTGAGGATGTCATCAATTATGCTGTTAAGATTGTGGAAGGTAGTAATCCTGTTTGTTTGGATGCCTAAATAATTGTCTATATAGTCTAAATATGGCACCACACTACCTGGCAACTAACGAATTCCCACCTTTTTTTTGCAGAGGAGCGAAACCCTTTGAAAAACATCAAGTGGATGACTCACGGTGAATTCACTGTGGAAAAGGGTCTTAAACAAATTGACGAATATTTTTCGGTAAGTTAGGCCGACCACTCCAGCATGGTACACCAGTGTGAAGAACAATAAAGAGACTCTCAGCAGATCAAAAGTTTGAAGTCTGGAAAATCTAGGAGATGGTATCAAAGGGGGCTGACTAGAATAAGTAAACATCGTCTCCATCTCAGTTCCAAAATCAAGGTGGGATAGTCTTTGAAGGTGAAATGCACAATCACAATCATTTTCCCTGTGTCTGTATCATTCTAACCTTACATTTCCCTGGGAAAATCTGCTCTTCCTACTTAAGCAATTTGTCCATGCTGGTGCATTAAATGGGGGCCTAGTGGCCTAAGGAGGGAGATGCTTCTCCAAAATAGGAGTTCTCCACCACCATTATTTTATTTTTTTTTAGAGACAGGGTCCCACTCTGTCACCGAGGCTACAGTGCAGGGGCTCGATCCTAGCTCCCTGCAGCTTTGAACTCTTGGGCTCAAGCAATCTTCCCACCTCAGCCTTCCAAGTAGACAGGCGTGTGTCACCACACCTGGCTAATTTTTATCTTTTTTTTGTAGAGACAGGGTCTTGCTATGTTGCTCAGGCTGGCCTCGAACTCCTGGCCTCAAGGGATCCTCCTGCCTTGGCCTCCCAAAGTGCTGGGATTACAGGTGTGAGCCATTGCACCTAGCCTCCACCACCAACTTTAGAATGCTCCTGTTAACAGAGGGGATGCAGATGGATCAAAAGACTTTTTGATTTGGCTTTGGAATATATTGCCTGCATAGTAAGATGTACAATCCCATGAATTCCTTTGTTTTTCTGCCTGTGTCTGACTCTGACTTCTTTGTGTGGCAGCTTTGCTGAGAAGGCCCTGGATTACTTTGCGTAACTGGTGAGTGAATAAAGGAGAATGGCTTGGTCCAGGCACAGTGGTTCACGTCTGTAATCCCAGTACTTTGGAAGACCAAGATGGGAGAATCAATCGTTTGAGCCTGAGTTTGAGACAGCCTGGGCAACATAGTGGGGCTCCATCTCTATAAAACTAAAAAATTAGGCCAGGCGTAGTGGCTCATGCCTGTAAGCCCAGCACTTTGGGAGGCCGAGGTAGGGGGGGCGGATCACAAGGTCAGAGGTTCGAGTCCAGCCTGGCCAATATGGTGAAACCCCGTCTCTATTAAAAATACAAAAATTAGCCAGGCATGGTGCTGGGCGCCTGTAATCCCAGCTACTCGGGAGGCTGAAGCAGAAGAATCGCTTGAACCCAGGAGGTGGAGGTTGCAGTGAGCTGAGATTACACCACTGCATTCTCCATCCTGGGCGACAGAGCAAGACTCCGTCTCAAAAAATAATAATAATAATTAGCCGGGCGTGGGGGTATGCACGTATAGTTCCAGCTACTCAGGAGGCTGAGGTGGGAGGATCACTTGAGCCCAGGAGGTCGAGGCTGCAGTAAGCTGGGATTGCACCACTGCACTCAGCCTGGGTGACAGAGTGAGACCGTGTCTCAAAAAAAAAATGGCTTGAAATCCTTCTCATTGTGCTTCTATGGAACAGAGACCAGTTGAAATTGGTGGAGGCAAACTCCCCTACCCCTGGGAAAAGTTCCAGCTGTCTCTGTTCCCCAGGCCAGCCCCTCAAAGCCTACAGCCCTCAGGGCAGTTTCCCAGGCCTTAGGAAGGCCTGGTCAGGTGTGAAGGAGGAAAAGTCAGGGATTTCTGGCTCCACGTCTTCTATGCTCCAGTGGACACCACTCACCGTTCTCATTAGGAGGGGTATCTTGAGCATAGTGAAGATGAATGGTGCAGGTTATTCTTGAGCCTTCCTGCTGTGGAGCACATCTCCATTTGGGGTTGGGCAAAGGCCCCTGCCTACTGCACTCAGGGTTCCTGAATCAAACTAGAATGGAACACAGAGCAAGTAGGAAAAATTTCCCTTGCAAATCCCACTGGTCATTCTGAGTAAAAGGCAAAAGTAAGTCCTGACAATGGTCTACAAGGCCCAATATGATCTGAGTTCCCTTTCCCCTCCCAACTTATGGTTTAGCTCCCATCACTCCTTCCCCCCTCTCACCTTCTTCCCTCGGCCATACTTGCCTCCTTGCCGTTCCTCGACTGCCAGGCATGTTCCCCTGTCAGGACCCTTGCTCTTGCTGTTCCCTCTGCCTGGAACCCTCTCCCCTAAGATATATACCCATGGCTCACTGCTTTACCTCCCTTCAGATCTTTGTTAAAAAATATCACCTGCTCATTGAGGCTTTTCTTAGCCACTTCATCTAAAATCACAACCCTCTCCACTTCTCTGATTCATTTTTCCCTTCGCACTTCTTTCTGCCTACTAGAGTCTATTTACTTGTCCTACTGCCTGTCTTCCACCACCAGACCATATGGTCCATGAGGGCAGATTTCTCTTGACTGCTCTCTTCCCAGCCGCTAGCAATGTCAGGTACACAGATGCTCAATAACTCTGTGTTGAATACATGAGCAGATTTATTATTGCATTACCATATTTCTTCACAGATGAAGAGCCAGGTCAAAGGATTTGTGTTACTTATTTCGTAGGGCTGTTGTGAGGATAGAGACAATTAAAAAGTAAATGACTGAAAAGCTAAATATGTTATATTAACTCACGATGTAAAATCGCCCTGTTCCCAGACCCACTAATGCAGCATGCCTAGCATTTCTTTTTTTTTTTTTTTTTTTTTTGAGACAGAGTCTCACTCTGTCGCCCAGGCTGGAGTGCAGTGGTGTGATCTTGCTCACTGCACCCTCCGCCTCCTAGGTTCAAGTGATTCTCCTATCTCAGCCTCCCGAGTAGCTGGGACTACAGGTGTGTGCCACCGTGCTGGCTAATATTTTGTATTTTTAGTAGAGACAGGGTTTCACCATGTTAGCCAGGATGGTCTCAATCTTCTGACCTCGTGATCCACCCGCCTCGGCCTCCCAAAGTGCTGGGATTACAGGTGTGAGCCGCCGCGCCTGGCCCTTTTTTTTTTTTTTTTTTGAGACGGAGTTTCACTTTTGTCACCCAGGCTGGAGTGCAATGGTGTGATCTCAGCCTACTGCAACCTCCACCTCCTGGGTTCAAGTGATCCTCTTACCTCAGCCTCCCGAGTAGCTGGAATTACAGACACCTGCCACCATGCCAGGCCAATTTATTTTTTATTTTTTATTTTTAGTAGAGACGGGGTTTCACCATGTTGGCCAGGCTGGTCTCGAACTCCTGACCTCAAGTGATCCACCCACCTCAGCCTCCCAAAGTGCTGGGGTTACAAGCGTGAGCCACTGTGCCTGGCCTGATATATTCTTTTTAAAAAATATTTATTTATTTATTTATTTATTTATTGAGACAGAGTCTTGCTCTGTCCCCCAAGCTGGAGTGCAGTGGCACAATCTCGGTTCACTGCAGCCTCAAACTCCTGGGCTCAAGTGATCCTCCTGCCCCAGCCTCCTGAATAGCTAGGACTATGGGTACACAGCACCATGGCCAAGTAAATTTTTTATTTTTTTGTAGAGATGAGGTCTCACTTTGTTGCTCAGGCTGGTCTTAAACTCCTGGCCTCAAGTGGTCCTCCTGCCTCGGCCTCCTAAAGTGCTGGGATTACTGCCAGCCACTGGCAGTGGCCACTGCACCCGGTGTGAGCCACTGCACCCAGCCAGTTCTATCTGATATATTCTTTCCACCACAGTAGGAAAAGTATTTTTTTTTCTTATTTGTTTTTTCTCATCAGCTTCTACTGACCCAGGAAAAGTACTTTTGGATGACAAAAATAATGCAGACTTTTATTATCATTTAAAAATACAAATTCAAATGATTTAAAGGTACTACAATGTGAATACGAATAATTAAACCTGGTATCAGAAGGCTGGTACAGGCTGGGCGTGGTGGCTCACGCCTGTAATCCCAGCACTTTGGGAGGGCGAGGCAGGCGGATCACTTGAGGTCTGGAGTTTGAGAACGGCCTGGTCAACATGGTGAAACCCTATCTCTACAAAAATACAAAAAAATTAACTGGGGGTGGTGGTGTGTGCCTGTAATCTCAGCTGCTTGGGAGGCTGAGGCAGGAGAATCACTTGAACCTGGGAGGCAGAGGTTGCAGTGAGCTGAGATCACGCCACTGCACTCCAGCCTGGGCAACAGAGTGAGACTCTGTGAAAAAAAAAAAAAAAAAAAAAGAATGATGGTATAGGATGGTATAGTTGTGGGGAGGGAACACTTACACATTGCCAATGGCAAAGTTGGTTCATTCTCTTCAGGAACACAGTCTGGCAACAGGAATATACAAATGGGTTCCTTATAAAAGAAAAATCAGAGAATGCCCATCACCTCACACAGTTAAAATTACTTTTATAATAAAAAAAGACATCACTATAAAAAATGCCCAGTGAGCAAAAAGATACAAATTAGAAAATGAAATTACCCATAATACCCATTTCTATGACCCCAAAGGTCACTTACCATGGATAACAGTTTTGTGCATATACTTTTTTTTTCATTGTTTTTTTTTGCCTTGTGCATATACTTCTATGTGTCTGTTGATTGTGAGTGTCCAGTAGTATGTAGCTGGCTAAGCCATCCATGATCAAGTAGTACAGTGAGATACTGTTTCCTGGAAGTGAGTGTATGAAGCAGTATTATGTAAAAATCACAAAACACACTCACTGCTGCTACATAAAAGTCTGCTGCCTGCACACGGATAAAAATGGGAGGAGATTCACCTGATGAAAATAGTTAAATTTAATGTCATGTGTAAGGCTGCCTTCATTCACAAAAGGGGGGAAAAATCCACTAAGAGCCAAGCTGAGAAGAAGAAACTCTTAGAACTGAGGCTTCTAGTGGGGTGGAGAAAGCACTGAGCGGGTTGCTCAGGAGTCCTGGGTACCAGTCCCAGTTTATTGTGTTAGACTGTCCCTACCTACTTCTAGGCCCTGGTATCCTCATCTGCAAAGTGAAGGGCTGCATTAGATTATCTCTAGAGACCTATTCAATGTTATAAAGTCTGTGATTGTGTGACAGAGTAAACATTAGAGCTAGAAAAGTATATTGAGTAATATAGAACAGTTGAAAAAAAAGGCAGGCTCTGGCTGGGTGCGGCGGCTCATGCCTGTAATCCCAACACTTTGGAAGGCCGAGGCAGGTGGATCACCTGCGGTCAGGAGTTTGAGACCAGCCTGGCCAACATGGTGAAACTCCGTCTCTACTATATGTGCTGCCGAAGCGAGCACAGAAACTCCGTCTCTACTAAAAATACAAAAATTAGCCAAATGTGGTTGTGCACACCTGTAATCCCAGCTACTTGGGAGGCTGAGGCAGAAGAATCACTTGAACTCGGGAGGCGGAGGTTGCAGTGAGCCGAGATAACGCCACTGTACTCAAGCCTGGGTGACAGAGCGAGACTTCATCTCAAAAAAAAAAAAAAAAAAAAAAAAAAAAAAGGCATGCTCCAATGAGCCATAAGGGGTTGACTGTTGGGCCCCTTCATTAAAAGGAGTAATGATTTTGGTGCCAGGCGTGGTGGCTCATGCCTATAATCCCAGCATTTTGGGAGGCCGAGGCATGCAGATTACCTGAGGTCAGGAGTTCAAGACCAGCCTGGATCTCTACTAAAAATACAAAAATTAGCTGGGCGTGGTGGTGAGCACCTGTAATCCCAGCTACTCAGGAGGCTGAGGAAGGAGAATCACTTGAACCCAGGAGGCGGAGGTTGCAGTGTGCCGAGATCACGTCACTGCACTCCAGCCTGGAAGACAGAGAGAGACTCCGTCTCAAAAAAAAAAGGAAGGAATAATGACTTTGGGAGGCCGAGGCCAGTGGATCACTTGAACCCAGGAGTTTGAGACCAGCCTGGGCAATATAGGGAGACTGTCATCTCTACAAAAAATACAAAAATTAGCCAGGTGTGGTGGTGCATGCCTGTATGTAGTCTCAGCTACTTGGAAGGCTGAGGCGGGAGGATCACTTAAGCCTGGGGAGGTGGAGGCTGCAGTGAGCCATGATCGTGCCACTGCACTCCAGCCTAGGTGACAGAGTAAGACCCTGTCTCAGAAAAAAGGAATAATGATACATGAAAGAATACACAGCTCCTGATCTCAAGGAATCTCGAGTCCAGTGCTCTTCTCTGGACTGAAACAGCCAATTGGGTACAAGTTTGAAATAAGCTGAGGCAAAAGGCCAGCCTACATTTTTTTTAAAGGAGGGCCTGAAATCTTTTTGATGTCTCCTGTACTCCCTCTCCACATTACTGGGATTTGTTAGACTCTCCCAATTCCTTCCTTCTGTGAACCTTCATCCTAATTCAGGCTCTTCTTTGATTCAGAAGCTTCTGGTGCCCCGAAAGCCAGCCCAAGGAAGTTCAGTTGAATTGAATTTGTTGAATACCTGTGAAATCCAAGGCCCTGTGCCAGGAATCAGGGATGCATTTTGACTTCTGTGGACCCTAGGCACTCTTCCCTTTGTAGGCCCCTTTCTCCTTCAAAATATGAAAAAATTCAAGACAGCACTGGTATAAAGATGAATATAATCATGACCCTAAAATTCATATATTCTTCTTCTTTTTTTTGAGACAGAGTTTTGCTCTTGTTGCCCAGGCTGGTGTGCAATGGCGCAACCTCGTCTCACCACAATCTCTGCCTCCCGGGTTCAAACGATTCTCCCGCCTCAGCCTCCCGAGTAGCTGGGATTACAGGCATGCGCCACCACGCTGGGCTAATTTTATATTTTTAGTAGAGACTGGGTTACTCCATGTTGGTCAGGCTGGTCTCGAACTCCCGACCTCAGGTGATTCGCCCTCCTCGGCCTCCCAAAGTGCTGGGATTACAGGCGTGAGCCACTGTGCCCGGCCTTTTTCTTCTAATTTTAAAAGAAATGAACACATTTTTTTTTGTGGGCCCTAGGTATTGAGCTTACTATGCCTTACAGATAAGTCAGCCCTGTTAGAAATGTTTTAATATTGGCCGGGCATGGTGGCTCACGCCTGTAATCCCAGCACTTTGGGAGGCCGAGGTGGGCAGATCACTTGAGGTCAGGAATTCAAGATCAGCCTGACCAACATGGTGAAACCCTGTCTCTACTAAAAATACAAAAATTAGCCGGGTGTGGTGGTGGGTGCCTGTAATCCCAGCTACTCAGGGAAGTTGAGGCGGGAGAATTGTTTGAATTTGGAAGGCGAAGGTTGCAGTGAGCCGAGATGGTGCCATTGCAGTCCAGCCTGGGTGACAGAGCGAGACTCTGTTTCAAAAAAAAAAAAAAAGAAAAGAAATTTTTTAATATGGAGACTACAACGCAGACAGTTCCTTATGGCTGTACTATGCGGGGAGGTCTCAAATGCCATAAGACAGGCAGAAAACAAGTTCCACCAGTGTTCAAAGGGAAAGGGTGTGAAGTCACATCTGGTTGGAAGAGGGATCAGAAAGACTTCTTGGAGGTGGTAGTTTTAAGGAAAACAGAATTTATCAAGTAGGTGATAGAAGCTTCTCAAGAAATGACAACAGCTGGATCAAAAGCATGGTGCAAACATGGGGAATAGTGCTAGTTATTGTTTGATGGGAATATGAGCATTTTGTTGAGAAAAGTGTGACATGAAACTTGTTTTTTTTTTTTTTTGAGACAAGGAGTTGCCCAGCCTGGAGTGCAGTGGCACGATCATAGCTCACTGCAGTCTTAAATTCCTGGGCTCAAGCGATCCTCCTGCCTCAGCCTCCCAAAGTGCTGGGATTACACCATGCCTGGCCATTGTGGGAGGTCTTAAATGACACAGTGAAACATTTTCATTTTGTTTGGCAGGCAATGGGGAGCTGCTGGAAGTTGCTTTTTTTTTTTTCTGAGATGGAGTTTCGCTCTTGTCACCCAGGCTGAAGTGCAATGGCACGATCTCAGCTCACTGCAACCTCCGCCTCCTGGGTTCGAAGGATTCTCATGCTTCAGCCTCTCAAGTAGCTGGGATTACAGGCGCCCACCACCACGCCTGGCTCATTTTTGCATTTTCAGTAGAGACGGGGTTTCACCATGTTGGTCAAGCTGGTCTCGAACGCCTGACCTTAGGTGATCTGCCCGCCTCAGCCTCCCAAAGTGCTGGGATTACAGGCGTGAGCCACCAAGCTTGCGCCCGGCCCACGGGAGGTTTTTGAGCTGAGCAGCTATGATTGAAACTGTGCTTAAGGAAAATAACTCTGGCTTCGTTGTGGATGGGGGATTGGAGAAGTGAGGTTGAGGACAACGGAGTCTAGATAGGTTATTGCCTAAGTCCAGGTGAGAAACACTGAGAGCTGAAGTAGAGCAGTGGCAGTGGGACTGGAGAAGAATGGATAGATTTGAGACACATTTCAGGTAGAATAGATATGATTGAAGGTTAATAAAAAATGGATTAAGGAAGGAAGGAAAGAAGGAAAGAAGAACTGAATGAATGCTACTTTTTTTTTTTTTTTTTTTTTTGAGATGGAATTTCACTCTTATAGCCCAGGCTGGAGTGCAATGGCATGATCTTGGCTCACTGCAACCTCCTGACTTCAAGTGATCCACTCACCTCGGCCTCCCAAAGTGCTGGCATTACAGGCATGAGCCACTGTGCCCAGCCTAAATGCTACTTTCAATAATGTAGTTAACCTTAGTTGTGTACAGTTGGCTCTCCATATCTGCAGGGGAATACGTTTTCAGACCCTCCATGCATATCAAAATCCACGTGCGCTCAAGTCCCTTAGTCGTCCCCCTATCCATGGATTTAACCAACTGTGGATTGAAAAGGTTGGCCCCATGTATTAGAATCCGCAGCAGTGGGACTGTATTCCCATCTCAACTCCAAGAATAGGCCCAGACAAAGGAGACATTCCAAGGAAGATTTTGTTTCTCAACTCTCATCACTACAAAGATTTGTGCCTTGAAAGGGGGAAGCGCCTGGGAGTGGTGGCTCATGCCTGTAATCCCAGCACTTTGGTAGGCTGAGGCGGGCGGATTGCTCGAGCCCAGGAGTTCAAGGCCAGCCTGGACAACATAGCAAGACCTGGTCTCTAAAATAAATAAATAAATAAATAAATAAATAATTAAATAAAATAAAATTTTAAAAAGAAAAGGGGGAAGCTTCTCCAAGGGTGCAAACAAGGAATCCCCCCAAAATGCTGGGATTATAAGCATGATGTGGATTATTCTATTGCCTCCCTGAACTTATTTTATATACCACCTATGGCTACAATTAAGTGAGTTGGATTTTCACAAATGGCTAAAGCCAGCCTCATTACTTTCCAGTCACACATTTAGGTCTCCTGGGGTGAGCAGAACAAGTGTTCTAATCACTTTCTAATTATTTTCCAATTAATTGAACCTGCCTCCTGTGAGGGGGTCTGAAGCAACATCTGTGTGTATGTACACATAGACATTGAAGGGTTTGCCTTGCTGGGCGTGGTGGCTCACGCCTGTAATCCCAGCACTTTGGGAGGCCAAGGCAGGTGGAACACTTGAGCTCAGGAGTTTGAGATCAGCCTGGGCAACATGGCGAAACCCCATCTCTACCAAAAATACAAAAATTAGCTGGGCGTGGTGGCGCATGTCTGTAATCCCAGCTACTCGGGAGGCTGAGGCAGGAGAATCGCTTGAACCCAGGAGGCAGAGGTTGCAATGAGCCAAGATCACGCCACTGCACTCCAGCCTGGGTGAAGAAGTGAGGCTCTGTCTCAATCAATCAATCAATCAATCAATCAATGTGTGTCCCTACAGTCCAAGGCTCAATCTCAACTGATGTTTGCATTCTTCACTTGTTTCATTTCATCTTAACCTTTTCTCTCCTCCACCCATGGTGATAATTGGGAGCTGACCCTAGTTTGACCCCAATAAAAAATATTAGGAGTGGCCAGGTGCGGTGGCTCACACCTGTATTCCCAGAACTTTGGGAGGCCAAGGTGGGTAAATCGCTTGAGGTCAGGAGTTCGAAACCAGCCTGACCAACATGGTGAAACCCCGTCTCTACTAAAAATACAAAAATAATTAGCCGGGCTTGGTGGCATACGCCTGTAATCCCAGCTACTTGGGAGGCTGAGGAAGGAGAATCGCTTGAATCTGGGAGGCACAGGTTGCAATGAGCTGAGATCATGCCACTGCACTCCAGCCTGGGCAACAGAGAGAGACTCCATCTCAAAAAAAAAAAAAAAAAAAAAATTAGGAGCGGACTCCAGAACAGAGCTCTAACCCTGACTGTTACATGCCACAATTATCCTTTATTTTTATTTATTCGTTTTTTTAGGGATAGGGTCTTGCTCTGTCACCCAGGCTGGAGTGTAGTGGTGCGATCACAGCTCACTGCAGCCTCAAACTCCTGGACTCAGGCAATCCTATTGCCTCAGCCTCCCCAGTAGCTGGGATTACAGGTGCGTGCCACCATGCCTGGCTAATTTTTAAATTTGTTTTGTAGAGATAGGGTCTTGCTACATTGCCCAGGCTGGTCTGGAACTCCTGGGCTCAAGCAATCCTCCTGCCTCGGCCTCCCAAAGTGCTGGGATTACAGGCATGAGCCACTGCACCCAGCCATGCTGCATTTATCTACAGGACTTGAACAGAAGGCTTTTCTTTTTCTGTGTGCTTTTTCTTTTTTCTATGAAACAGAAGTGTGTTTCTAAAAAATGCTGGGCACATGGCGTAGAGTTTATAGAGAGGAAAGACTTAATTCACAGCTTCCTCTACATCTACTATGTACACTGGAGTATCTCAACTGCTGAGCTACCCGTAGCACGAATCTCTGCTGGTACCTACTTCACCATGAAGGTCTCCAAAACCAAACCGCCGGTAAGTTCTTCTTTTTCTCCCTTCAGTGAGGCTTCAGTGAGAATGGAGACTTCTCTTGTCAAGGTCATCAATAACACCATTTTTGCAAAATTTAATAGTCATACTTCTGTCCTCATCTTACTGGCCTATGCACAGCACTTGCCAAAACTGATCACTCCCCGCTCCATGAAACTTTCCATTTGGCTTCTAGAACAACATACTTTCCTGATTTTCCTCCTGCCTCACTGACCATTCCTTCACAGTCTGTCTCTACTGGTAGTTTCCCTGCCTCATACCAACCTCTTCATGTTGGAATGTCCTGAAACTCAGGCCTTGGACCTCTTCTCTATACTCAGTTCTGTGGTTATCTTATCCAGTCTCATAGCTTTAAATGCCACCTAGAGCTTATGATCCCCAAATTTGTATCTCTAGCACAGAGCCCTCCCACGTGGATGTTTAATAAACATCTAATTTATTGTATGTAAAACTGAACTTCTGATTTTCCCTTCCAAGCCTATCTACTTGCAGTCTTCATCTTAGTTAATAGCCAAAATCCTTGGTGTCATCCTTGACTCTTCTCTCATATCCCTCATCTAATCCATTAGGAAATCCTATTGGCTCTACTTTCAAAAATATATCCAGAATCCAACAATTATTTTTTTGAGACAGAGTTTCACTCTTATTGCCCAGGCTGGAGTGCAGTGGCACGATCTTGGCTCACTGCAACCTCCACCTCCTGGGTTCAAGTGATTCTCCTGTCTCAACCTCCCAAGTAGCTGGGATTACAGTCGTGCGCCACCATGCCTGGCTGGTTTTTGTATTTTTAGTAGAGATGGGGTTTCACCATGTTGGCCAGGCTGGTCTCGAACTCCTGATCTCAAGTGATCCACCTGCCTCGGCCTCCCAAAGTGCTCGGATTACAGGCGTGAGCCACCGTGCCCGGCCCCCCCAACAATTTCTTGCTACTCTGCTTCTATCATCCTGGTCCAAGACACCATCCTCTCTCACCAAGATTATGTCAATAGCCTCCTAATCAGTCTCTCTGCTTCCACCCTTGTCCTCATCATGTCTCTTTTCAATGTTGCAGGCAGCCTGAGTGAGTCTTGTAAAACAAATTTTTCTTTTTCTTTTTTTTTTAAGAGATGGTGTCTTGCTTTGTTACCCAGGCTGGTCTTGAACTCCTGGCCTCAGGCTATCCTCCTGCCTCATCCTCTCAAAGTGCTGGACTTACAGGTGTGAACCACCACGCCCAGCTGTAAAACAAATTTGTCACTTTTGTGTTTAAAATTTTCCAAAAGTGCTTCTCAAACTTCTCTCTTTTTTTTTAGACAGCGTCGCTCTGTCATCCAGGTTGGAGTAGAGTGGTACAATCAGAGCTCACTGAAGCCTTGACATCCCAGGCTCAAGTGATCCTCCCACATCAGCCTTCCTTGTAGCTGGGACTACAGGTGCATACCATCATGCCCAGCAAACTTTGTGCTGGGATTACAGGCGTGAGCCACCACACCCAGCTGTAAAACAAATTTCCATCACTCCTCTGTTTTATCTATGTCTGTCTGTCTGTCTATCTATCTATCATCTATCTATCTATCTATCTATCTATCTATTTATTGAGACAAAGTCTATCTATCTATCTATCTATCTATCTATCTATCTATCTATCTATCTACTTATTGAGACAGGGTCTCACTTTGTCACCCTGGCTGGCGGGCAGTGGCATGATCAGGGCTCACTGCAGCCTCTACTTCCTGGACTCAAGCCATCCTCCTGCCTCAGCCCCCCAAGTAGCTGGGACTACAGGCATGCACCACCACACCTGGTTTTTTTTCTTTTTTTTTTTTTTTTGAATTTTTGTAGAGACAAGGTCTTGCTATGTTGCACAGTGCAACTTGCTATGTTGCACAGTGCAACTTGCTGTGTTGCACTGTGCAGCTCAAGTGATCCACCCGGCTTAGCCTCCCAAAGTGCTGGGATTACAGGCGTGAGCCACCGCACCCGGCCCATTCCTCTGTTTAAAACTTTCCAAGGGCAGGCGCGGTGGCTCATGCTTGTAATCCCAGCACTTTGGGAGGCTGACGCAGGCGGATCATGAGGTCAGGAGTTTGAGACCAGCCCGACCAACATGGTGAAACCCCATCTCTACTAAAAATACAAAAATTACCCGGCATGGTGGCGCATGCCTGTAATCCCAGCTACTCAGGAGGCTGAGGCAGCAGAATTGCTTGAACCCAAAAGGCGGAGGTCGCAGTGAGCCGAGATTGCACCCCTGCACTCCAGCCTAGGTGACAGAGTGAGACTCCATCTCCAAAAAAAAAAAAAATAAAATAAAAATAAAATAAATAAACTTTCCAAAAGTGCTTCTCAAAATTTAAAGTGCTGGCAGGGCATGGTAGCTCATGCCTGTAATCCCAGCACTTTGGGAGGCCGAGGTGGACAGATCACCTGAGGTCAGGAGTTCAAGACCAGCCTGGCTAACATGGTGAAACCCCGTTTCTACTAAAAATACAAAAATTAGGCCGGGCGCGGTGGCTCACTCCTGTAATCCCAGCACTTTGGGAGGCCAAGGCGGGTGGATCACCTGAGGTCGGGAGTTCCAGACCAGCCCAACCAACACAGAGAAACCCTGTCACTACTAAAAGTACAAAATTAGCCAGGCGTGGTGGCTCGTGCCTGTAATCCCAGTAACTCGGGAGGCTGAGGCAGGAGAATTGCTTGAACCCAGGAGGTGGAGGTTGCGGTGAGCCGAGATCATGCCAGTGCACTCCAGCCTGGGTACCAAGAGCTAAACACCATTTCAAAAAAAAAAAAAGGAAAGCACAAAAATATAGCCGGGTCTGGTGGCTCATGCCTGTAGTCCCAGCTACTTGGGAGGTTGAGGCAGGTGAATGGCTTGAACCCAGGAGGTGGAGGTTGCAGTGACGGAGATGGTGCCATTGTACTCCAGCCTGGGTGACAGAGTGAGACTCCGTCTCAAAAAAAAAAAAAAAAGTAAGAAAGAAATAAATTTAAAGTTTGTACAAATTACTTAGGGATCTTGTTAAAATGAAGATTCTGATTCAGCAGGTCTGGGGTAGGGATTGAGATTCTGCATGACTAACAAGCTTGCAGACCATGCTGAGGCTGCAGGCCTAGAGACCAGCTTTCAGTAGTAAGGGCCTACAAGGCCTTGTGTGATCTGGTCTCTTGTTACTTGTGCTTTCCCACTACTCCTTCCCTCTCACTGTGCTCTGGCCATTCTGATCTTGCTTCTCCTCAGATAAGTCAGGTATAGTCCTGCCTCAGGGCCTTTGCATTTGCTATTTCTTTTGACTAGAACACTCTCCCCTAGGCATGTGAATTGCCTGCTCCCTCACCTCTTTCACTCACTTTCCTATGCTTTTTCTCCATAGCACTTACCACCTTTTCATATTCTATATAATTGTTTTTTTTTGTTTTTGTTTTTAGATGGAGTCTCGTTCTGTCTCCTAGGCTGGAGTGCAGTGGCGCGATCTCGGCTCACTGCAACCTCTGCTTCCTGGGTTCAAGTGATTCTCCTGCCTCAGCCTCCTGGGTAACTGGGACTACAGGCACACGCCACCACACCCAGCTAATTTGTGTATTTTTAGTAGAGATGGGCTATCATCATGTTGGCCAGGCTAGTCTCGAACTCCTGACCTCAGGTGATCCACCTGCCTCGGCCTACCAAAGTGCTGGGATTATAGGCATGAGCCACCACACCCAGCCCTGTAATTGTTTTATTATTGTCTATTCCCTCCATCAGAATATAAGCTCCATGAAGGCTGGGATTTTTGTCTTCCTGTAAAACAAGGCCTGGCAAATAGTAGGCACTCAATAAATACTTGAAGGAATGATTGCTGGTATACGAGGTAGACCATGAATAAGAAATATGTTAACTTGATAGCTGGTGTGAAAAGAGCCAAAATAACATCCATGAATCTAGGGGAAGGGTCGTCAGAGGAGCAGGGCTGGTATCAAGCATAGTGCCTGAAACATAACAGACATAAACATTTTATTTCCTCTTTGCCTTCCCATCCTTTCCCAAAAGTTATTTGCACCTTGGCCTGATGTTAAGGTTTTGTATATGACCACACAGTCAGTGAGCCATCTATGTCCTATATTCATCCTATCCTAGTACAAATGTGCCTATTCAGAGCGTTTGGAACCTGCAGTAATCTAAAGAGGTGCAATATGCGGAGATCTTACTTCTGGTCATATATCCCTCTACCAGCTGTCTTGCTAATTGGCCAGGTCAGAGGTCAGGAAGTGAGATTGGTGGAGGGGAACAAGACTATACCAGAGACCACACAGAGAGAGGTCTTGGGAGAGTGGCTCTTGCTCAAAATTCCAAGTATAATTTTGGAGGCGAGGATGGGAGGGACTACTGAGACAATATTACAACCTACATGTTTATGCTGCTTTAAAAATGTTTCACCTTTTCATCTATATTAATTCATTCTCATGCCATTCCTAAGAGGTAGAGATTGTCAGTTGAGTAAAGTGGAGCATGTAAAGAAGGTTAGTGACTTACACTCCTATTAATGAGGAGCACAAGCCTGTCCCAAGTTATTTCCAATTTTGTAAAGATTCTTAAGGTATTTGTTGTCAAAAAGATATTTTGGGGAACAGAGGTTTAAAGTGACAAAAAACTATCACCTATAGATTCCCAATTCATAAGCCAGATGAATTCTAGAAATTCAAGAGTATGCATATGGGCAAATGTAGGGAAGTAAGGAATTAAGTTTGTATGATTGGGCTGGGCACGGTGGCTCATGCCTGTAATCCCAGCACTTTGGGAGGCCGAGGTGGGTGGATCACCTGAGGTCAGGAATTCGAGATCGGCCTGGGCAACAAGGTAAAACTCCGTCTCTACTAAAAATAAAAAAAATAGCTGGGTGTGGTGGCGGGCGTCTATGATCCCAGCTACTCAGGAGGCTGAGGCAGGAGAATCACTTGAACCCAGGAGGCGGAGGTTGCAGTGAGCTGAGATTGCGCCACTGCACTTACACCTGGGAGACAGAACAAGACTCCATCTTGAAAAAAACAAAAAGAGTTGGTATGACTGGTCTGGGCTAACAGTTGTCCTTCTCTTTTTTAGGATGCACCCATTGTTGTTTCTTATGTAGGTGACCACCAAGCATTAGTTCACAGGTAATGAACATTTGGAGGTTTGTTTTAAAAGGGTGGGAGAAAGGTCATCACACTCCAGGAATCCAGCAGTTGCACAACAACAGATAGTTCATGTAATGGTCACTTTTCTTCTTTGGATCACCAACCCCATTAGAATGGGCTGAAATTGTTCTAGAAAATTATTTTTCTTAGTGTCTGGTTTTTCATTCATTATAAGCTTGAGGATTAGTTGCTGGAGTGGGGTGGAGGCAAAGTGGGTCATGTCTATTGTTTCTATGGAAAACTTCAATATCACATAAAATTAACTCATGTATAATAACCCCTTTTATAGCAGCTCTCTTAAAGTATCTTTACATATAAGCTCATTAATCCTTTCATTGACTGGGCTTAAGAAACAATAAAGGATAGACAGAGCCTTAGCTACCTCCCCTCCCCCGCCAATAAAAGAGGCTTCTTGCTTACTAGGAATATGAAAGAGTAAATAGGGAATCCCCTTTGTTTGATTTTAAAAGCTTTTGATTTAAAAATACTTTAAAAGTGTTTGTTTTTCTTCCTTTGTAGACCAGGAATGGTTCGCTTTCGAGAAAACTGGCAGAAGAATCTTACTGATGCCAAATATAGTTTCATGGAGTCATTCCCCTTCTTATTCAATCGTGTCTGATACTTACAGGATGTCTTAGGATTGTTTTTCTCATCAGGATATATTAAAAATACAATACAGCACGTCAAACCACAGAATATTTATTGAGTAATAAACTTGTGGCACACAATCCAGCTGTATTTTTTTGCATTCATTCATTTTCCATTCTGCAACCTCCATCACATTAGCAGAGTAACCAGTAACTTGTTTTTTATTTTCTAAAATATTTTTTTCTATCACTATATGCGTCACTTCTGAGTCTTACAGGTATAGAGCTGAGTTTAGAGAGTTGCTAAAATTCACCTATCGGACCAAACTAAGGTTGGTACTTGGCTGTTTGTTCCCCATCTGATCCTAAGTCTCCAGCTCAGACACATCTCTTTATGGGCACAACTGGGGAACAACAAAATGGCAACAGTTCTACAGCTCATAATATAACCAGTCTGAAGGGTTCACCTACTCACAGATCCCTTCATTTACTGGGAGTTAAGCCTCACTGCTAAATAATATATTTTGAAACTGGAAAACCGGGCATGCTGCCTTCCACAATACACCACTATACTCATGATTGCAGGAGGGTGGCTTGGGGACTAGGGGCAATGACACGGGAAGGATACAATCATTGCCCTTACTTATCTTTGATCTTCTTTCCATCCTCACACTGAATAATCACTTGTTCCTACCTTCCCTGTGAACCTCTCTTGCCTGGCTGCAAAATTTTAAGACACCAAAGACAAAATTACATTATGCTCTGAGTGATTACTTGCAAGTACATCAGAATATTTACTTACATAGAAAAGCACTGGAAAGGAGGAGCACAAAATATGAAAGACAATTGATATGGTACTGAAATTTTTCTTTTTCTTTAACTGTTAGATATTTATGCAATAAATAAAAAAGGAGGGAAAACCGTATCAGAGCAATAGGCAAGGAGGTGGCAAACTAGGTAAGTCTCCTTGGAGAACAAAAAATATATTTAAAATACAATAGCCCTACTACAACTGATTTATGGCTCAGGTGACTAAACACAATTTGAAGCAGTAACAACACTCATAAGCTGAAAATAAAATACTTTTAGCCCTTTTATTCTTCTTGCCTCTTTCACAAAGAATATGCCAATGAAGCTGTTCTTGATGTCACAATATTCATATATCACAGAATTTCTGCATTTAAACTACCTTGCCTACTGAAAATAAGATAATCATTTCATCTCTAGGAACCAGTAACCAAAAAAAAAAAATGCCCTTAGAGAATACATTTTTATTTGTTTATTTATTTAGAGACGGAGTCTCACTCTGTCTCCCAGGCTGGAGTGCAGTGGCTTGATCTCGGCTCACTGCAACCTCCACCTCCCAGGTTCAAGTGATTCTCCTGCCTCAGCCTCCCGAGTAGCTGGGACTACAGGTGTGTGCCACCACACCTGGCTAAATTTTTTGTATTTTTAGTAGAGATGGGGTTTCACCATGTTAGCCAGGATGGTCTTGATCTCCTGACCTCATGATCCACCCACCTCGGCCTCCCAGAGTGCTGGGATTATAGGCGTGAGCCACCATGCCCGGCTGAGAATAAAATTTTTAAGTGGCTATTACAAAATTCAGGTTTTATTATTCAGGGAAGTAGATGGATTGAGACTCAAAACTTTGGGAACTAGTTTCTTTTTAACTTTTGAAAACTATGGATTTACTAGGCTAGGGAGCAACTACGATTAGGTATAAATAAACAGAAATAATTTCAAATTCAGGGGTCATTAATGCTGCTACATGCTGACTCTTTATTTCAGTAGTTGCGGGTTAAAAGCAGACATTTCCTGGAACATATATTTAATAGTATTTAAGACTGTTAATACTATTTAATTATAAAACTTTTGGCCAGGTGTGGTGGCTCACGCCTATAATCCTAGCACTTTGGGAGGCCGAGGCGGGCGGATTGCTTGAGGTCTGGAGTTTGAGACCAGCCTAGGCAACAAGGTGAAACCTCGTCTCTACTAAATATACAAAAATTAGCTGGGCATGGTGGTGCACACTGGTAGTCCCAGCTGCTCGGGAGGCTGAGGTGGAGGACTGCTTGAGCCCAGGAGGCGGAGGCTGCAGTGAGCCGAGATTGCACCACTGAACTCTAGCCTGGGTGACAGAGGGAGACCCTGTCTCAAAAATAATAATAAAAAAACTTTTGCTCTATACTCTGAAATATGACTGCCTTATGTAAACACTTTTGAAAAACAACCACTTAAAAATATAAGGCAAGCGGGCATTTTACAATAGTATAATCAGAATGTCCTTATCACTCAGGTAATTTAAATTTATCATAGGCATTAATAATAATGCAGATCAAATAACCTTAACAAAAACGGCCAGGCACGGTTGCTCACACCTGTAATCCCAGCATTTCAGGAGGCTGAGGCGGGCAGATCACTTGACGTCAGGAGTTCGAGACCAGCCTGGCCAAGATGGCGAAACCCCATCTCTATTGAAAATACAAAAATTAGCCAGTTGTGGTGGTAATTGCCTGTAATCCCAGCTACTTGGGAAGCTGAGGTGGGACGATCACTTGAACCCAGGAGGCAGAGGTTACAGTGAACCGAGATCACACCACTGGGCTCCAGCCTGAGTGACAGAGTGAGACTATCTCAAAAAACAAAAAACAGAAAACCAACCTTAATGAAAACAGCCAAAACTTCCAGGGTTCCCTCCCCCATTCGCTCTTCTGACCTAATTAAAATTGAACAAAATAAACACAGGAACAAGATCATGATATCATAGTCCCACAATTTTCCATTTCTCCCCAACTTAAAGATAAACAGGTTTAAGTGTTTAAAATGAAATCTACTTAGTATATGAAAGACAGTTAAAAATATTTAATATCATTTTAGTTTCTCTTATGAAACAATTAAGTTAAAATATTGACTCAATATATTTTTCCTTATCATAACTCTTGACCATAGTTGACTCCTGTTCTTTTGGATGTTATCCTATCCTGAAGCTCATATCAGCTCAGATTGAAATAAAGTACTTACATGGGGATAAGAGCAGACTTCTTAAGACTTTATATTTCAAATAACCATTTTTAAGTAACTTATTAAGAATTTAGGCTGGACGCGGTGGCTCACGCCTGTAATCCCAGCACTGTGGGAGGCCAAGGTGGGTGGATCACCTGGGGTTGGGAGTTCAAGACCAGCCTGACCAACATGGAGAAACCCCATCTCTACTAAAAATACAAAATTAGCCAGGCGTGGTGGCACATGCCTGTAATCCTAGCTACTCAGGAGGCTGAGGCAGGAGAATTGCTTGAACTTAGGAGGCGGAGGTTGTGGTGAGCTGAGATCACCCCATTGTACTCCAGCCTGGGCAACAAGAGTGAAATTCCATCTCAAAAAAAACAAAAAACAAAAAACAAACAATTTAAAATATCTAATGTTCACATTTTCAATTCAACAAATCTGTGGGTTAGTTTGCTTTTTGGTTTGTTTGTTGGTTTTAGAGTGGAGGTAAGGACTTAAATCAAAACCCATTATTTCCAGGGCAGATCATATATTATAGTACACAAGTCAGTTTTCAAATTCCAGATTTGCTTTTCGCAGCAATGCCTTCATTTTGTTAACAAAAGTGGCCTCCTATATGTTCCTATCAAGTCCATTTATAACACATTCAACACAGAGGAGTGATAATTTCCCAAAAGTTCAGCTGTGGTAGAGGTGGGGGTGGGGCAGGCATCGCATAGAGCTAATAGTAGCACTGTCTCATGGTATGAGATTGAAGTTTCTCATCTCACTAACACTTTTTGTTCATGCCACCTCCTCCAATACAGTAGCATTTTATTCATAATTTGGATTTTTTTTTTTTTTTTTGAGACAGAGTTTCACTCTTCTTGCACAGGCTGGAGTGCAATGTCACAATCTCGGCTCACTGCAACCTCCGCCTCCTGGATTCAAGCAATTCTCCTGCCTCAGCCTCCCGAGTAGTTGGGATTACAGGCGCCCACTACCACGCCCGGCTAATTCTTGTATTTTTTGGTAGAGACAGGGTTTCACCATGTTGGCCAGGCTGGTCTCAGCTCCTGACCTCAGGTGATCCACCCACCTTGGCCTCCCAAAGTGCTGGGATTACAGGCGTGAGCCACCGTGCCCGGCCTTTTTTTTTTTTTTTGAGACAGTCTTGCTTTGTCGCCCAGGCTGGAGTGCAGTGGCACAATCTCGGCTCACTGCAACCTCCACCTCCTAGGTTCAAGCAATTCTCCTGCCTCATCCTCTCGAGTAGCTGGGACTACAGGTGTGCGCCACCACTCCTGGCTGATTTTGTATTTTTAGTAGGGACAGGGTTTCACCATGTTGGCCAGGCTGGTCTCGAACTCCTGGCCTCAAGTAATCCACCCACCTCAGCCTCCCAAAGTGCTGGGATTACAGGCGTGAGCAACCGTGCCCAGCCCATAATTTGGATTTTTAAACCAGAAAGTTATTATGGTCAATCCAAAATAACCCAAAGAACTTGCTAAAGTTATATCAATAAGCAGCTTTTTATTGAAGGACTGAAAGAATTAAATAGAAGGCACAGTAGCACTATAAAGCTTTCTCAGAACATAATAATCTTTTCCTATGTATGTGTGGAACCCAGACTTTCTTTTTTGTTGTTAAAAATGTCTTCTGGACAATCAGAAAATCTTTATTTGTCATCCTTCCCTTTGGTCTTTCTGTAAACCATTTCTCGAAAACTGGCCAGAATCTTGTTCTCTCTCTTTCGTCTCTCTTCTTGGTTAAAGGATGCAAGGGCTCTCTTCTCATCAGCACTGTAGATCTGGTTCTCTTTTCGCAGTCGCACAGCCTCCATTCGGCGATGCCTGGAGAGAATTTTATTTTTGGCTTAATTTCTCAGTAATTATTTTCATAGTACATCCTCATTAATCCTTTCTTACCCAGAGTGGTCTATTTAACAGCTGACAAATAAAAACTGAAATGGGTTAAATTTCCAAAAGATCATTTATTAATATTTTAGCTGCCTGACACGTCTTTTTTGTTTTGTTTTGTTTTGAGATGGAGTTTTGCTCTGTTGCTCAGGCTGGAATGCAGTGGCGCGATCTCAGCTCACTGCAACTTCCACCTCCCTGGCTCAAGCAATTCCCCCATCTCAGCCTCCTGAGTAGCTGGGATAACAGGTCTGGCTAATTTTTGCATTTTTAGTAGAGATGGGGTTTCACCATGTTGGCTAGGCTGATCTCAAAATCCTGACCTCAAGTAATCTGCCTGTCTCAGCCTCCCAAAGTGCTGAGATTACAGGTGTGAGCCACCGTGCCCGGCCCTGATATGTCTTTGATTCATTTCCACTATTCAAATAATGATCTCTGATTTCCTGTCAACATAGTAAATGTTATCCTTTTTTCTTTTTTCCTTTTTATGAGATGTAGTCTGGCTCTGTCACCCAGGCTGGAGTGCAGTGGCACAATCTTGGCTCACTGCGACCTCTGCCTCCTGGGGCTCAAGTGATTCCCCTGCCTCAGCCTCCCGAGTAGCTGGGAGTACAGGTGTGTGCCACCACGCCCGACTAATTTTTGTATTTTTAGTAGAGATGGGGTTTCGCCATGTTGGTCACGCTGGTTTCGAACTCCTGACCTCAGGTGATCCACCTGCCTTGGCCTCCCAAAGTGCTGTGATTACAGGTGTGAGCCACCATGCCCGGCCACTATCATTAATTTCAAATACTAAGGGTATACGTCTAATTTGTTTCCAGTAAAACAACCAGAAATTGGCAAATTATTAAACTTCTTAGGTGATATACCCATTTGCCTTTGTGGAATTGGAAGTAGGATAGATAAAATATTTAACTAGTCATTAATCAGATGGAACTTCCTTCAAGGTTCCACTTTACCATAAAATCAAAAGAACCAAGTCTAGGCTGGGCACAGTGGCTCACGCCTGTAATCCCAGCACTTTGGGAGGCTGAGGCGGGCAGGTCGCCTGAGGTCAGGAGTTCAAGACCAGCCTGGCCAACGTGGTGAAACCTCGTCTATACTAAAAATACAAAAATTAGCTGGGTGTGGTAGTGGGCACCTGTAATCCCAGCTACTTGGGAGGCTGAGGCAGGAGAATCGTTTGAACCCAGGAGGTGGAGGTTGCAGTGAGCTGAGATCGCGCCACTGTACTCCAGCCTGGGAGACAAGAGCGAAACTAGGTCTCAAAAAAAAAAAAGAACCAAGTCTAAATCTGTAATTGAAGAGCAGTTTTTGTCAGTAGATTTAACTTCCAAGTCTCCCTCTGTCACCCAGGCTGGAGTGCAGTGGCATAATCTCGGCTTATTGCAACCTCCGCCTCCCAGGTTCAACCGATTCTCCTGTCTCAGCCTCCTGTTTCATGTACTGAATAGTTCTTTCTTTCCCCATTGATCTGACATGCTCTCTCTTTCATACACTGAAGTTCCATACATGTATGGCTATCTTTGGGCTCTGAATTTTATTTTTTTTTGAGATAGTGTTTCGCTCTTGTTGTCCAGGCTGGAGTACAATGGTGAGGTCTCAGCTCACTACAACCTCCGCCTCACGGGTTCAAGCGATTCTCCTGCCTCAGCCTCCCAAGTAGCTGGGACTACAGGCACTAGCCACCACGCCCAGCTAATTTTTGTATTTTTGGTAGAGATGGGGTTTCACCATGTTGGCCAGGCTGGTCTTGAACTCCTGACCTCAGGTGATCCACCCACCTCAGTCTCCCAAAGTGCTGGGATTACAGGCGTGAGCCACCACGCCTGGCCTGAATTTTATTCCACTGAACAATTCAGTTGTTCTCCTATGCTTTCTTTTTTTTTTTTTTTTGAGACGGAGTCTTGCTCTGTCGCCCAGGCCGGAGTGCAGTGGTGGGATCTCGGCTCACTGCAAGCTCCGCCTCCCAGGTTCACGCCATTCTCCTGCCTCAGCCTCCCAAGTAGCTGGGACTACAGGCGCCCGCCACTACGCCCGGCTAATTTTTTGTATTTTTAGTAGAGACGGGGTTTCACCGTTTTAGCCAGGATGGTCTCGATCTCCTGACCTCGTGATCCGCCCGCCTCGGCCTCCCAAAGTGCTGGGATTACAGGCGTGAGCCACCGCGCCCGGCCTCTCCTATGCTTTCTAAAGTGTTGTAAGCTTCATAATAAGTCCTCCTATCTTGTAGGAAATGTTACCTTCCTGCTCTTCTTTTTCAGGAGTGACTTGGCTATTCTTGTCCTTTTAGTCTAGTATATAAATTTTAGAACTGGCTTATTAAGTTTCATGAAAAACTGTGTTGTGATTTTGATTGGGACTGTACTGAATATAAAGATCAATTTGGGAAGAACTGACAACTTGACAATATTGCCTTCCTATCCGTGAACCTGGTATCTCTCCAGCTATTTAAGTTTTCTTTAATGTTACCTTCTTGCTCTTCTTCTTCAGAAGTGACCTGGCTATTCTTGTCCTTTTAGTATAATATATAAATTTTAGAACCAGCTTGATAAGTCTCATGAAAAACTGTGTTGTGATTTTGATTGGAACTGTATTGAAGATACAGGCTCTTAATGTGTTACATTTTTCCCCATAGAACCTTGGGCATCTTTTGTTAAGATTTATTCTTAAGTTTCTCATATTCTGACACTGTTATAAACTTTCTAGGTTTCTGTTGTTAGTAAATAGAAATGCAGTTCATTTTTATTGGAACTGTATTGAATATACAATCTCTTAATAATGTTTTATAGTTTTCCTCACAGAGTCTTGGGCATCTTTTGTTAAGATTTATTCTGAAGTCCTTCATATTCTCTGATACTATTACAAATGTTGTTTTCTTCTTATTTAGTTACATTTTCTAGTTGTCTGTTGCTGGTAAATAGAAATGCAATGGATTTTTGTGTACTAACCTTATATCCAACCATTTGTTAAACCTTCCTCTTATTTATAATTTATTTGGAGATTCTTTGGGATTTTCTATGTAAACAATCAAATCATTCACCATGTCATTCACAAAAAAATGACATTTTTTTTTTAAGACGGAGTTTCACTCTTGTCACCCAGGCTGGAGTGCAACGGCACAATCTTGGCTCACTGCAACCGCCTCCTGGATTCAAGTGATTCTCCTGCCTCAGCCTCCTGAGGAGCTGGGACTACAGGCGTCCGCCACCATGCCCAGCTAATTTTTGTATTTTTGGTAAAGACAGGGTTTCACCATGTTGGCCAGGCTGGTCTTGAACTCCTGACCTCAGGTGATCCACCCGACTATGCCTCCCAAAGTGCTGGGATTACAGGCGTGAGCCACCGTGCCTGGCTAAAAAATGACATTGTTATATCGTCCTTTCCAATCATTATTATTATTATTATTATTGTTTTTTCAGGCTGAGTTTTGCTCTCCAGGCTGGCATGCAGTGGTGTGATCTCGGCTCATTGCAACCTCCGCCTCCTAGGTTGAAGCGATTCTCCTGCTTCAGCCTCCTGAGTAGCTGGGATTACAGGTGCGTAATCCCACCACGTCTGGCTAATTTTTGTGTTTTTAGTAGAGACGGGTTTCGCCATGTTGCGCAGGCTAGTCTTGAACTCCTGGGCTCAAGTGATCTGCCTGCCTTGACCTCCCAAAGTGCTGGGATTACAGGCACGAGCCACCATGCCCAACCTTCCTTTCCAATCCTTGTGTCTCTAATTTCTTTTTCTTGCCTTACTGTGTGGGTCCTCCAATGCAATGCTTCAAATATTGGTCCTCAGTATTACAAGATTCTGGAGGTGCTTCAGGGTTTCTGCAAATATTTGCCTTCAATGTCATTTAAAAATAGTTATCTACTTAAAAAAAAAGTTTATCAAGTTTTAAAGAATCCAAAATTCAATTTGATCTAAGTACTGCTGCCCTATTAGCTCATTCTCCTGGTTCTTCCTGGAACTTTTCTCTTTCCTAATTTTATATTCATTTCCCATGTTGAATCCAGTGTCTTTTTAAAATTTATTTACTCATTTATTTATTAGCCAGGATATATTCTCAGCTGACCAATGTCTTTTATCATCTTTTTCTGTTATTCAGTCTCAGAAATCTGGGTCCATAAAGAACTGGAGACAAACTTGTAACCAGGAAACACTGTCTTGTGAAAATATTTTCCTAACTGCCACATTCCTCATGGGGCAGTGATAAATAACTGAATTTAACTATATCCTCCAGTGGATAAAATATCTGTAAGCAAATACCAACTAGGAAAGGACATCAGAAAGATTGATTCTTTGAAGTCAGAGATATAGCTGAGTTTGATTGAGGCTGAGTTGCATATATACTTGGAATTGCAGAAAACCATGTTATACTAACAACACTAATATCAAACCAATATTTACACTCTACTTTTCATAAGAAACAGTCACTTAATGAAAATCAATTACCAAATATAATTCTGGTAGTAAAAAAGAAGAAAAAGATCTAATCATGGAAACTGAGCTTAATGCCAACAACATACCTGCTACCACTCATTACATAACCTGAGCATTCAAATGATGCAATTTCTTCACTTGTCAAGCCAATTTCACCTCTTCGTGGGATACGTTTTCCAGCTTTTACATATTCAGCCATAGCTGCACCTTCACCAGGTAACAGAGCATGGCCATAGCTACAAAGTAATTCAGAATTTAGAAAAGGTCCATTAAATCATCTTAATATTAAAAGCTTATAATCTAAAGATAGCACCAAAAATCCCCACATTTTCTCTCAGACAAGAGTAGGAATAACAGTGCTCAGCAGTAGTGTGCTAGGAAGCTCAATGTGAATTGCTTTATCCTAATTAGTGTATTAAACATTGCATTGCACTATGACCTATACAACTAACCCAGAAATGCAGAAATATTTTGAAAGAAAAGAACTGATGTGAGTATAGATTCACAGTTTACAATTATGGATTAATTTATCCCTACAGGTATTGTCATTACTGGTTCTGGCTCCAGCTGATTCCCTTTCCCTTTTTCCCTTAAAAAATCCAAAGTATGCCAGGCACAGTGGCTCACGCCTGTAATCTGAGCACTTTGGGAGGCCAAGGCAGGAGGATCACCTGAGGTCAGGAGCTCGAGACCAGCCTGGCCAACATGGCGAAACCCTGTCTCTACTGAAAATACAAAATTAGCCGGGCATGGTGGTGCATGCTTGTAGTCCCAGCTACTCAGGAGGCTGAGGCAGGAGAATCACTTGAACCTGGGAGGCAGAGGTTGCAGTGAGCTGAGATCGTGTCACTGCACTCCAGCCTGGGCGACAGAGCGAGACTTTGTCTCAAAAAAAAAACAAAAACAAAAACAAAAAAACAAAGTAGGCTGGGGGTGCAGTGGCTGATGCCTGTAATCTCAGCATTTTGGGAGGTTGAGGTGGGCAGATCACTTGAGATCAGGAGTTCGAGACCATCCTGGCCAACATGGCGAAACCCCATCTCTACTAAAAATACAAAAATTAGCCCGGGTGTGGCGGCAGGCGCCTGTAATCCTGGCTACTTGGGAGGCTGAGGCAGGAGAATCACTTGAACCTGGGAGGCGGAGGTTGCAGTGAGCCGAGATCATGCCACTGCACTCCAGCCTGGGCGACAGAGTGAAACTCAATCACACCACTGTGCTTCAGCCTGGGAGACAGAGTGAGACTCCATCTCAAAAAAACAAAACAAAACAAACAAACAAAAAATTCTGGGCCAGGTGCGGTGGCTCATGCCTGTAATCCCAGCACTTTGGGAGGCTGAGGCAGGTGGATCATGAGGTCAGGAATTTGAGACCAGCCTGACCAACATGGTAAAATCCTGTCTCTACTGAAAATACAAAAAAAATTAGCCAGGTGTGGTGGCACGTGCCTGTAATCCCAGTTACTCAGGAGGCTGAGGCAGGAGAATCACTTGAACCTGGGAGGCAGAGGTTGCAGTGAGCCAAGATCAGGCCACTAAACTCCAGCCTGGGCAACAGAGCGAGACTCCATCTCAAAAAAAGAAAAAAAAATTCTGCTGGTAAAAAAAGAAAAAAGAGAAAAAATGGAATAAAAAATTCTGTAAGGATCAAAGAGAAATAGAAATCACACCTACTTGTGGAGGGGAAGTATTGGGAATCAGCATATGCATCTCCTTTTGAAAAGGGCTTCGAAGGATAGTAAGGATTTTAACAGGAAGAAACTGGGTATAGGGAAGAAAACAGAGGGCAGGGAAAAGAAGGGAAGGCATACTGGATGAAGAAATAAGCTGAACATGGCATAAGAGTTGCAAAGTGCACATTAAGCCCAGGGAATATTTAGTAGTCCAGCTCAGCTGGAACCTGGAGTAGAAATAAGGGAATAGAGTCAGATAAGCCTGGCAAGGTAAGTTAGAACCAGACTTTTTGGTAGGTACTTTAGATATTATAAACACACTGCTACTTACTTCAAAGGTTTATCATCTTGAGAGGTAAGTGTTTTTGGAGCCTCTGGGCCAATTAAATCTGATGGTTCTTCGGCCTCTGCATGAAAGATATTAAGAAACACATTCACATTCTGACTAATTGGTTACTTTAATGTTTCATTTGTTCTGAGTTAAAGTCTATCAGAAGAACCTACTTGTTCGATCCTTCCAGGGATTTTCCAGAAACTCTTCTTGGGATTCTTTAGAGCTTGAATCACTGGACTCTTTTCTGCTCTTCTTAGACCTCTTTTTCTTATATTTCTTCCTATAGGGATTTTAATTTGATACAAATTCACTTAATCTTCCTATGTTAGAGGGCATCTTAATTTTTTTCTTTTTAAATTTTGAACTGGTGACTATACATCTTAATTTTTCAAGGCAAAGAAAGGTGACAATAAAATGATCTGAATTCCCAGCTTATTCAAACTTGCAAGACAATTCTACTTAAAAAAATCTGCTTCTAACTTATCCTGGGAAACAGAGCAAGATCCCGTCTCTATTAAAAAAAAAAAAAAAAAAGTAGCTGGGTGTGATGGCACACACCTGTAGCCTAAGCTATTCAAGAGGCTGAGGCAGGAGGATCACTTGAGCCCAGGAGTTCGAGGCTGCAATGAGCTATGATTAGCCCACTGCACTCCAATCTGGGTAACAGAGCGAGACACTGTCTCTTAACAATTTTTTTTTAAAAGTATTCTAACTTATTTAACCAAATCATCTTTTGCTATAAAAATTATCACTAAAGGAGGCTGGGTGTAGTGTTTCACCCCTGTAATCCCAGCACACTGGAAGACTGAGGTGGGTGGGTCACTTGAGCCCAGGGGTTAGAAACTAGCCCTGGGCAACATGACAAAACCGTGTCTCTACAAAAAATACAAAAATTAGCCAGGTGTGGTGGCATACGCCTGTAGTCCCAGGTATGGGGAAAGTGGGGGCAGAGGTGGGAGGATGGCTTGATCCTGGAAGGTTGAGGTTGTAGTGAGCTGTGATCGTGCCACTGCATTCCAGCCTGGGTGACAGGGTGAGACACGGTCTCAAAAAAAAAAAAAATTCACTAAAGGGAACAATGAAATACAGTTCTGATGCTGTAGAAAGACAACAGAAATAAAACAGCCTAAAAAGTCCCAACAATTTGAACATTATGAATAATTTTATGTGTAATGGATTAAAATATGTCAAATATGTTTAAATCCTTGGGTTAATAATACTTTTAAAAAATCCAATTTATTATTTGAAAAGTCATTAAAACAAAAAAAATCAAGCAATTATCCTGCTCTTACTATATAAACTATATTTCAGGGTATCTAAATAGTTGATGAGGGTAAGTTTCTCTTATAGAATCATTCTGACTAATAAATGAAGGATAAAGCCAGGATTAGACTATCACCATTTTACAACCCCTAATGAAATAAGAGATCGAGATAATGACCATCAATGGCTGTTAATATGACAAAAAGTGACAACCAGACATTATTTGCCTCCTGACAGTATACAGCACCACTTATGAAGTATTCTTGCCCCAAACTCAAATCTGAGCCTTCTCAGGCCTCTAGACCTATCAATCTACTGGAAATACAGAGGACAGAACATGCCAAAGAATACCATAAGAATACAGTCATTGCAATTTAGGGACATTATTTGGATCCTGATTGGAATAAACTACAGAAAAAAACTGCTGAGAATAGAGGAATTATTATTAAATGTTTTAGGCACAATAATAGCATTCTGGTTATGGGTTTTTTTTTTTTTTTTTAAATATAGAGACAGGATCTCGCTATGTTGCCCAGGCTGGTATTGAACTCCTGGGCTCAAGCGATCCTCCTGCCTGGCCTCCCAAAGTGCTGGGATTACAGATATGTGCCACTGTGCCTGGCCAGTTTTTTGTTTTGTTTTGTCTTAAAGAATGCCTATCTTGGTGAACCCGGGAGGTGGAGCTTGCACTGAGCCGAGATCGCGCCATTGCACTCCAGCCTGGGCGACAGAGCGAAACTCCATCTCAAAAAAAAGAAGAAGAAATAAAAAGAATGCCTGTCTTTTAGAGAAAGGTAGTGAATTGCTTATGGATGGAATGATATCTGAGATTGGGTCCAAAATAAATGATGGATGGCAGATACTGCCCATGAGTTGATAATTATTTAGACTGCATGACAGGTGCAGGAGGGATCATTATACTATTTTATGTAATTTTATATGCATTTGAAATTTTCTGGCTGGGTACAGTGGCTCACTCCTGTAATCCCAGCACTTTGGGAGGCCAAGGTGGGAGGATCACTTGAGGTCAGGAGTTCGAAACCAGCCTGGCCAACATGGTGAAGCCCCATCTCTACTAAAAACACAAAAATTAGCTAGGCATGGTGGTGGGTGCCTATAATCCCAGCTACTCGGGAGGTTGACACATGAGAATTGCTTGAACCTGGGAGGCGGAGGTTGCAGTTAGCTGAGATCGAACCACTGCACTCTGTTGCCTGACAGAGTGAGACTCTGTCTCAAAAAAAAAAGAAAAGAAAAGAAAAGAAATTTTCCATAATAAAACTTAAAAAACTGACGATCTGTGTTTCTTCTTCTTTTCCTTTTTCTTGGCTTTCTTTGCTCTCCTTTTGTTATCTTCATCTGCAAATTAAAGCACATTACAATTAAGAAAAAATTTTTTAAACTCTAAAACCGTAGTACTTTTGAGTAGGTAACTATCCTATTGCTGTCCCATTTATTGTTACAAAGAAATTACCTCATTGAAACATTTATTGCTATTTGTCACGAACTGTAGGAGGTACTATGAACATGGAAATTAAAGTCACTAGGTATTTGATGATATAGGGTATTATTACTAATTTTATTGTGTGAGATAGTGTGGTGGCTAAGTAGGAAAATGCCTCTTTTTATGGGATGCATACAGAAATATTTAGGGTGGAAGTGTGATGATATTTGTAATTAACTTTGACTATCTCTGTGAAAAGCCCATATTTGAAGCAAATATGTAAAAATACCAACAACTGCCCAATCTAGGTGATAAGTATATGGTATTAATTATACTATTCTCTTCGCTTTTCTGAATATTTAAATATTTTCATGATAAAAAGGGAAAGAAAACTATGTGTGTGTTGGAGGGGGGAGAGAGAATACTTTCCTGGAGCTCAGTCTAATGGAGGAGACAGATAGGTAAAGAGATCAATACAATCTGGAATGATAGAGGGAAGCTTGGGGAACCTGGACACACAGGGGAGTCTCAAAATCAGATTTGGGGAGGGTGGCTGAGGAATGGTTGATCAGGAAAGGTGACTCTTAAAGTAGTTCTTTGATTACAAAAGTAACGCATGCCCAATGGTGCAATGAGTAAACCAAGCTGGATGGAGGGAGAGACTGGCATTGTAGGCAGAGGGCCTCTCTACCAAGTAACAATTAAGAGAAAGAACATGGAATACTGAGGAGATAGAAAGTAGTTTTCAGATTACAGAGGATGTTGCAAGAGAGTGTAACAGGGTATATGTGATTAGAGAGAAATGAGTCAGGGTCTGAACTTTACCCTGAAGGCTATGGAGTGCTACTGAAGGATTTTAAGTAGGTATTTGGTGTTATAGGGTATTATTACTAGTTTTATTGTATGAGATAGTGTTGTAGTTAAGTATAAAAATGCCTCTTTTTAAGTGTTGCATACAGAAATATTTGAAAGTTCTGTCTTCCAGTACTGAGGAAGAGAAGTGACAGGGAGGGCCAGGAAACTTGGGCAATATCAGAGGAAGGTGAACCTTTGTGTAATGTGTTAACCTCAGAGGAGGCACCTTCTGGTCAATCATCAGCCAGGAGACAGTACAAAAAGGAGACTCTTTGTGATGCACTACCCCAGATAGGATGCCTTCCACAAATAGGCAGCTAGCATGAAGTAGGCACTTTATGGCATATCTTTTTGAAAACTGTACAGAGGTGCTCATTGGGCATGAGAATTAAACAAAGAGCCCTTCCACTGGGCTGATGCAGCCCTGTAAGGCTTACTTTGGTACAGCCCAACCCCCTGACTTGGTCTGGTGCCATGTGCCTTGTACACTTTGCACAACCAATCCCAATCCGGAGTCAGATTGCTTAGGTTTGAATCCAAACTGTGTGACCTTAGGGATAGTAATTATAACCTGCTCTGTCTCCATTTCCTCATCTATAAGATGTACCCTACAGTTATTGTATGGATTAAATGGCAATAATGAATATAAAGCACTTATTGGGGTACCTGGCACAAGGTTAGCAAGTGTTCAAAAACTCTTCAGTATTATTATTGTTTTCAGGAACCTTCTTCTAAAATAAGTTTTAAGAAGTAAAACTAGTTTTGAAGCAAGGCTTGCAGAATGCTGTTGGCGTTCTTACCACTGGAGTCTGTTTCAGAATCAGAGTCACTGTCGCTATCTTCAGAATACTTATGTTTTCTTTTCGATGATTTTTTCTTTCTCCTTTTCTTGGACCTTTCTTTTGAACGGCTAGACTTCTTCTTCTTCTTTTTTTCTTCTAAGAAAGTACAAATAAAAAAATTATATTCTAAAAAACTATTTCTGAACATCAAAAGAAACAGACGATGGGCAATTTGAGTAAAAGCAAAGTCTAATGTTCAACTATTTACAAACTGATTTTTTTAAATCTCTCAATAAAATAGCTTGTATTTTAAAACTATCCTTTTTTTTAAAAAAAATACCTTCTGAAGTAGAAGCTGAAGTAGTGCTTTTCTTTGGCTCTTCATCCTCCACTGGTGTATGCTCATCGGAACTGAATTTAAATAAAATGGTTATAAGAATTAGGAAAGTGATGAAATATGGACCATGGAGTATAAAAATATGAACTCCAAATTTTTCAGTAACAGCATCGATTGTCCAAGAACCATTAAAAGCAAGCATTGGAGATCCTAAGGCAGAACTTGGGAATCAAAAAAAACAAAACAACAACAACAAAGCAAGCACTGAACTACTTTCGTAAACGTGCAGTTCAAGGGTCTACCATCTTTGTAATAATAAAATAACTTATCATTTGCATAACATTTTAGAGTTTACATAGTGCTATTTAAACAAAGCAGCATGGAGGATTTATATTTTCACAAGAAACCACAGGGAAAAAGTAGAGAAACAGGAACCATAGGAAAGATTAAAGAAACGGTATAAGAAGGCTGAAGACTTCATAATTTTATTTTAAGCACATAAAAGACAAATGGTAAAGCAGCAGTTGTTCTGTCTCCTCAGAGCAAAAACCTAACAAACTACAGTCTAAAGAGATGTTGTTCTGTTGCAGAGAATTCTGAAAATGAGTATTATTCAAATTCTACAATAGTTTAGAAAAGGAGTTTCCACATCATATAATGTTTTCCTCTGAAGATCATACTTGGAGTAATTTAAATATTATCTAGAAAATTATTTTGGCTGGGCGCAGTGGCTCACGCCTGTAATCCCAGCACTTTGGGAGGCTGAGGTGGGCAGATCATGAGGTCAGGAGTTCAAGACCAGCCTGACCAACATGGTGAAATCCCATCTCTACTAAAAATACAAAAATTAGCCAGGCATGGTGGCATGCACCTGTAATCCCAGCTACTCGGGAGGCTGAGGCAGGAGAATCACTTGAACCCGGGAGGCGGAGGTTGTGGTGAGCCAAGATCACACCACTGCACTCCAGCTTGGGTGACAGAGTGAGACTCTGTCTCAAAAAAAAAAAAAAAAAAAAAAAGAAAGAAAGAAAACTATTTTTAGGGTTCCTTCCAACTCTAATTCAATACATTCAGGTTCTTCAAGCGTTTTCTTTTTTTTTTCTTTTAAATAGTCTTGTTATTTGCCCAGGCTGGTCTTGAACTCCTGGGCTCAAGGAATCCACCTGCCTTGGCCTCCCAAAGTGCTGTGATTACAGGCGTGAGCCACCGCACCTGGCCTCTTCAAGCATTTTCTAAAGGTATCTGTAAGAACAAGTTTCAGATAATAATGCTTTATTATCCAATCACAAATTACAGGTTTACCTGTCAAGCACATTGTCTCAACTCAACCTAAAGTTGGCACAGAAATAGAGAGGGAAGAAGAAACTTATGAGTCGCATCAAAGAGAAAAGAAATAAGCAAAAAGAAAAAGCATTAAGCCTGCAGATAGTATTGGATATAGGAATATTAACTAAACAAAACCATACTGGTATATTCATTTAAAAAAATCTCTTTGTAGGCTGGGCGCAGTGGCTCACGCCTGTAATCCCAGCACTTTGGGAGGCTGAGGCAAGCGGATCACGAGGTCAGGAGTTTAAGACCAGCCTGGCCAACACGGTGAAACCACCGTCTCTACTAAAAATACAGAAATTAGCCGGGCGTGGTGGCAGGCACCTGTAATCCCAGCTACTCGGGAGGCTGAGGCAGGAGAATCGCTTGAACCCAGGAGGCGGAGGTTGCAGTGAGCTGAGACCGCACCATTGCACTCCAGCCTGGGCGACAGAACAAGACTCCATCTCAAAAAAAAAATCTCTTTGTAATGCTAATATCTGACATGCAATCTGCCACTGAGTTTAGTTGAGAAAAAATAATTCAAAATAATGTGTATTATTTAACAATGAACCCTTCTATTAATAGGAAATTTATACTCCATGAATTATTTTAGATTATGCTAAAATCTACTAGCAACATGTTTTAATCTTTAGATATGTTCTGTGTTTTTAAAACTTAAGGGGTAGAAGAACATAAATCACAAGAAAGAAAAATGTGAGATATATTTAAAGTTCTTCACTTAAACATTTTCACAATAGATTCAGGATTTAAACACATATTATAACATTTTAAAACTACATTTTTTAACCACTTACTCTGGTTCAGGATTCTTTGGAGAAAGTCCCCATACTTCAGGAGCTCCCAATTCTCCAATTCTCTCTCTCTCACTTAATCTCCTAGCAGATAAAGACATGTAAATTATAACTCAATGGCTGAGTTGTTTCCTAAATATATAATCAAATTCAATAGGAGTCTAGTTAAGCCTTTTTTCCCTTTATATTTTAAACATGAATAAAAACTTGGTTTAAATGTAAACTCATCACTTAAGGTCTGATGTTCTGATAATACTATCAAATGGTACAGACTATAGAAATGATGGCCTGGGAGACTGTCAAGCGCATCCGTTCTTCTATATGCATGAGACAGCTCTTAACTGCTCATTTCATCATCTGTAATATGTGACAGAAACAACTTCACATTTGTAAGTAACGTCATTTGTTTACAGATTTATGAAAGGTGAAGAGAAGTCTCTTTCGATTTGGTCAAACCTTCAGTTTTCAGAAACCGAGGAACTAATGAATAAAATAAAAATGATGCATTAGACGTAGAAAACAACTGAAGTTCTGAAAATGAAAGAAAAGTTTTTATTTTATTATTTATTTATTTTTTTAGATGGAGTCTCGCTCTGTCGCCCAGGCTGGAGTGCAGTAGCGTGATCTTGGCTCACTGCAACCTCCGCCTCCTGGGTTCAAGTAATTCTCCTGCCTCAGCCTCCTTAGTAGCTGGGATTACAGGCATGCGCCACCACGCCTAATTTTTGTATTCTTAGTAGAGATGGGGTTTCATCATGTTGGCCAGGTTGGTCTCAAACTCCTGACCTCAGGTGATCCACCTCAGGTGCTGGGATTACAGGTGTGAGCCACTGCACCCGGCCCAAAATAAAAGTTTTTTATTTTTTGTAGAGATGAGGTCTTGCCGCCAGGTGCGGTGGCACATGCCTGTAATTCCAGCACTTTGGGAGGCTGAGGCGGGCAGATCGCTTGAGATCAGGAGTTGAAGACCAGCGTGGCCAACATGGTGAAACCCCGTCTCTACTAAAAATACAAAAATTAGCCAGGCGTGGTGGCGCATGCCTGTAATCCTGGCTACTAGGGAGGCTGAGGCAGGAGAATCGCTTAAACCCAGGAGGTGGAAGTTTCAGTAAGCCAAGATCGTGCCACTGCACTCTAACCTAGGAGACAGAGCGAGACTCCGTCTCAAAAAAAAAAAAAAAAGAGGTCTTGCTTTGTTGCCCAGGCTGATCTTCAACTCCTGGCCTCGAGCAATCCTCTTGCCTCAGCCTCTCAAAGCGTTGGGATCACAGGCATGAGCCACTGCACCTAGTCAAAAAGTTTCATTTAACAAAAAATATATTTGGGGCCGGGCATGGTGGCTCACGCCTGTAATCCCAACACTTTGGGAGGCCGAGGCAGGTGGATCAGCTGAGGTCAGGAATTCAAGATCAGCCTGGCCAACATGGTAAAACCCTGTCTCTACTAAAAAAAATACAAAAATTAGCTAGACACGGTGGCATGTGCCTGTAGTCCCAGCTATTCAGAAGGCTGAGGCTGGAGAATCCCTTGAACCTTGGAGGTGGAGGTTGCAGTGAGCCAAGGTCACGCCACTGCACATGACAGCCTGGGTGATAGAGTGAGACTTTTATCTCAAAATAAAAAACCAAAAAAAAACTACACTCAATGAGATACAAGGTTTGTTCCCTCTCTGTTTTCCTTTTAGTTCCTTTTTGGAAAAGGAGTGCATTTTGTATCTATTCTTTGAAGGACACTAAAATTTGTTTCTTCTTTTGTTTTATGCCTATGGTTTCTTCTGTTTTAATTTTTTTTATTCCTCATAAACTAAAAAAAAAAAAAAAAAACAGACTAAGGCTCATTCTCTCAAAGTTTAGCTGCTTGTGACTCCATTTGTTTTTAAAAATCCTTCCAAAATAAATATAATTGCAATGAGTTTTTCTATAAATTGTTTTTGCTTCCTTAATCAGGCGAAAAGGTATTATAACTATGCAGAGTCAGACTGAGAGGGTTTCTCACCTGAAGTAACAGACAGTTTAAAAGGTAACATATTTATAGCTGTACTTGGAATGTATGGATATCGGGGGAAGAACGCCTACCAGACTGTAAACAGCAGGAAGTCCTGTTGTCACCTGGTTTCATCTGTAATGTTAAGGTAAATTATTGGCCGGGCCCAGCACTTTGGGAGGCCGAGGCGGGTGGATCACTTGAGGTCAGGAGTTCGAGACCAGCCTGGCCAACATGGCGAAACCCCGTCTCTACTAAAAACACAAAAATTAGCTGGGTGTGGTGGTGCATACCTATAATCCCAGCTATTCAGGAGATTGAGGCAGAAGAATCACTTGAACCCAGGAGGTGGAGGCTGCAGTAAGCCAAGATTGCGCCACTGCATTCTCCTGGGAGACAGAGCGAGACTCCATCTCAAAAAAAAAAAAAAAATAAGATAAATTATTTATTTTCTAAATGTACATATGCAAGTTTCATCCAAGAAGTTCTGACATCTTTTGGTGAGGATTCTCCAAGAAGAAACTATTTACTTTTTGACTGACATAGCCTGTGGGTATGTTTCTGAAAAATGTATCTTAGAGAGATGGGTCTCCAACCTAACTCAGGACTGTTTTTACTGTTTTTGCTCCCATGCATGAAACATTAATAGCTAACACTTATGGAATAGTTATTATGTTCCAGCCACTTAATTATTACAATCCCAAAATCCATAGTACTTATTTTATCCCCTTTTTAATCCATAGTACTTATTTTATCCCCCTTTTAATGATGAAGAAGTGGTGCCCAGAGAGGTTAAGTAACTTGACCAAGGTCACACAGCTATTAAGTGGCAAATAAAGGCTTCATACTCAGTCTGATTCTGGAGTTTGCCCTTTTCCTTTCTTTCTTCCTGTTCTCTTTGTTTTTTTGTTTGTTTGTTTTTGAGACAGCATCTCCCTCTGTCACCCAAGCTGGAATGCAGTGGTGAGATTATGACTCACGGCAGCCTTGACCTCTCTAGGTCAAGTGATCCTCCCACTTCAACATCCCCAGTACCTGAAATTACAAGCACATGCCACCACGCCCAGCTAATTTTTAAAACACTTTTTGTAGAGACAGGGTATCCCTATATTGCCTAGGCTGGTCTTGAACTCCTGGATTCAAGTGATCCTCCTGCCTTGGCCTCCTAAAGTGTTGAGATTACAGGCATGAGCCTCTGCGCCCAGCCAAAAAATGCATAGTTTTAAGGAGAAAGGAAAAGGCTCATAATTATTGCTGTGTAAGTCTTAATATCTTGTTTATTGTTAAATTATGTGTCAGGCACTGTACTAAGTTATTTACGTGCACTTATATGTTTAAAAAAATGAGAAACTTAGAAATATTACAGGCATTAAGAGGTAGGTTAAAGTTCCAACAGTTGGGAGATGTCTTGAGTCTTTTTCTTCCGGCAGTGGGAGGTAATAAAGTATAGTGATGAAAAGGACAGGTTCGGCAGGGCATGTGGGGTCATTCCTGTAATCTCAGCACTTCGGGAGGCCAAAGTGGGAGGATCACTTGGGCCCAGGAGTTCGATATCAGCCTGGGCAACATGGTGAAACCCTGTCTCTACCAAAAAATACGAAAATAAGCCGGGTGTGGTGGTGCGCACCTATAGTCCCAGCTATGAGGGAGGCTGAGGTGGTAGGATCACTTGAGCCCAAGAAGGTGGAGGCTGCAGTGAGCCAAGATTGCACCACTGCACTGCAGCCTGGGCGACAGAGCTAGATCCTGTCTCAAAAACAAAACAAAACAATCCCCAAGCTATGCATTCTTCCACTCCAATACTCACTTTGATTAGAGATCTAGTCTCATCCCGGCGTCATTTTTCGAGGTCAAGACTGAGACCACTTAACAAGACCTTCCTCAAAGTGGGGTCATCTATAGCTTACCAGATCACTTTTCCTACATGCATCTAATCGTCTTGTCTGAGGGGAAGGTTTATTTCCTCTCCAACTTAAACCCTTGATTTCATCCCTTCCTAATTCCCCACAAAACAATTCTACATAAATATCCTGTTATCTCAGACCTGTGAGTTCCTTCATTCAGCAAGCAATGGTTGAGCGCCTATAAAGTACCACGCACGTAGAATTCTGTGATCAGAATTCTCCGTTCACTGGCTCCTCCTTTCCATGAGCTCAGTCTAGTGGGGAATACAAATATATTCACGAATGATAATGACACAACCAGGTAAATGCTACAGTTCTGGTAGGTCTGAGCTCTGGGCAATATTCGCTAACAAGACAGGACGCGGAAGGGGGTAGCGGGAGACAAGGGCACTATATAAAGGGGCCTGAGGGTAAGGGAAAATGAAAAGGACGAATAAAGGGTTGTCGTGGGTGGATTAAAGAAAGGGATGAAAATGGGCGCAAGGCAAGCAGAGTGAGCGAAATGCGAATAGTCAGAAGCGGAATGAATGATAGATCGGACTCCAAAGGCACGTAGGCTTGTACAAGAGAAAGTGCGGCCGTCTCACTCACTTCTGCCGCAGGCTCTCCTCCCTTTCCTTGTCGAGGAGGCTAGGCCAAGGCTTGTCGCTCCCGTAGGGGCGCGAGTAGCTGCCATAATAGACTGACGAGGAGGCAGAAGCGAAGGGGATGCCCCGGGGCGCAGAAGGCCGCTCTCTAGAACGCGACCGCGAGCGTGAGCGGTAGGACTGGTTTCGGGAGCCTTGGCTGAGGCCACCCAGCTGATGGCTGAGTCCATTCCGATCCCCGGACCGAGAGCAAGAGTGCGAGCGAGAGCGGCGGCCCCGCGGGGAACGGGCAGATTTGCTGGGCTTCGGACTCTTCGACGAACTGCGACGCCTTCCCCCCGAGCCCGAGGCCTCCCTACCCGGGCTGCGCGAGCCGGACACCGGAGCCATTGCTACTGGGGGGCCCCCAGCAGCCGTGGGAGAAGGGGGCGCTCTCGCGAGCCTAGGAAGATCTCTGTTGCCTTGGTTCCCGGGACCTGCCGCTGCGGAACAGCCCAAATCTGAGGAAACCTTGGAAACAGTTTTGGGTACGTCTGCAAAAACCTTCCCCGGATCTAGGCGGTCGTCGCCGACAGGAAGCGATGTGTGCATCAATATAAATAAGCCGGTGAGGCAACTAGATTGCGTGCATCCTTACCGTTCCGAGTGAGGCTCCTCAAGTCTAAGCAAGAGACCAAGTACTTTCTCAGCCTTGAACTTGAAACACTTGAAGGGAAGTATATATTTCAACCACAATATACAGTATACATTTCACTGAGTGGCCGTATGAACAACACAGTTAATTCTGCTTGTGTTTCATGTGCTTTCTGTGTGTATTTATATATAAATGTGTGTGTGTGTGTATGTCATGTATGAAAGTATGAATGTATATTTTCTTTTTCTTTCCAATCCCAAGCAAATCGGGAGAGTTTTTCGCGACTGGGGATGAGCTATGATGTCTAAGCCCCATATTGCCGTGTTAGCTTAGAGGGCGCAAATTTTGTTAATGACTCGCGCCTGATAAACTTCAATTAAGTTTCCCGCCTAGGGAAAAACTGATACTTATCCCCTAGCCACCCGTCTCCACCAATATGCCCCAGCAAAAGAAGGTTTTTTTTTTTTTTTGAGACTGGAACTCACTCTGCTCACTCTGTCGCCCAGGATGGAGTACAGTGGCAAGATCTCAGCTCCCTGCAAACCTCCGCCTCCCGGGCTCAAGCGATCTTCCCACCTCGGCCTCCTGAATAGCTGGGATTACAGGCGCATGCGACACCAAGACTGGCTAATTTTTTTTTGAGGGGGGTCGGGGGAAACAGGGTTTCACCTTGTTGCCCAGGCTGGTCTTGAACTCCTGGGCTCAAGCGATCCGCCAGCCTCGGCCTCCCAAAGTGCTGGGATTATAGGTGTGAGTCACTGCGTCTGGCTTGTATTTTTTTTCCCCAAAAAATGTCATTTTATTTTTTATTTTTTTATTTTTGAGACAAGGGCTCACTGTCACCCAGGCTGGAGTGCAGTGGCTATCTTGGCTCACTGCAACCTCCGCCTCCCAGGTTCAAGTGATTCTCCTGCCTCAGCCTCCTGAGTAGCTGGGATTACAGACATGTGCCATCATGCACAGCTAATTTTTAAATATTTTTTAAATTTGTACAAATCTATGGGATACATGTGAAATTTTGTTACATGTATATAATGTGTAGTGATGACGTCAGGGTATTTAAGGTGTCCATTATCAGAGCACAATACATTTTTGTTAAGTGTACTCTTGGCCTGGTATGGTGGCTCACGTCTGTAATCCCAGCACTTTGGGAGGCAGAGGCGGGTGGATCACTTGAGGTCAGGAGTTCGAGACCAGCCTGGCCAACATGGTGAAACCCTGTCTCCACTAAAAATACAAAAATTAGCTGGGCCTGGTGGCACGTGCCTGTAATCTCAGCTACTAGGGTGGCTGAGGCACGGGAATCGCTTGAACCCAGGAGGCTGAGGTTTCAGCGAGCCGAGAGCTGAGATTGCGTCACTACACTCCAGCCTGGGCAACAGAGTTAGACTGTGTTTCAAAAAAAAAAAAAAAAAAAAAGTAGTGTACTCTCACTCTACCATGCTGTCAATATCAAACATTGAATCTGGGGCTGGGCATGGTGACTTACACCTGTAACTCCAGAACTTTGGGAGGCTGAGGCGGGCCAATCACTTGAGCCCAGGAGTTGGAGACCAGCCTGGGAAACATAGGGAGACTCTGTCTCTACAAAAAATTTAAAAATTTGGCGAGTGTGGTGGTGCATGCCAGCTACTCAGGAGACTGAGGTGGGAGGAACACTTACCTGAGCCCAGGAAATCGAAGTTGCAGTGAGCCGTGATTGATCCACTGCACTTCATGGGCGATAGAGCGAGACACTATCTTAAAACAACAACAAAACCCATTGAATTTATTTCTTCTATCTTACTGTATGTTTGTACCCTTTAACCTATTTCTCTTCATCCTTCTGCTTCCTCCCACATACCCTACCCAGCCTCTATTATCTATCCAGCAAAAGGAATTTGTAATCCCCTCTTTGTCCAGCTCCTTAAACTAGTCTCATTGTATGCCAGCCCAGCAATATAGAGTTAAGGATCAGCATTTCTGTTCTTTTTTTTTTTTTTAGATGGAGTCTCGCTCTGTAACCAGGCTGGAGTGCGGTGGCGCGATCTTGGCTCACTGCAATCTCTACCTCTAGGGTTCAAGCTATTTTCCTGCCTCAGCCTCCCGAGTAGCTGGGATTACAGGGGCGTGCCACCACGCCCAGCTAATTTTTGTAGTTTTAGTAGAGACAGGGTTTCACCATGTTGGCCAGGATGGTCTTGATCTCTTGACCTTGTGATCCTCCCACCTCAGTCTCTCAAAGTGCTGGGATTACAGGCGTGAGCCACCACGCCCAGCATTTCTATTCATTTTATACTGTTTTTCTTTTCTTTTTTCTTTTGTGAAAGAGGGTCTGGCTCCCTCACCCAGACTGGAATGCAGTGGTGCGATCTTGGCTCACTGCAACCTCCGCCTCCTGAGTTCAAGGGATCCTTCCACCTCAGCCTCCTGAGTAGCTGGCATGTGCCACGGTCGGCTAATTTTTAAATTTTTTTGTAGACATGGGGTTTTGCCATGTTGCCCAAGCTGGTCTTGAACTCATGGACTCAAGTGATCCTCACACCTCGGCATCTCAATGTGCTGTCATTACAGGCTTGAACCACTGCACCTAGGCCTCTATTGTTTTTAAATCAAAGGGCATTCCAACATTAATTCTACTGATTTTGACTTTTTTTTTTTTTTAGACAGAGTCTTGCTCTGTTGCCCAGGCTGGAGTGCAGTGGCAGGATCTTGGCTCACTGCAACCTCTGCCTCCTGGGTTCAAGCAGTCCTCGTGCCTCAGCCTCCCAAGTAGCTGGGATTACAGGTGCCCACCACCATGCCCAGGTAATTTTTGTATTTTTGGTAGAGACTGGGTTTCACCCTGTAAGCCAGGCTGGTCTCAAACTCCTGACCTCCAATGATCTGCCGGCCTCCGCTTCCTAAAGTACTGGAATCACAGGCGTGAGCCTCCATGCACAGCCCTCAATTTGGATTTTTGAAGGTACATAGGTTTGCTGAAGAAATTCCAAGTCCAGTCTGCCAGTAGCATGATGGCCTCTGGGATTTTCCTAAGAAGTAATTTATCAGATCATGAAGATTAATGCCAATTGATTATCAGAAATCTCCTTTTTTTGGAATTTAAGGGAAAGACGTATGAAATAATGTTAAATGGAAAGAGTGGACCACACTATTGGATATCTTCTATGTATAACTAATTTGTCATGGGGCCAAGTCCAAAAACTTAATTGAATAAGAGAAATTCTGTGATTTGGGATGGAGATTGGGGAGAATTTCTAATAAGAAAGTTTTCAATGGAAAACCTACTGCCTAACTTTTGTGACAACAGGCTGTACACCTTCACATCAGTTGTCTATAAAACCAACTCTGCAACAGTGATTGGTCTACCTGCCCCACGGCTGGTGGACATGTACTTTAGTTGGGAAGAGAAAACCCCTACTCCTGCACATCTGAATGGCACGGTGCTCTTCTTGCCAGGTATCCTGGGAGCAGCCTGTGTTTCACGAGTTGGCAGTGAGGGGGAGCTAGAGCACACAGGGAGGTGCAGACAGCCAGTGGGATCAGGCTTGCAGAGTTTGGGTCCTGCCACTGCACTCCAGCCTGGGCAACCTCTGCCTCCCAGGTTCAAGCGATTCTCCTGCCTCAGCCTCCCAAGTAGCTGGGACTGCAGGCATGCGCCACCATGCCCAGCTAATTTTTGTATTTTTAGTAGAGATGGGGTATCACTGTGTTGGCCAGGCTGGTCTTGAACTCCTGACCTCATGATCTGCCTGCCTCAGCCTCCCAAAGTGCTGGGATTATAGGCATGAGCCACCGCGCCTGGCCTATTCTTCTTTTAATTTTTTTTTTGAGATGGGGGTCTCACTCTGTCACCCAGGCTAAAGTGCAGTGGCACTATCTTGGCTCACTGCAACCTCTGCCTCCTGGGTTCAAGCGATCTTCCCACCTCAGCCTCCCGAGTAGCGGGGACAACAGGCGCATACCACCATGCCTGGCTAAGTTTTGACATTTTTGGTAGAGACAAGGTTTCGCCATGTTGCCCAGGTGGGTCTGGAACCCCTGAGCTCAAGTGATCCGCCCACCTCGGCCTCCCAAAGTGCTGGGATCACAGGCGTGTGCCACCTCACCTGACCTGATCCATTCTCTACAGGAATTAAACCATTTGTGTGTTATGGGATATTGAGGTATTTAGCTTCCATTCACTACTCCTCTTCAAAGTCTGAGACTCTGCAGCTGTCTGGGCAGGTGCATGGCTCACACCCAGAGGACTGAGGCAGGGATCTGGGTTGTGGAAATGGAATTTAAGGAGTGGGTGTTAGGGGGACTCTTGTAGTTTGTGTCCATTTGAATTTGAGCATGCTTTCCAATTATGCCAACAATTGTTTTAGAGACTGCGAGATTAAAACAACGTTTTTAATCACTAACCTCTTTTGAAAGAATTTACAGGATCAAAACCTGAACTACATAATTTCTAAAAAGAATTTTCTTTTAGAATACTACTTAGTCAATACAGACCTGTGATCCCTGATAACTTAACTGGCGTGCTGGCTTTGTCAGTTCCTCTAACACCTCACTTATCTGCATTTCTTCTCGGATAATGAATTGCTGCTACTTCTACAGGAAGAAATTTGATGGTATTAGGCCCCTAAATATGGAAAATTTCGCACTCTTGGGTTAGCCTATTTGAATCTCACATTGGAAAGACTGTCATAAATGGAGAATTGTTTCTAATTTGACTCCACTAGGAAGAGCTGTATCTACCAACAGGTAGAAATATGGCTAGAACTTACAGGTGTGTTCTGAGGACCAAAAGCACAGGATAAAGTAAGTGATGTGACCATTCTAGGATATATTCAAGCTAAAGATCGTGTGTGCTCATGTGCACACAAAAGATAGAGAGAGGAAACATTGAATGAAGCAGAGCTCAGTGCTAGACATGGATGGAGAATTTGAGTGCTCTGCTGCCCACCGGGTCCCTAGGGGACTAGGATGTTAGCCAGGGGGCGAGGCTGCCCCAAAACTTGGCCAAACAACTGATATCCTAAAGCACAGCCAATAATCACAATAGACACAATAGTTGTGTCACAGATTCCAAATACAATTGAACAGCTTCCAGTTTGCATCTATGTGAGAAGGGGCAAAAAAGGGAAAGAGGGTTGATTACAGAGAGAAGTAAGATATAACCCTCTGTTCCTGTGTTGCTTAACTCCAATTAACTGACATTCCTTATTTGCAGTATCTAGAGTACAAAACTTTGATCCTGATAGTGAGAAATCAACGTGCCGCACATTTGCTATTCCTGTAAGGGCAAATGTTAAATATGGGACTGTGGCATTTGATTCCCTCATGCTCCCCGCTTCTTTTCCTCCTCCTTCCCTTCTGTCCCTTCCCCCTCTCTTCCTCTAGCTTTAAAAATGAAAGAACAGGACTTCCTCAGAATGCAGTTTTGCAAAATTTAACTAAACACTACATGAAGTACTCGTATCTATTATCGGATAAGCCATGCCAATAAACTGAAAGCCCAAAATAGGCACACCCTGAAAACATTGGACTCAGTGAGCAGAGATGCTAGCTGTAGTCATGCTTTGATCTTGCCTTGTTTTTTTTTTAAATTAATAGACTTTATTTTTAAGAGCAGTTTTAGGTTTACAGAAAAATGGAGCAGAAAGTACAGAGTTCCCATATACTCCCCTTGCCCTGCCCCACTCCACCTCCACAGTTTCCTCTATTATGAACATTTTGTTTTGGTGTGGCACATTTGTTTTTTTTGTTGTTTGTTTGTTTGTTTGTTTTTTAGGCGGAGTTTTGCTCTTGTCGCCAGGCTGGAGTGCAATGGCGCGATCTTGGCTCACTGCAACCTCTGCCTCCTAGGTTCAAGCGATTCTCCTGCCTCAGCCTCCCAAGTAGCTGGGACCACAGGCATGTGGCACCACCTCCAGCTAATTTTTGTATTATTAATAGAGACGGGGTTTTACCATGTTGGCCAGGCTGGTCTCGAACTCCTGACCTCAGGCCTTCCAAAGTGCTGGGATTACAGCTGCCTTGGCCTCCCAAAGTTCTGGGATTACAGGCGTGAGCCACCACACCTGGTGGTGTGGCACATTTGTTAATTGATGAACCAATTTCGATATATGATAATTAACTAGTCTGTAGTTTACATTAGGGTCATTCTTTGTGTTCTACTTTCTATGGATTTTTCCAAATGCATAATGTCATGTACCTACCATTACGGCATCATACAGAGCAGTTTCACTACCTTTAAAATCTCTCTGTGCTCTACCTATTCATCCTTCCTTCCCTACCCTCTCCCTTCTTCCCTGCCATACTTCTGGAAACTGCTGATCTTTTTACTTGAAAAATTCTACTATTTTCTAGAATGCCATAGTATTAGTCAGGGTTCTCTAGAGGGACAGAACTAATTATATATATACATATATATATGTGTGTGTATATATGTATAGATATATTGTATACTGTGTATATATATACATATATTGTATACATACACACATATACTATATATGTGTATGTATACAATATATGTATATATAGTATATATGTATATATGCTATATATGTGTATATATATACTATATATGTATATACATCTATATTAGCAGTAGAACTAATAGTAGTATATATATGCTATTAGTAGAACTAATAGCATTAGTAGAACTAATAGCATATATATATATATATATATATAGGGAGTTTATTAAGGAGTATTGACTCACATGATCACAAGGTGAGGTCCCACAGTAGGCTGTCTATAAGCTGACGAGCAAGGAACCTACTCCAAGTCCCAAAGCTGAAGAACTTGGAGTCTGATGTTCAAGGGTAGGAAGCATCCAGTATGGGAGAAAGATGTAAGCCAGAAGATTAAACCAGTCTAGTCTGTTCTTCTGCCTGCTCTTATTCTGGCCCCCTGGCAGCTGATTAGATGGAGCCCACCCTGATTGAGGGTGGGTCTGCCTCTCCCAGTCCACTGACTCAAATGTTAATCTCCTTTGGCAACACCCTCATGGACACACCTAGGAACAATACTTTGGAACATTCTTCAGTGCGATCAATTTGACACTCAGTATTAACCGTCGCAGCCATATGTTTGCAATCAGACTGGCTTCTTCCACTTAGCAATGTGCATTTCACATTCCTCCATGTCTTCTTGTGACTTCAGTTCATTTCTTTTTAGTGCTGAATAATATTCTATTGTATGGATACACCACAGTTTGTATATCTATTCATCTATTGCAGGACATCGTGATTGTTTCCAAGTTTTGGCAATTATGCATAAATCTGCTATAAACATTTATGTGCAGGTTTTTGTGCAGATATATGTTTTAACCTTACTTGGGTACATATCTAGAGGTGTGATTACTGGATCATATGGTAAGACTATGTTTAGCCTTGTAAGAAACTACCAAACTGTCTTTGAATGTGGCTGAACCATTTGGCATTCCCACCAGCAATGAATGAAAATTCTTGTTGGTCTACATTCTTGTCAGCATTTGGTGCTGTCAGTGTTGTGGATTTTGGCCATTCTAATAGCTGTGTAGTGGTATCTCGTTTTAATTTTCAATTTGCAAACTACATATGATGTTGAACATCTTTTCATGTGCTTGTTTGCCATGCGTATGTCTTCTTTTGGGTCACATCTTTTTAATTGGGTTATTTTCTTATTGTTGAGTTGAAGAGTTCCTTGTGTATTGTGGATACAAGCTTTTTATATGTGTTTTGAAAATACTTCCTTTCAGTCAGTGGCTTGTATTTTCATTCTCTCTCTCTCTCTCTCTTTTTTTTTTTTTTTTTTTGAGACGGAGTCTTGCTCTGTCGCTCAGGCTGGTGTGCAGTGGCACTATCTTGGCTTACTGCAACCTCTGCCTCCTGGGTTCAAGCCATTCTCCTGCCTCAGCCTCCTGAGTAGCTGGGACTTCAGGTGCCCGCCACCAGGCCCGGGCTAATTTTTGTATTTTTAGTAGAGACAGGGTTTCACCATATTGGCCAGGCTGGTCTTGAACTCCTGACCTTGTGATCCACCTGCCCCGGCCTCCCAAAGTGCTGGGATTACAGTCATGAGCCACTGTGCCCAGCCCCATTCTCTTAATGATGTTTTTTGTGGGACAGAAGTTTTTAATCCTAATGCAGTCCAAGTTATCAATTTTTTTCATGGACTATTCTGTTTGCTTTTTACTTAAAAACTTATTGACAAACCCCAAGTCACCCAGATTTTTTCGTATGTTATCTTCTTGAAGTTTTATAGCTTTACATTAATTTTTTTTTTTTTGAGACGAAGTCTCGCTCTGTTGCCAAGACTGGAGTGCAGTGGCGAGGTCAGGGCTCACTGCAATCTCCACCTCCTGGGCTCAAGCAATCCTCCACCTCAGCCTCCTGAGTAGCTGGGACTACAGGCAGGTGCCACCATGCCTGGCTAATTTTTTTTTTCTTTTGTTAGAGACAGGGTTTTGCCATGTTACCTAGGCTGGTCTCAAACTCCTGAACTCACGGGATCCAGCCGCCTCAGCCTCTGAAATTGCTGGGGTTTCAGGTGTGAGACACCGCACCTGGCCTAGTTTTACATTTTATATTTAAATCTGTGATCCATTTTGAGTTACTTTTTGTGAAAGGTGTAAGATTCATTTTTTTGCATGTAGCTGTCCAGTTTTTCCAGCACCATTTGTTGAGAAGACTATCCTTTCTCCATTGGATTGCCTTTGTTCCTTTATCAAAGATCAGTTAACTATATTTGTGTGGGCCTGTTTCTGAGCTGTCTGTCTCATCAATCTATTCTTTCACCAATACCCCACTGTCTAGATTACTGTAGCTTTATAATAGTAATATCTTATTGTTGGGAAATGTCAGTCCTCTTACTTTATTCTTATTCTTCAGAATTAATTTGGCAATTTCTGGGTCATTTGATTTTTTATATAAACTTTAAAATCAGTTAGTTGATTTCCACAAAATGATTTGTAGGGATTTTGATTGGAATTGCATTCAATCTATAGGTCAAGTTGGGAAGAAGTGACATCTAAACAATATTGAGTCTTCCTATTCGTGAACATAGAATCTCTCTTCATGTATTTATTTATTTTTATTAAATTTTTTACCTTGCAGCTCAAAGGATCTCCATTTAGATCTTTGATTTATTTCATCAGAGTTTTGTAGTTTTCTGCATATAGATATTGAGATATAACACATATTTTGTTATGTTATACCTAAGTGTTTAACTTTTTGGTGCTAATATAAATGGTATTGTGTTATTAATTTCAAATTCCAGTTGCTCATTGCTGACATATAGGAAAGTGATTGACTTTTGTATATTAACCTTGTGTCCTACAATCTTGCTATAATTGCTCATTAGTTTCAGGAGTGTTATTTTTTATTGTTGTTAATTCCTTGGGATTTTCTACACAGATAATCATGTCATCTGTGAATAAGGACAATTTTATTTTTTTCCTCTCAGTTCATATACTGTTTATTTTATTTTATTTTATTTTCTGATTGCATTAGGCAGGACTTCCAGGACAATTGTGAATTGGAGTGGTGAGAGGTGATGCCTTTGCCTTGTTCCTGATCTTAAGGGGAAAACATCTAGTTTCTCACCATTAAGTGTGATGTAGGCATTTTTAGATGTCCTTATCATGGTGAGGAACTTACTCTCTCTTCCTGGGTTTCTGAGAGTTCTTAACATGAATGGGTGTTGGATTTTGTCAAATGCTTTTTTCTGCATCTGTTGATATGATCATGTTATTTTTCTTCTTTAGCTTGTTAATGTGATGAGTTACATTAATTGGTTTTCAAATGTTGAACCACCTTTGCATGCGTGAAATAAATTCCACTTTGTTGTGGTGTATAATTTTTTTGTATACATTGCTGAATTTGATCTGCTAACATTTTGTTGAAGATTTTACATCTATGTTCATGAGAGATGTTCATTTGTGGTTTTCCTTGCTTGTAATGCATTTGTCTGATTTTGATATTTGGGTAATGCTGACCTCAGAGGATGAGTTAGGACGTATTTCCTATGCTTCTATTTTTTAGAACAGATTGTAGAGAATTAGTATAATTTCTTCCTTAAATGTTTGGTAGAATTCTCCAGTGAAACTATCTGGGCCAGGTGCTTTCTGTTCTGGAAGATTATTGATTCAATTAAAAATACATATAGATGTTCAGATTGTCTGTTTCTCCTTGTGTGAGTTTCAGTAGATTGTATCTGTTGGGAGAAAAGCTGAGTGTAGGGAGAGAAGCTGAGGCAGGGCTTGCATGTCTGCTAGACTTGCTGGCTCCTTACTTCTAGCACTCCCATTATCCCAAGTAGCCATATGTTTTTCATTCACTTGATACACTGTTTCCTTTCAACCCCCACATCCTCACCACCTGTTTCTTTGAGCACCAGTAAATAGCGTGGGCTCCCAGAGCTCACGGCCTTTGCAGCCTCCACACTTGCGATGGCACCCTGGTCCCACTTTCTCTCAAACTGTCTTTTTCTCAATCCTTTGACTCCACTGGACTTCATCGTCCCCATGACCTGGTGTTGGGTCTGATCATCCCAACAGTATCTTTCAAGGAATTGGTCCATTGCATCTAAGTTATTAAATTTGTGGCTATAAAGTTTTTCAAAATATTCCTTTCTCATCATTTTAATGTCCATGAGATCAGTAGTAATGACCTCTCTTTCATTTCTGATATTAGAAATTTGTTTCTGGGCATGGTGTCTCATGTCTGTAATCCCAGCACTTTGGGAGGCTGAGGCAGAAGATCCCTTGAGCACAGGAGTACAAGTTTACAGTGAGCCTATGATTGCACCACTGCACTCTAGCCTGGGTGACAGAGCAAGACTTTTGTCTCCCGCCAAAAGAGGAAAAAATTTGTGTTTTGTCTCTTTTTTTCCCTTGGTTACCCTGACTAGATATTTACTGATTTTGTGATCTTTTCAAAGAGCCAACTTTTGGTTTTGTTGCTTTTCTCTATTGTTTTCTGTTTTAAATTTCCTTGATTTTTGCTCTGAGTTTTTATTCCATCTTTTCTTCTGCTTTCTTTTGATTCAATTTACTCTTCTTTCTCTAGTTTCTTAATGTTGAAGTTTAGATTATGAATTTTAGTTCCTCTTTTCTTTTCTTTCTTTTTTTTTTTTTTTTTTTTGGCAGAGTCTCGCGCTGTTTCCCAGGATGGAGTGCAGTGGCACAATCTCGGCTCACTGCAACCTCTGCCTCCTGGGTTCAAGCAATTCTCCAGCCTCAGCCTCCCGAGTAGCTGAGACTACAGGCACATGCCACTATGCCCGGCTGATTTTTTGTATTTTTAGTAGAGATGGGGTTTCACCGTGTGAGCCAGGATGGTCTCGATCTCCTGACCTCATGATCCGCCTGCCTCGGCCTCCCAAAGTGCTGGGATTACAGGCGTGTGCCCGGCCCTGTTTTTCTAATACATGCACTAAATGCTGTGAATTTTCCTCTATGCATTGCTTTCATTGATTACCACACATTTTGAAAAGTTGTATTTTCATTTTCACATAGTTCAAAATATTTTTCAAATTCCCTTGAAATGTCTTCTTTGATCCATGTGTTCTTTAGAAGTGTGTCTTATGGCAAAGAAGTGGTCTATCTTGCTGAATGTCCCATGTGAGTTTGAGAAGAATGTGTGTTCTGCTATTGTAGGATAAAATGTTCTATAAATGTCAACTAGATCCAGTTTATTGATGGTGCTGTTAGTTCAACCATATCCTTACTGATTTTCTGCCTGCTGGATTTGTCAATTACTGATGTTGACGTGTTGATGTCTCCAAGTATAATAGTGGGTTTAGCTCATTCTCCTTGCAGTTATGTCAGTTTTTGCCGCCCATATTTGGATACTCTCTCATTAGACACATACACATTAAGGATTGTTCTGTTTTCTGGAGAACTGACTCCTTTATCCTTATGAAGGGCCCCTCTTTATCCCTAATAATTTTCCTTACTCTAAGGTTTGCTTTGTCTGAAATTAATATAGCTACTCCGGCTTTCTTTTTCTTTTTCTTTTTTGTTTTTTGAGACAAGAGTCTTACTCTGTCACCCAGACTGGAGTGCAGTGGCATGACCTCGGCTCACTGCAATCTCCGCATTCCAGGTTTAAGTGATTCTTGTGCCTTAGCCTCCCAAGTATCTGGGACTACAGGTGCATGCAACTGCGCCCGGCTAATTTTTGTATTTTTAGTAGAGATGGGAGGTTTCACTCTGTTGGTTTTCACTGTGTTGGCCAGGCTGGTCTCAAACTCCTGGCCTCAAGTGATCTAGCCGCCTCGGCCTCCCAAAGTGCTGGTGTGTCTGGAATTTGTTCCTTCCAGTGGGTTCTTGGTCTCGCTGACTTCAAGAATGAAGCCGCAGACCCTCACGGTGAGTGTTACAGTTCTTAAAGATGGTGTGTCTGGAGTTTGTTCCTTCAGATGTTCAGATGTGTCCGGAGTGTCTTCCTTCTGGTGGGTACGTGGTCTCACTGACTTCAGGAGTGAAGCCACATACCTTCGCAATGAGTGTTACAGCTCTTAAAGGTGGCATGTCCGGAGTTGTTTGCTCCTCCTGGTGGGTTCGTGGTCTTGCTGACTTCAGGAACGAAGCTGCAGACCCCGGCAGTGGGTGTTATATTTCTTAAAGGTGGCACACGTCCAGAGTTGTTTGTCTTCCCAGTAGGTTTGTGGTCTCGCTGACTTCAGGAGTGAAGCCGCAGACCCTCACAGTGAGTGTTACAGCTCACAAAGGTACTGCAGACCCAAAGAGTGAGCAGCAGCAAGATTTATTGTGAAGAGCAAAAGAACAAATCTTCCACAGCGTGGAAGGGGACCTGAGTGGGTTGCCACTGCTGGCTCGGGTGGCCAGCTTTTATTCCCTTATTTGGCCCCACTCACATCCTGCTGATTGATCCATTTTACAGAGTGCTGATTGGTCCATTTTACAGAGTGCTGATTGGTGCGTTTTCAATCTTTTAGCTAGACCCAGAGTGCTGATTGGTGCGTTTTTACAGAGTGCTGATTGGTGCGTTTACAATCCTTTAGCTAGACACAGAGCGCTGATTGGTGCATTTTTACAGAGTGCTGATTGGTGCATTTACAATCCTCTAGCTAGACACAGAGCGTGGATTGGTACATTTTTACAGAGTGCTGATTGGTGCATTTACAATCCTTTAGCTAGACAGAAAAGTTCTCCAAGTCCCCACTTGACCTAGAAGTCCAGCTGGCTTCACCTCTCACTGGGATTACAGGTGTGAGCCACTGCACCTGGCCCAGCTTTCTTTTGATTAGTGCTACTACAGAATAATCTTTCTCCATCCTTTTTCAGAAAAAACTCCTGTCTCCAAATCAAAACCATTCTTTTACTTTTGATCCATGTCTTTATATTTTATTTATTTATTTATTTATGAGACAGGGTCTCACTCTGTTGCCCAGGCAGGAGTGCAGTGGCGTGATTATGGCTCATTACAACCTCAACCTCCCTGGGCTCAGGTGATCCTCCTGCCTCAGCCTTCTGAGTAGCTGGGACTACAGGCACAGGCCACCCTGCTTGGTTAATTTTTATATTAGCAGGGGTTTTGCCATGTTGCTCAGGCTGGTCTTGAACTCTTGAGCTCAGGTAATCTGCCTGCCTCAGCCTTCCAAAGTGCTGAAATTATAGGTGTTAACTACCACACCTGGCCTGTTTTTGTATTTAAAGTGAGTTTTTTGTAGCCAATATAGAGTTGGGTCTTGTATTTTTATCCACTCTGAGTGTTTCTGTCTTTTTTTCCTCTTCATGCTCATATCATGAAGTTTCTGTCTGTCTTTTAATTTGTGTATTTAGATTATTCACACTTAAAGTGATTATTGATATATTTGGATTAGTGTCTACCATATTTGTAACTATTTTCAATTTGTTGCCTTTGTTCTTGGTTTCTATTTTGTCTTTTACTCTTTTTCTGCCTTCTTTGGTTGTAATTGAGCTTTTAATTATGATTCCATTTTCTCTCCTCTCTTAGTATATCAGTTATACTTCTTTTTTAAAATTTTATTTAATGGTTTGTGTGTGTGTTTTCTTTTTCTTTTCTTTTTTTTTTTTAGGGTAAGGTCTCACTCTGTCACTCAGGCTGCAGTGGCTCACTGCAGCCTTGACCTGCTGAGCTTAAGCAGTCATCCTGCCTCTGCCTCCTGAGTAGCTGGGAGTACAGGTACACGCCACCATGCATGGCTAATTGTACTTCTTAAAAATATTTTTAGTGTTGCCCTAGTGTTTGCCATATGCATTTACTACTAATCTAAGTTCACTTTCAAATAACACTATATCATTGTGAGAGGTGACAGCATGCTGGCAGTCCTCACAGCCCTCGCTCGCTCTCGGCGCCTCCTCTGCCTGGGCTACCACTTTGGCGGTACTTGAGGAGCCCTTCAGCCCACCGCTGCACTGTGGGAGCCCCTTTCTGGGCTGGCCAAGGCCGGAGCCCACTCCCTCAGCTTGCAGGGAGGTGTGGAGGGAGAGGCGCGAGCGGGAACCGGGGTTGCGTGCGGTGCTTGCGGGCCAGCTGGAGTTCCGGGTGGGCGTGAGCTTGGCCGGCCCCGCACTCAGAGCAGCCGGCGGGCCCTGCCAGCCCTGGGCAATGAGGGACTTAGCACCCGGGTCAGCGGCTACGGAGGGTGTACTGGGTCCCCCAGCAGTGCCAGCCCACCAGCGCTGTGCTCGATTTCTCGCCGGGCCTTAGCTGCCTTCCCGCGGGGCAGGCCTTGGGACTGCAGCCCGCCATGCCTGAGCCTTCCCCCACCTCCATGGGTTCCTGTGCAGCCCGAGCCTCCCCGATGAGCGCCGCCCCCTGCTCCACGGCGCCCAGTCCCATCAACCACCCAAGGGCTGAGGAGTGCGAGCGCACGGCGCGGGACTGGCAGGCAGCTCCACCTGCAGCCCCGGTGCGGGATCCACTAGGTGAAGCCAGCTGGGCTCCTGAGTCTGGTGAGGATGTGGAGAGTCTTTATATCTAGCCCAGGGATTGTAAGCACACCAATCGGCACTCTGTATTTAGCTCAAGGTTTGTGAGTGCACCAATCGATACTCTGTATCTAGCTGCTGTGGTGGGGCCGTGGAGAACCTTTATGTCTAGCTCAGGGATTGTAAACACACCAATCGGCACTCTGTATCTAGCTCAAGGTTTGTAAACACACCAGTCGGCACTCTGTATCTAGCTCAAGGTTTGTAAACACACCAATCGGCACTCTGTATCTAGCTCAAGGTTTGTAAACACACCAATCAGCACCCTGTGTTTAGCTCAAGGTTTGTGAGTGCACCAATCGATACTCTGTATCTAGCTGCTCTGGTGGGGCCTTGGAGAATCCGTATATCTAGCTCAGGGATTGTAAACACACCAATTGGCACTCTGTATCTAGCTCAAGGTTTGTAAACACACCAATCAGAACCTTGTGTTTAGCTCAAGGTTTGTGAGTGCACCAATCGACACTCTGTATCTAGCTGCTCTGGTGGGGCAGTGGAGAACCTTTATGTCTAGCTCAGGGATTGTAAACACACCAATTGGCACTCTGTATCTAGCTCAAGGTTTGTAAACGCACCAATCGGCACTCTGTATCTAGCTCAAGGTTTGTAAACACACCAATCAGCACCCTGTGTTTAGCTCAAGGTTTGTGAGTGCACCAATCGACACTCTGTATCTAGCTGCTCTGGTGGGGCCTTGGAGAATCTGTATATCTAGCTCAGGAATTGTAAACACACCAATCGGCACTCTATATCTAGCTCAAGGTTTGTAAACACACCAATCAGCACCCTGTGTCTAGCTCAAGGTTTGTGAGTGCACCAATCGACACTCTGTATCTAGCTGCTCTGGTGGGGCAGTGGAGAACCTTTATGTCTAGCTCAGGGATTGTAAACACACCAATTGGCACTCTGTATCTAGCTCAAGGTTTGTAAACGCACCAATCGGCACTCTGTATCTAGCTCAAGGTTTGTAAACACACCAATCAGCACCCTGTGTTTAGCTCAAGGTTTGTGAGTGCACCAATCGACACTCTGTATCTAGCTGCTCTGGTGGGGCCTTGGAGAATCTGTATATCTAGCTCAGGAATTGTAAACACACCAATCGGCACTCTATATCTAGCTCAAGGTTTGTAAACACACCAATCAGCACCCTGTGTCTAGCTCAAGGTTTGTGAGTGCACCAATCGACACTCTGTATCTAGCTGCTCTGCTGGGGCAGTGGAGAACCTTTATGTCTAGCTCAGGGATTGTAAACACACCAATTGGCACTCTGTATCTAGCTCAAGGTTTGTAAACGCACCAATCGGCACTCTGTATCTAGCTCAAGGTTTGTAAACACACCAATCAGCACCCTGTGTTTAGCTCAAGGTTTGTGAGTGCACCAATCGACACTCTGTATCTAGCTGCTCTGGTGGGGCCTTGGAGAATCTGTATATCTAGCTCAAGGTTTGTAAACGCACCAATCGGCACTCTGTATCTAGCTCAAGGTTTGTAAACACACCAATCAGCACCCTGTGTTTAGCTCAAGGTTTGTGAGTGCACCAATCGATACTCTGTATCTAGCTGCTCTGGTGGGGCAGTGGAGAATCCGTATATCTAGCTCAGGGATTGTAAACACACCAATTGGCACTCTGTATCTAGCTCAAGGTTTGTAAACACACCAATCAGAACCTTGTGTTTAGCTCAAGGTTTGTGAGTGCACCAATCGACACTCTGTATCTAGCTGCTCTGGTGGGGCAGTGGAGAACCTTTATGTCTAGCTCAGGGATTGTAAACACACCAATTGGCACTCTGTATCTAGCTCAAGGTTTGTAAACGCACCAATCGGCACTCTGTATCTAGCTCAAGGTTTGTAAACACACCAATCAGCACCCTGTGTTTAGCTCAAGGTTTGTGAGTGCACCAATCGATACTCTGTATCTAGCTGCTCTGGTGGGGCCTTGGAGAATCTGTATATCTAGCTCAGGGATTGTAAACACACCAATTGGCACTCTGTATCTAGCTCAAGGTTTGTAAACACACCAATCATCACCCTGTGTCTAGCTCAAGGTTTGTGAGTGCACCAATCGACACTCTGTATCTAGCTGCTCTGGTGGGGCAGTGGAGAACCTTTATGTCTAGCTCAGGGATTGTAAACACACCAATTGGCACTCTGTATCTAGCTCAAGGTTTGTAAACGCACCAATCGGCACTCTGTATCTAGCTCAAGGTTTGTAAACACACCAATCAGCACCCTGTGTTTAGCTCAAGGTTTGTGAGTGCACCAATCGACACTCTGTATCTAGCTGCTCTGGTGGGGCCTTGGAGAATCTGTATATCTAGCTCAGGAATTGTAAACACACCAATCGGCACTCTATATCTAGCTCAAGGTTTGTAAACACACCAATCAGCACCCTGTGTCTAGCTCAAGGTTTGTGAGTGCACCAATCGACACTCTGTATCTAGCTGCTCTGGTGGGGCAGTGGAGAACCTTTATGTCTAGCTCAGGGATTGTAAATACACCAATCGGCACTCTGTATCTAGCTCAAGGTTTGTAAACACACCAATCATCACCCTGTGTCTAGCTCAAGGTTTGTGAGTGCACCAATCGACACTCTGTATCTAGCTGCTCTGGTGGGGCAGTGGAGAACCTTTATGTCTAGCTCAGGGATTGTAAACACAGCAATTGGCACTCTGTATCTAGCTCAAGGTTTGTAAACGCACCAATCGGCACTCTGTATCTAGCTCAAGGTTTGTAAACACACCAATCAGCACCCTGTGTTTAGCTCAAGGTTTGTGAGTGCACCAATCGACACTCTGTATCTAGCTGCTCTGGTGGGGCCTTGGAGAATCTGTATATCTAGCTCAGGAATTGTAAACACACCAATCGGCACTCTATATCTAGCTCAAGGTTTGTAAACACACCAATCAGCACCCTGTGTCTAGCTCAAGGTTTGTGAGTGCACCAATCGACACTCTGTATCTAGCTGCTCTGCTGGGGCAGTGGAGAACCTTTATGTCTAGCTCAGGGATTGTAAACACACCAATTGGCACTCTGTATCTAGCTCAAGGTTTGTAAACGCACCAATCGGCACTCTGTATCTAGCTCAAGGTTTGTAAACACACCAATCAGCACCCTGTGTTTAGCTCAAGGTTTGTGAGTGCACCAATCGACACTCTGTATCTAGCTGCTCTGGTGGGGCCTTGGAGAATCTGTATATCTAGCTCAAGGTTTGTAAACGCACCAATCGGCACTCTGTATCTAGCTCAAGGTTTGTAAACACACCAATCAGCACCCTGTGTTTAGCTCAAGGTTTGTGAGTGCACCAATCGATACTCTGTATCTAGCTGCTCTGGTGGGGCAGTGGAGAATCCGTATATCTAGCTCAGGGATTGTAAACACACCAATTGGCACTCTGTATCTAGCTCAAGGTTTGTAAACACACCAATCAGAACCTTGTGTTTAGCTCAAGGTTTGTGAGTGCACCAATCGACACTCTGTATCTAGCTGCTCTGGTGGGGCAGTGGAGAACCTTTATGTCTAGCTCAGGGATTGTAAACACACCAATTGGCACTCTGTATCTAGCTCAAGGTTTGTAAACGCACCAATCGGCACTCTGTATCTAGCTCAAGGTTTGTAAACACACCAATCAGCACCCTGTGTTTAGCTCAAGGTTTGTGAGTGCACCAATCGATACTCTGTATCTAGCTGCTCTGGTGGGGCCTTGGAGAATCTGTATATCTAGCTCAGGGATTGTAAACACACCAATTGGCACTCTGTATCTAGCTCAAGGTTTGTAAACACACCAATCATCACCCTGTGTCTAGCTCAAGGTTTGTGAGTGCACCAATCGACACTCTGTATCTAGCTGCTCTGGTGGGGCAGTGGAGAACCTTTATGTCTAGCTCAGGGATTGTAAACACACCAATTGGCACTCTGTATCTAGCTCAAGGTTTGTAAACGCACCAATCGGCACTCTGTATCTAGCTCAAGGTTTGTAAACACACCAATCAGCACCCTGTGTTTAGCTCAAGGTTTGTGAGTGCACCAATCGACACTCTGTATCTAGCTGCTCTGGTGGGGCCTTGGAGAATCTGTATATCTAGCTCAGGAATTGTAAACACACCAATCGGCACTCTATATCTAGCTCAAGGTTTGTAAACACACCAATCAGCACCCTGTGTCTAGCTCAAGGTTTGTGAGTGCACCAATCGACACTCTGTATCTAGCTGCTCTGGTGGGGCAGTGGAGAACCTTTATGTCTAGCTCAGGGATTGTAAATACACCAATCGGCACTCTGTATCTAGCTCAAGGTTTGTAAACACACCAATCATCACCCTGTGTCTAGCTCAAGGTTTGTGAGTGCACCAATCGACACTCTGTATCTAGCTGCTCTGGTGGGGCAGTGGAGAACCTTTATGTCTAGCTCAGGGATTGTAAACACACCAATTGGCACTCTGTATCTAGCTCAAGGTTTGTAAACGCACCAATCGGCACTCTGTATCTAGCTCAAGGTTTGTAAACACACCAATCAGCACCCTGTGTTTAGCTCAAGGTTTGTGAGTGCACCAATCGACACTCTGTATCTAGCTGCTCTGGTGGGGCCTTGGAGAATCTGTATATCTAGCTCAGGAATTGTAAACACACCAATCGGCACTCTATATCTAGCTCAAGGTTTGTAAACACACCAATCAGCACCCTGTGTCTAGCTCAAGGTTTGTGAGTGCACCAATCGACACTCTGTATCTAGCTGCTCTGGTGGGGCAGTGGAGAACCTTTATGTCTAGCTCAGGGATTGTAAACACACCAATTGGCACTCTGTATCTAGCTCAAGGTTTGTAAACGCACCAATCGGCACTCTGTATCTAGCTCAAGGTTTGTAAACACACCAATCAGCACCCTGTGTTTAGCTCAAGGTTTGTGAGTGCACCAATCGACACTCTGTATCTAGCTGCTCTGGTGGGGCCTTGGAGAATCTGTATATCTAGCTCAAGGTTTGTAAACGCACCAATCGGCACTCTGTATCTAGCTCAAGGTTTGTAAACACACCAATCAGCACCCTGTGTTTAGCTCAAGGTTTGTGAGTGCACCAATCGATACTCTGTATCTAGCTGCTCTGGTGGGGCAGTGGAGAATCCGTATATCTAGCTCAGGGATTGTAAACACACCAATTGGCACTCTGTATCTAGCTCAAGGTTTGTAAACACACCAATCAGAACCTTGTGTTTAGCTCAAGGTTTGTGAGTGCACCAATCGACACTCTGTATCTAGCTGCTCTGGTGGGGCAGTGGAGAACCTTTATGTCTAGCTCAGGGATTGTAAACACACCAATTGGCACTCTGTATCTAGCTCAAGGTTTGTAAACGCACCAATCGGCACTCTGTATGTAGCTCAAGGTTTGTAAACACACCAATCAGCACCCTGTGTTTAGCTCAAGGTTTGTGAGTGCACCAATCGATACTCTGTATCTAGCTGCTCTGGTGGGGCCTTGGAGAATCCGTATATCTAGCTCAGGGATTGTAAACACACCAATTGGCACTCTGTATCTAGCTCAAGGTTTGTAAACACACCAATCATCACCCTGTGTCTAGCTCAAGGTTTGTGAGTGCACCAATCGATACTCTGTATCTAGCTGCTCTGGTGGGGCAGTGGAGAACCTTTATGTCTAGCTCAGGGATTGTAAACACACCAATTGGCACTCTGTATCTAGCTCAAGGTTTGTAAACGCACCAATCGGCACTCTGTATCTAGCTCAAGGTTTGTAAACACACCAATCAGCACCCTGTGTTTAGCTCAAGGTTTGTGAGTGCACCAATCGACACTCTGTATCTAGCTGCTCTGGTGGGGCCTTGGAGAATCTGTATATCTAGCTCAGGAATTGTAAACACACCAATCGGCACTCTATATCTAGCTCAAGGTTTGTAAGCACACCAATCATCACCCTGTGTCTAGCTCAAGGTTTGTGAGTGCACCAATCGACACTGTGTATCTAGCTGCTCTGGTGGGGCAGTGGAGAACCTTTATGTCTAGCTCAGGGATTGTAAATACACCAATCGGCACTCTGTATCTAGCTCAAGGTTTGTAAACACACCAATCAGCACCCTGTGTCTAGCTCAAGGTTTGTGAGTGCACCAATCGACACTCTGTATCTAGCTGCTCTGGTGGGGCAGTGGAGAACCTTTATGTCTAGCTCAGGGATTGTAAACACACCAATTGGCACTCTGTATCTAGCTCAAGGTTTGTAAACGCACCAATCGGCACTCTGTATCTAGCTCAAGGTTTGTAAACACACCAATCAGCACCCTGTGTTTAGCTCAAGGTTTGTGAGTGCACCAATCGACACTCTGTATCTAGCTGCTCTGGTGGGGCCTTGGAGAATCTGTATATCTAGCTCAGGAATTGTAAACACACCAATCGGCACTCTATATCTAGCTCAAGGTTTGTAAACACACCAATCAGCACCCTGTGTCTAGCTCAAGGTTTGTGAGTGCACCAATCGACACTCTGTATCTAGCTGCTCTGGTGGGGCAGTGGAGAACCTTTATGTCTAGCTCAGGGATTGTAAACACACCAATTGGCACTCTGTATCTAGCTCAAGGTTTGTAAACGCACCAATCGGCACTCTGTATCTAGCTCAAGGTTTGTAAACACACCAATCAGCACCCTGTGTTTAGCTCAAGGTTTGTGAGTGCACCAATCGACACTCTGTATCTAGCTGCTCTGGTGGGGCCTTGGAGAATCTGTATATCTAGCTCAAGGTTTTTAAACGCACCGATCGGCACTCTGTATCTAGCTCAAGGTTTGTAAACACACCAATCAGCACCCTGTGTTTAGCTCAAGGTTTGTGAGTGCACCAATCGATACTCTGTATCTAGCTGCTCTGGTGGGGCAGTGGAGAATCCGTATATCTAGCTCAGGGATTGTAAACACACCAATTGGCACTCTGTATCTAGCTCAAGGTTTGTAAACACACCAATCAGAACCTTGTGTTTAGCTCAAGGTTTGTGAGTGCACCAATCGACACTCTGTATCTAGCTGCTCTGGTGGGGCAGTGGAGAACCTTTATGTCTAGCTCAGGGATTGTAAACACACCAATTGGCACTCTGTATCTAGCTCAAGGTTTGTAAACGCACCAATCGGCACTCTGTATCTAGCTCAAGGTTTGTAAACACACCAATCAGCACCCTGTGTTTAGCTCAAGGTTTGTGAGTGCACCAATCGATACTCTGTATCTAGCTGCTCTGGTGGGGCCTTGGAGAATCTGTATATCTAGCTCAGGGATTGTAAACACACCAATCGGCACTCTGTATCTAGCTCAAGGTTTGTAAACACACCAATCATCACCCTGTGTCTAGCTCAAGGTTTGTGAGTGCACCAATCGACACTCTGTATCTAGCTGCTCTGGTGGGGCAGTGGAGAACCTTTATGTCTAGCTCAGGGATTGTAAATACACCAATCGGCACTCTGTATCTAGCTCAAGGTTTGTAAACACACCAATCATCACCCTGTGTCTAGCTCAAGGTTTGTGAGTGCACCAATCGACACTCTGTATCTAGCTGCTCTGGTGGGGCAGTGGAGAACCTTTATGTCTAGCTCAGGGATTGTAAACACACCAATTGGCACTCTGTATCTAGCTCAAGGTTTGTAAACGCACCAATCGGCACTCTGTATCTAGCTCAAGGTTTGTAAACAAACCAATCAGCACCCTGTGTTTAGCTCAAGGTTTGTGAGTGCACCAATCGACACTCTGTATCTAGCTGCTCTGGTGGGGCCTTGGAGAATCTGTATATCTAGCTCAGGAATTGTAAACACACCAATCGGCACTCTATATCTGGCTCAAGGTTTGTAAACACACCAATCAGCACCCTGTGTCTAGCTCAAGGTTTGTGAGTGCACCAATCGACACTGTGTATCTAGCTGCTCTGGTGGGGCAGGGGAGAACCTTTATGTCTAGCTCAGGGATTGTAAACACACCAATTGGCACTCTGTATCTAGCTCAAGGTTTGTAAACGCACCAATCGGCACTCTGTATCTAGCTCAAGGTTTGTAAACACACCAATCAGCACCCTGTGTTTAGCTCAAGGTTTGTGAGTGCACCAATCGACACTCTGTATCTAGCTGCTCTGGTGGGGCCTTGGAGAATCTGTATATCTAGCTCAAGGTTTGTAAACGCACCAATCGGCACTCTGTATCTAGCTCAAGGTTTGTAAACACACCAATCAGCACCCTGTGTTTAGCTCAAGGTTTGTGAGTGCACCAATCGATACTCTGTATCTAGCTGCTCTGGTGGGGCAGTGGAGAATCCGTATATCTAGCTCAGGGATTGTAAACACACCAATTGGCACTCTGTATCTAGCTCAAGGTTTGTAAACACACCAATCAGAACCCTGTGTCTAGCTCAAGGTTTGTGAGTGCACCAATCGACACTCTGTATCTAGCTGCTCTGGTGGGGCAGTGGAGAACCTTTATGTCTAGCTCAGGGATTGTAAACACACCAATTGGCACTCTGTATCTAGCTCAAGGTTTGTAAACGCACCAATCGGCACTCTGTATCTAGCTCAAGGTTTGTAAACACACCAATCAGCACCCTGTGTTTAGCTCAAGGTTTGTGAGTGCACCAATCGATACTCTGTATCTAGCTGCTCTGGTGGGGCCTTGGAGAATCTGTATATCTAGCTCAGGGATTGTAAACACACCAATTGGCACTCTGTATCTAGCTCAAGGTTTGTAAACACACCAATCATCACCCTGTGTCTAGCTCAAGGTTTGTGAGTGCACCAATCGACACTCTGTATCTAGCTGCTCTGGTGGGGCAGTGGAGAACCTTTATGTCTAGCTCAGGGATTGTAAACACACCAATTGGCACTCTGTATCTAGCTCAAGGTTTGTAAACGCACCAATCGGCACTCTGTATCTAGCTCAAGGTTTGTAAACACACCAATCAGCACCCTGTGTTTAGCTCAAGGTTTGTGAGTGCACCAATCGACACTCTGTATCTAGCTGCTCTGGTGGGGCCTTGGAGAATCTGTATATCTAGCTCAGGAATTGTAAACACACCAATCGGCACTCTATATCTAGCTCAAGGTTTGTAAACACACCAATCAGCACCCTGTGTCTAGCTCAAGGTTTGTGAGTGCACCAATCGACACTCTGTATCTAGCTGCTCTGGTGGGGCAGTGGAGAACCTTTATGTCTAGCTCAGGGATTGTAAATACACCAATCGGCACTCTGTATCTAGCTCAAGGTTTGTAAACACACCAATCATCACCCTGTGTCTAGCTCAAGGTTTGTGAGTGCACCAATCGACACTCTGTATCTAGCTGCTCTGGTGGGGCAGTGGAGAACCTTTATGTCTAGCTCAGGGATTGTAAACACACCAATTGGCACTCTGTATCTAGCTCAAGGTTTGTAAACGCACCAATCGGCACTCTGTATCTAGCTCAAGGTTTGTAAACACACCAATCAGCACCCTGTGTTTAGCTCAAGGTTTGTGAGTGCACCAATCGACACTCTGTATCTAGCTGCTCTGGTGGGGCCTTGGAGAATCTGTATATCTAGCTCAGGAATTGTAAACACACCAATCGGCACTCTATATCTAGCTCAAGGTTTGTAAACACACCAATCAGCACCCTGTGTCTAGCTCAAGGTTTGTGAGTGCACCAATCGACACTCTGTATCTAGCTGCTCTGGTGGGGCAGTGGAGAACCTTTATGTCTAGCTCAGGGATTGTAAATACACCAATCGGCACTCTGTATCTAGCTCAAGGTTTGTAAACACACCAATCATCACCCTGTGTCTAGCTCAAGGTTTGTGAGTGCACCAATCGACACTCTGTATCTAGCTGCTCTGGTGGGGCAGTGGAGAACCTTTATGTCTAGCTCAGGGATTGTAAACACACCAATTGGCACTCTGTATCTAGCTCAAGGTTTGTAAACGCACCAATCGGCACTCTGTATCTAGCTCAAGGTTTGTAAACACACCAATCAGCACCCTGTGTTTAGCTCAAGGTTTGTGAGTGCACCAATCGACACTCTGTATCTAGCTGCTCTGGTGGGGCCTTGGAGAATCTGTATATCTAGCTCAGGAATTGTAAACACACCAATCGGCACTCTATATCTAGCTCAAGGTTTGTAAACACACCAATCAGCACCCTGTGTCTAGCTCAAGGTTTGTGAGTGCACCAATCGACACTGTGTATCTAGCTGCTCTGGTGGGGCAGTGGAGAACCTTTATGTCTAGCTCAGGGATTGTAAACACACCAATTGGCACTCTGTATCTAGCTCAAGGTTTGTAAACGCACTAATCGGCACTCTGTATCTAGCTCAAGGTTTGTAAACACACCAATCAGCACCCTGTGTTTAGCTCAAGGTTTGTGAGTGCACCAATCGACACTCTGTATCTAGCTGCTCTGGTGGGGCCTTGGAGAATCTGTATATCTAGCTCAAGGTTTGTAAACGCACCAATCGGCACTCTGTATCTAGCTCAAGGTTTGTAAACACACCAATCAGCACCCTGTGTTTAGCTCAAGGTTTGTGAGTGCACCAATCGATACTCTGTATCTAGCTGCTCTGGTGGGGCCTTGGAGAATCCGTATATCTAGCTCAGGGATTGTAAACACACCAATTGGCACTCTGTATCTAGCTCAAGGTTTGTAAACACACCAATCATCACCCTGTGTCTAGCTCAAGGTTTGTGAGTGCACCAATCGATACTGTGTATCTAGCTGCTCTGGTGGGGCAGTGGAGAACCTTTATGTCTAGCTCAGGGATTGTAAACACACCAATTGGCACTCTGTATCTAGCTCAAGGTTTGTAAACGCACCAATCGGCACTCTGTATCTAGCTCAAGGTTTGTAAACACACCAATCAGCACCCTGTGTTTAGCTCAAGGTTTGTGAGTGCACCAATCGACACTCTGTATCTAGCTGCTCTGGTGGGGCCTTGGAGAATCTGTATATCTAGCTCAGGAATTGTAAACACACCAATCGGCACTCTATATCTAGCTCAAGGTTTGTAAACACACCAATCAGCACCCTGTGTCTAGCTCAAGGTTTGTGAGTGCACCAATCGACACTCTGTATCTAGCTGCTCTGGTGGGGCAGTGGAGAACCTTTATGTCTAGCTCAGGGATTGTAAATACACCAATCGGCACTCTGTATCTAGCTCAAGGTTTGTAAACACACCAATCATCACCCTGTGTCTAGCTCAAGGTTTGTGAGTGCACCAATCGACACTCTGTATCTAGCTGCTCTGGTGGGGCAGTGGAGAACCTTTATGTCTAGCTCAGGGATTGTAAACACACCAATTGGCACTCTGTATCTAGCTCAAGGTTTGTAAACGCACCAATCGGCACTCTGTATCTAGCTCAAGGTTTGTAAACACACCAATCAGCACCCTGTGTTTAGCTCAAGGTTTGTGAGTGCACCAATCGACACTCTGTATCTAGCTGCTCTGGTGGGGCCTTGGAGAATCTGTATATCTAGCTCAGGAATTGTAAACACACCAATCGGCACTCTATATCTAGCTCAAGGTTTGTAAACACACCAATCAGCACCCTGTGTCTAGCTCAAGGTTTGTGAGTGCACCAATCGACACTCTGTATCTAGCTGCTCTGGTGGGGCAGTGGAGAACCTTTATGTCTAGCTCAGGGATTGTAAACACAACAATTGGCACTCTGTATCTAGCTCAAGGTTTGTAAACGCACCAATCGGCACTCTGTATCTAGCTCAAGGTTTGTAAACACACCAATCAGCACCCTGTGTTTAGCTCAAGGTTTGTGAGTGCACCAATCGACACTCTGTATCTAGCTGCTCTGGTGGGGCCTTGGAGAATCTGTATATCTAGCTCAAGGTTTGTAAACGCACCAATCGGCACTCTGTATCTAGCTCAAGGTTTGTAAACACACCAATCAGCACCCTGTGTTTAGCTCAAGGTTTGTGAGTGCACCAATCGATACTCTGTATCTAGCTGCTCTGGTGGGGCAGTGGAGAATCCGTATATCTAGCTCAGGGATTGTAAACACACCAATTGGCACTCTGTATCTAGCTCAAGGTTTGTAAACACACCAATCAGAACCTTGTGTTTAGCTCAAGGTTTGTGAGTGCACCAATCGACACTCTGTATCTAGCTGCTCTGGTGGGGCAGTGGAGAACCTTTATGTCTAGCTCAGGGATTGTAAACACACCAATTGGCACTCTGTATCTAGCTCAAGGTTTGTAAACGCACCAATCGGCACTCTGTATCTAGCTCAAGGTTTGTAAACACACCAATCAGCACCCTGTGTTTAGCTCAAGGTTTGTGAGTGCACCAATCGATACTCTGTATCTAGCTGCTCTGGTGGGGCCTTGGAGAATCCGTATATCTAGCTCAGGGATTGTAAACACACCAATTGGCACTCTGTATCTAGCTCAAGGTTTGTAAACACACCAATCATCACCCTGTGTCTAGCTCAAGGTTTGTGAGTGCACCAATCGACACTCTGTATCTAGCTGCTCTGGTGGGGCAGTGGAGAACCTTTATGTCTAGCTCAGGGATTGTAAACACACCAATTGGCACTCTGTATCTAGCTCAAGGTTTGTAAACGCACCAATCGGCACTCTGTATCTAGCTCAAGGTTTGTAAACACACCAATCAGCACCCTGTGTTTAGCTCAAGGTTTGTGAGTGCACCAATCGACACTCTGTATCTAGCTGCTCTGGTGGGGCCTTGGAGAATCTGTATATCTAGCTCAGGAATTGTAAACACACCAATCGGCACTCTATATCTAGCTCAAGGTTTGTAAACACACCAATCAGCACCCTGTGTCTAGCTCAAGGTTTGTGAGTGCACCAATCGACACTCTGTATCTAGCTGCTCTGGTGGGGCAATGGAGAACCTTTATGTCTAGCTCAGGGATTGTAAATACACCAATCGGCACTCTGTATCTAGCTCAAGGTTTGTAAACACACCAATCATCACCCTGTGTCTAGCTCAAGGTTTGTGAGTGCACCAATCGACACTCTGTATCTAGCTGCTCTGGTGGGGCAGTGGAGAACCTTTATGTCTAGCTCAGGGATTGTAAACACACCAATTGGCACTCTGTATCTAGCTCAAGGTTTGTAAACGCACCAATCGGCACTCTGTATCTAGCTCAAGGTTTGTAAACAAACCAATCAGCACCCTGTGTTTAGCTCAAGGTTTGTGAGTGCACCAATCGACACTCTGTATCTAGCTGCTCTGGTGGGGCCTTGGAGAATCTGTATATCTAGCTCAGGGATTGTAAACACACCAATCGGCACTCTGTATCTAGCTCAAGGTTTGTAAACACACCAATCATCACCCTGTGTCTAGCTCAAGGTTTGTGAGTGCACCAATCGACACTCTGTATCTAGCTGCTCTGGTGGGGCAGTGGAGAACCTTTATGTCTAGCTCAGGGATTGTAAACACACCAATTGGCACTCTGTATCTAGCTCAAGGTTTGTAAACGCACCAATCGGCACTCTGTATCTAGCTCAAGGTTTGTAAACACACCAATCAGCACCCTGTGTTTAGCTCAAGGTTTGTGAGTGCACCAATCGACACTCTGTATCTAGCTGCTCTGGTGGGGCCTTGGAGAATCTGTATATCTAGCTCAGGAATTGTAAACACACCAATCGGCACTCTATATCTAGCTCAAGGTTTGTAAACACACCAATCAGCACCCTGTGTCTAGCTCAAGGTTTGTGAGTGCACCAATCGACACTCTGTATCTAGCTACTCTGGTGGGGCAGTGGAGAACCTTTATGTCTAGCTCAGGGATTGTAAATACACCAATCGGCACTCTGTATCTAGCTCAAGGTTTGTAAACACACCAATCATCACCCTGTGTCTAGCTCAAGGTTTGTGAGTGCACCAATCGATACTCTGTATCTAGCTGCTCTGGTGGGGCAGTGGAGAACCTTTATGTCTAGCTCAGGGATTGTAAACACACCAATTGGCACTCTGTATCTAGGTCAAGGTTTGTAAACGCACCAATCGGCACTCTGTATCTAGCTCAAGGTTTTTAAACACACCAATCAGCACCCTGTGTTTAGCTCAAGGTTTGTGAGTGCACCAATCGACACTCTGTATCTAGCTGCTCTGGTGGGGCCTTGGAGAATCTGTATATCTAGCTCAGGAATTGTAAACACACCAATCGGCACTCTATATCTAGCTCAAGGTTTGTAAACACACCAATCAGCACCCTGTGTCTAGCTCAAGGTTTGTGAGTGCACCAATCGACACTCTGTATCTAGCTGCTCTGGTGGGGCAGTGGAGAACCTTTATGTCTAGCTCAGGGATTGTAAATACACCAATCGGCACTCTGTATCTAGCTCAAGGTTTGTAAACACACCAATCAGCACCCTGTGTCTAGCTCAAGGTTTGTGAGTGCACCAATCGACACTCTGTATCTAGCTGCTCTGGTGGGGCAGTGGAGAACCTTTATGTCTAGCTCAGGGATTGTAAACACACCAATTGGCACTCTGTATCTAGCTCAAGGTTTGTAAACGCACCAATCGGCACTCTGTATCTAGCTCAAGGTTTGTAAACACACCAATCAGCACCCTGTGTTTAGCTCAAGGTTTGTGAGTGCACCAATCGACACTCTGTATCTAGCTGCTCTGGTGGGGCCTTGGAGAATCTGTATATCTAGCTCAGGAATTGTAAACACACCAATCGGCACTCTATATCTAGCTCAAGGTTTGTAAACACACCAATCAGCACCCTGTGTCTAGCTCAAGGTTTGTGAGTGCACCAATCGACACTCTGTATCTAGCTGCTCTGGTGGGGCAGTGGAGAACCTTTATGTCTAGCTCAGGGATTGTAAACACACCAATTGGCACTCTGTATCTAGCTCAAGGTTTGTAAACGCACCAATCGGCACTCTGTATCTAGCTCAAGGTTTGTAAACACACCAATCAGCACCCTGTGTTTAGCTCAAGGTTTGTGAGTGCACCAATCGACACTCTGTATCTAGCTGCTCTGGTGGGGCCTTGGAGAATCTGTATATCTAGCTCAAGGTTTGTAAACGCACCGATCGGCACTCTGTATCTAGCTCAAGGTTTGTAAACACACCAATCAGCACCCTGTGTTTAGCTCAAGGTTTGTGAGTGCACCAATCGATACTCTGTATCTAGCTGCTCTGGTGGGGCAGTGGAGAATCCGTATATCTAGCTCAGGGATTGTAAACACACCAATTGGCACTCTGTATCTAGCTCAAGGTTTGTAAACACACCAATCAGAACCTTGTGTTTAGCTCAAGGTTTGTGAGTGCACCAATCGACACTCTGTATCTAGCTGCTCTGGTGGGGCAGTGGAGAACCTTTATGTCTAGCTCAGGGATTGTAAACACACCAATTGGCACTCTGTATCTAGCTCAAGGTTTGTAAACGCACCAATCGGCACTCTGTATCTAGCTCAAGGTTTGTAAACACACCAATCAGCACCCTGTGTTTAGCTCAAGGTTTGTGAGTGCACCAATCGACACTCTGTATCTAGCTGCTCTGGTGGGGCCTTGGAGAATCTGTATATCTAGCTCAGGGATTGTAAACACACCAATTGGCACTCTGTATCTAGCTCAAGGTTTGTAAACACACCAATCATCACCCTGTGTCTAGCTCAAGGTTTGTGAGTGCACCAATCGACACTCTGTATCTAGCTGCTCTGGTGGGGCAGTGGAGAACCTTTATGTCTAGCTCAGGGATTGTAAACACACCAATTGGCACTCTGTATCTAGCTCAAGGTTTGTAAACGCACCAATCGGCACTCTGTATCTAGCTCAAGGTTTGTAAACACACCAATCAGCACCCTGTGTTTAGCTCAAGGTTTGTGAGTGCACCAATCGACACTCTGTATCTAGCTGCTTTGGTGGGGCCTTGGAGAATCTGTATATCTAGCTCAGGAATTGTAAACACACCAATCGGCACTCTATATCTAGCTCAAGGTTTGTAAACACACCAATCAGCACCCTGTGTCTAGCTCAAGGTTTGTGAGTGCACCAATCGACACTCTGTATCTAGCTGCTCTGGTGGGGCAGTGGAGAACCTTTATGTCTAGCTCAGGGATTGTAAATACACCAATCGGCACTCTGTATCTAGCTCAAGGTTTGTAAACACACCAATCATCACCCTGTGTCTAGCTCAAGGTTTGTGAGTGCACCAATCGACACTCTGTATCTAGCTGCTCTGGTGGGGCAGTGGAGAACCTTTATGTCTAGCTCAGGGATTGTAAACACACCAATTGGCACTCTGTATCTAGCTCAAGGTTTGTAAACGCACCAATCGGCACTCTGTATCTAGCTCAAGGTTTGTAAACACACCAATCAGCACCCTGTGTTTAGCTCAAGGTTTGTGAGTGCACCAATCGACACTCTGTATCTAGCTGCTCTGGTGGGGCCTTGGAGAATCTGTATATCTAGCTCAGGAATTGTAAACACACCAATCGGCACTCTATATCTAGCTCAAGGTTTGTAAACACACCAATCAGCACCCTGTGTCTAGCTCAAGGTTTGTGAGTGCACCAATCGACACTCTGTATCTAGCTGCTCTGGTGGGGCAGTGGAGAACCTTTATGTCTAGCTCAGGGATTGTAAACACACCAATTGGCACTCTGTATCTAGCTCAAGGTTTGTAAACGCACCAATCGGCACTCTGTATCTAGCTCAAGGTTTGTAAACACACCAATCAGCACCCTGTGTTTAGCTCAAGGTTTGTGAGTGCACCAATCGACACTCTGTATCTAGCTGCTCTGGTGGGGCCTTGGAGAATCTGTATATCTAGCTCAAGGTTTGTAAACGCACCAATCGGCACTCTGTATCTAGCTCAAGGTTTGTAAACACACCAATCAGCACCCTGTGTTTAGCTCAAGGTTTGTGAGTGCACCAATCGATACTCTGTATCTAGCTGCTCTGGTGGGGCAGTGGAGAATCCGTATATCTAGCTCAGGGATTGTAAACACACCAATTGGCACTCTGTATCTAGCTCAAGGTTTGTAAACAAACCAATCAGCACCCTGTGTTTAGCTCAAGGTTTGTGAGTGCACCAATCGACACTCTGTATCTAGCTGCTCTGGTGGGGCCTTGGAGAATCTGTATATCTAGCTCAGGGATTGTAAACACACCAATCGGCACTCTGTATCTAGCTCAAGGTTTGTAAACACACCAATCATCACCCTGTGTCTAGCTCAAGGTTTGTGAGTGCACCAATCGACACTCTGTATCTAGCTGCTCTGGTGGGGCAGTGGAGAACCTTTATGTCTAGCTCAGGGATTGTAAACACACCAATTGGCACTCTGTATCTAGCTCAAGGTTTGTAAACGCACCAATCGGCACTCTGTATCTAGCTCAAGGTTTGTAAACACACCAATCAGCACCCTGTGTTTAGCTCAAGGTTTGTGAGTGCACCAATCGACACTCTGTATCTAGCTGCTCTGGTGGGGCCTTGGAGAATCTGTATATCTAGCTCAGGAATTGTAAACACACCAATCGGCACTCTATATCTAGCTCAAGGTTTGTAAACACACCAATCAGCACCCTGTGTCTAGCTCAAGGTTTGTGAGTGCACCAATCGACACTCTGTATCTAGCTGCTCTGGTGGGGCAGTGGAGAACCTTTATGTCTAGCTCAGGGATTGTAAATACACCAATCGGCACTCTGTATCTAGCTCAAGGTTTGTAAACACACCAATCATCACCCTGTGTCTAGCTCAAGGTTTGTGAGTGCACCAATCGATACTCTGTATCTAGCTGCTCTGGTGGGGCAGTGGAGAACCTTTATGTCTAGCTCAGGGATTGTAAACACACCAATTGGCACTCTGTATCTAGCTCAAGGTTTGTAAACGCACCAATCGGCACTCTGTATCTAGCTCAAGGTTTGTAAACACACCAATCAGCACCCTGTGTTTAGCTCAAGGTTTGTGAGTGCACCAATCGACACTCTGTATCTAGCTGCTCTGGTGGGGCCTTGGAGAATCTGTATATCTAGCTCAGGAATTGTAAACACACCAATCGGCACTCTATATCTAGCTCAAGGTTTGTAAACACACCAATCAGCACCCTGTGTCTAGCTCAAGGTTTGTGAGTGCACCAATCGACACTGTGTATCTAGCTGCTCTGGTGGGGCAGTGGAGAACCTTTATGTCTAGCTCAGGGATTGTAAATACACCAATCGGCACTCTGTATCTAGCTCAAGGTTTGTAAACACACCAATCAGCACCCTGTGTCTAGCTCAAGGTTTGTGAGTGCACCAATCGACACTCTGTATCTAGCTGCTCTGGTGGGGCAGTGGAGAACCTTTATGTCTAGCTCAGGGATTGTAAACACACCAATTGGCACTCTGTATCTAGCTCAAGGTTTGTAAACGCACCAATCGGCACTCTGTATCTAGCTCAAGGTTTGTAAACACACCAATCAGCACCCTGTGTTTAGCTCAAGGTTTGTGAGTGCACCAATCGACACTCTGTATCTAGCTGCTCTGGTGGGGCCTTGGAGAATCTGTATATCTAGCTCAGGAATTGTAAACACACCAATCGGCACTCTATATCTAGCTCAAGGTTTGTAAACACACCAATCAGCACCCTGTGTCTAGCTCAAGGTTTGTGAGTGCACCAATCGACACTCTGTATCTAGCTGCTCTGGTGGGGCAGTGGAGAACCTTTATGTCTAGCTCAGGGATTGTAAACACACCAATTGGCACTCTGTATCTAGCTCAAGGTTTGTAAACGCACCAATCGGCACTCTGTATCTAGCTCAAGGTTTGTAAACACACCAATCAGCACCCTGTGTTTAGCTCAAGGTTTGTGAGTGCACCAATCGACACTCTGTATCTAGCTGCTCTGGTGGGGCCTTGGAGAATCTGTATATCTAGCTCAAGGTTTGTAAACGCACCGATCGGCACTCTGTATCTAGCTCAAGGTTTGTAAACACACCAATCAGCACCCTGTGTTTAGCTCAAGGTTTGTGAGTGCACCAATCGATACTCTGTATCTAGCTGCTCTGGTGGGGCAGTGGAGAATCCGTATATCTAGCTCAGGGATTGTAAACACACCAATTGGCACTCTGTATCTAGCTCAAGGTTTGTAAACACACCAATCAGAACCTTGTGTTTAGCTCAAGGTTTGTGAGTGCACCAATCGACACTCTGTATCTAGCTGCTCTGGTGGGGCAGTGGAGAACCTTTATGTCTAGCTCAGGGATTGTAAACACACCAATTGGCACTCTGTATCTAGCTCAAGGTTTGTAAACGCACCAATCGGCACTCTGTATCTAGCTCAAGGTTTGTAAACACACCAATCAGCACCCTGTGTTTAGCTCAAGGTTTGTGAGTGCACCAATCGACACTCTGTATCTAGCTGCTCTGGTGGGGCCTTGGAGAATCTGTATATCTAGCTCAGGGATTGTAAACACACCAATTGGCACTCTGTATCTAGCTCAAGGTTTGTAAACACACCAATCATCACCCTGTGTCTAGCTCAAGGTTTGTGAGTGCACCAATCGACACTCTGTATCTAGCTGCTCTGGTGGGGCAGTGGAGAACCTTTATGTCTAGCTCAGGGATTGTAAACACACCAATTGGCACTCTGTATCTAGCTCAAGGTTTGTAAACGCACCAATCGGCACTCTGTATCTAGCTCAAGGTTTGTAAACACACCAATCAGCACCCTGTGTTTAGCTCAAGGTTTGTGAGTGCACCAATCGACACTCTGTATCTAGCTGCTTTGGTGGGGCCTTGGAGAATCTGTATATCTAGCTCAGGAATTGTAAACACACCAATCGGCACTCTATATCTAGCTCAAGGTTTGTAAACACACCAATCAGCACCCTGTGTCTAGCTCAAGGTTTGTGAGTGCACCAATCGACACTCTGTATCTAGCTGCTCTGGTGGGGCAGTGGAGAACCTTTATGTCTAGCTCAGGGATTGTAAATACACCAATCGGCACTCTGTATCTAGCTCAAGGTTTGTAAACACACCAATCATCACCCTGTGTCTAGCTCAAGGTTTGTGAGTGCACCAATCGACACTCTGTATCTAGCTGCTCTGGTGGGGCAGTGGAGAACCTTTATGTCTAGCTCAGGGATTGTAAACACACCAATTGGCACTCTGTATCTAGCTCAAGGTTTGTAAACGCACCAATCGGCACTCTGTATCTAGCTCAAGGTTTGTAAACACACCAATCAGCACCCTGTGTTTAGCTCAAGGTTTGTGAGTGCACCAATCGACACTCTGTATCTAGCTGCTCTGGTGGGGCCTTGGAGAATCTGTATATCTAGCTCAGGAATTGTAAACACACCAATCGGCACTCTATATCTAGCTCAAGGTTTGTAAACACACCAATCAGCACCCTGTGTCTAGCTCAAGGTTTGTGAGTGCACCAATCGACACTCTGTATCTAGCTGCTCTGGTGGGGCAGTGGAGAACCTTTATGTCTAGCTCAGGGATTGTAAACACACCAATTGGCACTCTGTATCTAGCTCAAGGTTTGTAAACGCACCAATCGGCACTCTGTATCTAGCTCAAGGTTTGTAAACACACCAATCAGCACCCTGTGTTTAGCTCAAGGTTTGTGAGTGCACCAATCGACACTCTGTATCTAGCTGCTCTGGTGGGGCCTTGGAGAATCTGTATATCTAGCTCAAGGTTTGTAAACGCACCAATCGGCACTCTGTATCTAGCTCAAGGTTTGTAAACACACCAATCAGCACCCTGTGTTTAGCTCAAGGTTTGTGAGTGCACCAATCGATACTCTGTATCTAGCTGCTCTGGTGGGGCAGTGGAGAATCCGTATATCTAGCTCAGGGATTGTAAACACACCAATTGGCACTCTGTATCTAGCTCAAGGTTTGTAAACACACCCATCAGAACCTTGTGTTTAGCTCAAGGTTTGTGAGTGCACCAATCGACACTCTGTATCTAGCTGCTCTGGTGGGGCAGTGGAGAACCTTTATGTCTAGCTCAGGGATTGTAAACACACCAATTGGCACTCTGTATCTAGCTCAAGGTTTGTAAACGCACCAATCGGCACTCTGTATCTAGCTCAAGGTTTGTAAACACACCAATCAGCACCCTGTGTTTAGCTCAAGGTTTGTGAGTGCACCAATCGATACTCTGTATCTAGCTGCTCTGGTGGGGCCTTGGAGAATCTGTATATCTAGCTCAGGGATTGTAAACACACCAATTGGCACTCTGTATCTAGCTCAAGGTTTGTAAACACACCAATCATCACCCTGTGTCTAGCTCAAGGTTTGTGAGTGCACCAATCGATACTCTGTATCTAGCTGCTCTGGTGGGGCAGTGGAGAACCTTTATGTCTAGCTCAGGGATTGTAAACACACCAATTGGCACTCTGTATCTAGCTCAAGGTTTGTAAACGCACCAATCGGCACTCTGTATCTAGCTCAAGGTTTGTAAATACACCAATCAGCACCCTGTGTTTAGCTCAAGGTTTGTGAGTGCACCAATCGACACTCTGTATCTAGCTGCTCTGGTGGGGCCTTGGAGAATCTGTATATCTAGCTCAGGAATTGTAAACACACCAATCGGCACTCTATATCTAGCTCAAGGTTTGTAAACACACCAATCAGCACCCTGTGTCTAGCTCAAGGTTTGTGAGTGCACCAATCGACACTCTGTATCTAGCTGCTCTGGTGGGGCAGTGGAGAACCTTTATGTCTAGCTCAGGGATTGTAAATACACCAATCGGCACTCTGTATCTAGCTCAAGGTTTGTAAACACACCAATCATCACCCTGTGTCTAGCTCAAGGTTTGTGAGTGCACCAATCGACACTCTGTATCTAGCTGCTCTGGTGGGGCAGTGGAGAACCTTTATGTCTAGCTCAGGGATTGTAAACACACCAATTGGCACTCTGTATCTAGCTCAAGGTTTGTAAACGCACCAATCGGCACTCTGTATCTAGCTCAAGGTTTGTAAACACACCAATCAGCACCCTGTGTTTAGCTCAAGGTTTGTGAGTGCACCAATCGACACTCTGTATCTAGCTGCTCTGGTGGGGCCTTGGAGAATCTGTATATCTAGCTCAGGAATTGTAAACACACCAATCGGCACTCTATATCTAGCTCAAGGTTTGTAAACACACCAATCAGCACCCTGTGTCTAGCTCAAGGTTTGTGAGTGCACCAATCGACACTCTGTATCTAGCTGCTCTGGTGGGGCAGTGGAGAACCTTTATGTCTAGCTCAGGGATTGTAAACACACCAATTGGCACTCTGTATCTAGCTCAAGGTTTGTAAACGCACCAATCGGCACTCTGTATCTAGCTCAAGGTTTGTAAACAGACCAATCAGCACCCTGTGTTTAGCTCAAGGTTTGTGAGTGCACCAATCGACACTCTGTATCTAGCTGCTCTGGTGGGGCCTTGGAGAATCTGTATATCTAGCTCAAGGTTTGTAAACGCACCAATCGGCACTCTGTATCTAGCTCAAGGTTTGTAAACACACCAATCAGCACCCTGTGTTTAGCTCAAGGTTTGTGAGTGCACCAATCGATACTCTGTATCTAGCTGCTCTGGTGGGGCAGTGGAGAATCCGTATATCTAGCTCAGGGATTGTAAACACACCAATTGGCACTCTGTATCTAGCTCAAGGTTTGTAAACACACCAATCAGAACCTTGTGTTTAGCTCAAGGTTTGTGAGTGCACCAATCGACACTCTGTATCTAGCTGCTCTGGTGGGGCAGTGGAGAACCTTTATGTCTAGCTCAGGGATTGTAAACACACCAATTGGCACTCTGTATCTAGCTCAAGGTTTGTAAACGCACCAATCGGCACTCTGTATCTAGCTCAAGGTTTGTAAACACACCAATCAGCACCCTGTGTTTAGCTCAAGGTTTGTGAGTGCACCAATCGATACTCTGTATCTAGCTGCTCTGGTGGGGCCTTGGAGAATCCGTATATCTAGCTCAGGGATTGTAAACACACCAATTGGCACTCTGTATCTAGCTCAAGGTTTGTAAACACACCAATCATCACCCTGTGTCTAGCTCAAGGTTTGTGAGTGCACCAATCGACACTCTGTATCTAGCTGCTCTGGTGGGGCAGTGGAGAACCTTTATGTCTAGCTCAGGGATTGTAAACACACCAATTGGCACTCTGTATCTAGCTCAAGGTTTGTAAACGCACCAATCGGCACTCTGTATCTAGCTCAAGGTTTGTAAACACACCAATCAGCACCCTGTGTTTAGCTCAAGGTTTGTGAGTGCACCAATCGACACTCTGTATCTAGCTGCTCTGGTGGGGCCTTGGAGAATCTGTATATCTAGCTCAGGAATTGTAAACACACCAATCGGCACTCTATATCTAGCTCAAGGTTTGTAAACACACCAATCAGCACCCTGTGTCTAGCTCAAGGTTTGTGAGTGCACCAATCGACACTCTGTATCTAGCTGCTCTGGTGGGGCAGTGGAGAACCTTTATGTCCAGCTCAGGGATTGTAAATACACCAATCGGCACTCTGTATCTAGCTCAAGGTTTGTAAACACACCAATCATCACCCTGTGTCTAGCTCAAGGTTTGTGAGTGCACCAATCGACACTCTGTATCTAGCTGCTCTGGTGGGGCAGTGGAGAACCTTTATGTCTAGCTCAGGGATTGTAAACACACCAATTGGCACTCTGTATCTAGCTCAAGGTTTGTAAACGCACCAATCGGCACTCTGTATCTAGCTCAAGGTTTGTAAACAAACCAATCAGCACCCTGTGTTTAGCTCAAGGTTTGTGAGTGCACCAATCGACACTCTGTATCTAGCTGCTCTGGTGGGGCCTTGGAGAATCTGTATATCTAGCTCAGGGATTGTAAACACACCAATCGGCACTCTGTATCTAGCTCAAGGTTTGTAAACACACCAATCATCACCCTGTGTCTAGCTCAAGGTTTGTGAGTGCACCAATCGACACTTTGTATCTAGCTGCTCTGGTGGGGCAGTGGAGAACCTTTATGTCTAGCTCAGGGATTGTAAACACACCAATTGGCACTCTGTATCTAGCTCAAGGTTTGTAAACGCACCAATCGGCACTCTGTATCTAGCTCAAGGTTTGTAAACACACCAATCAGCACCCTGTGTTTAGCTCAAGGTTTGTGAGTGCACCAATCGACAGTCTGTATCTAGCTGCTCTGGTGGGGCCTTGGAGAATCTGTATATCTAGCTCAGGAATTGTAAACACACCAATCGGCACTCTATATCTAGCTCAAGGTTTGTAAACACACCAATCAGCACCCTGTGTCTAGCTCAAGGTTTGTGAGTGCACCAATCGACACTCTGTATCTAGCTGCTCTGGTGGGGCAGTGGAGAACCTTTATGTCTAGCTCAGGGATTGTAAATACACCAATCGGCACTCTGTATCTAGCTCAAGGTTTGTAAACACACCAATCATCACCCTGTGTCTAGCTCAAGGTTTGTGAGTGCACCAATCGACACTCTGTATCTAGCTGCTCTGGTGGGGCAGTGGAGAACCTTTATGTCTAGCTCAGGGATTGTAAACACACCAATTGGCACTCTGTATCTAGCTCAAGGTTTGTAAACGCACCAATCGGCACTCTGTATCTAGCTCAAGGTTTGTAAACACACCAATCAGCACCCTGTGTTTAGCTCAAGGTTTGTGAGTGCACCAATCGACACTCTGTATCTAGCTGCTCTGGTGGGGCCTTGGAGAATCTGTATATCTAGCTCAGGAATTGTAAACACACCAATCGGCACTCTATATCTAGCTCAAGGTTTGTAAACACACCAATCAGCACCCTGTGTCTAGCTCAAGGTTTGTGAGTGCACCAATCGACACTGTGTATCTAGCTGCTCTGGTGGGGCAGTGGAGAACCTTTATGTCTAGCTCAGGGATTGTAAATACACCAATCGGCACTCTGTATCTAGCTCAAGGTTTGTAAACACACCAATCAGCACCCTGTGTCTAGCTCAAGGTTTGTGAGTGCACCAATCGACACTCTGTATCTAGCTGCTCTGGTGGGGCAGTGGAGAACCTTTATGTCTAGCTCAGGGATTGTAAACACACCAATTGGCACTCTGTATCTAGCTCAAGGTTTGTAAACGCACCAATCGGCACTCTGTATCTAGCTCAAGGTTTGTAAACACACCAATCAGCACCCTGTGTTTAGCTCAAGGTTTGTGAGTGCACCAATCGACACTCTGTATCTAGCTGCTCTGGTGGGGCCTTGGAGAATCTGTATATCTAGCTCAGGAATTGTAAACACACCAATCGGCACTCTATATCTAGCTCAAGGTTTGTAAACACACCAATCAGCACCCTGTGTCTAGCTCAAGGTTTGTGAGTGCACCAATCGACACTCTGTATCTAGCTGCTCTGGTGGGGCAGTGGAGAACCTTTATGTCTAGCTCAGGGATTGTAAACACACCAATTGGCACTCTGTATCTAGCTCAAGGTTTGTAAACGCACCAATCGGCACTCTGTATCTAGCTCAAGGTTTGTAAACACACCAATCAGCACCCTGTGTTTAGCTCAAGGTTTGTGAGTGCACCAATCGACACTCTGTATCTAGCTGCTCTGGTGGGGCCTTGGAGAATCTGTATATCTAGCTCAAGGTTTGTAAACGCACCGATCGGCACTCTGTATCTAGCTCAAGGTTTGTAAACACACCAATCAGCACCCTGTGTTTAGCTCAAGGTTTGTGAGTGCACCAATCGATACTCTGTATCTAGCTGCTCTGGTGGGGCAGTGGAGAATCCGTATATCTAGCTCAGGGATTGTAAACACACCAATTGGCACTCTGTATCTAGCTCAAGGTTTGTAAACACACCAATCAGAACCTTGTGTTTAGCTCAAGGTTTGTGAGTGCACCAATCGACACTCTGTATCTAGCTGCTCTGGTGGGGCAGTGGAGAACCTTTATGTCTAGCTCAGGGATTGTAAACACACCAATTGGCACTCTGTATCTAGCTCAAGGTTTGTAAATGCACCAATCGGCACTCTGTATCTAGCTCAAGGTTTGTAAACACACCAATCAGCACCCTGTGTTTAGCTCAAGGTTTGTGAGTTCACCAATCGACACTCTGTATCTAGCTGCTCTGGTGGGGCCTTGGAGAATCTGTATATCTAGCTCAGGGATTGTAAACACACCAATTGGCACTCTGTATCTAGCTCAAGGTTTGTAAACACACCAATCATCACCCTGTGTCTAGCTCAAGGTTTGTGAGTGCACCAATCGACACTCTGTATCTAGCTGCTCTGGTGGGGCAGTGGAGAACCTTTATGTCTAGCTCAGGGATTGTAAACACACCAATTGGCACTCTGTATCTAGCTCAAGGTTTGTAAACGCACCAATCGGCACTCTGTATCTAGCTCAAGGTTTGTAAACACACCAATCAGCACCCTGTGTTTAGCTCAAGGTTTGTGAGTGCACCAATCGACACTCTGTATCTAGCTGCTTTGGTGGGGCCTTGGAGAATCTGTATATCTAGCTCAGGAATTGTAAACACACCAATCGGCACTCTATATCTAGCTCAAGGTTTGTAAACACACCAATCAGCACCCTGTGTCTAGCTCAAGGTTTGTGAGTGCACCAATCGACACTCTGTATCTAGCTGCTCTGGTGGGGCAGTGGAGAACCTTTATGTCTAGCTCAGGGATTGTAAATACACCAATCGGCACTCTGTATCTAGCTCAAGGTTTGTAAACACACCAATCATCACCCTGTGTCTAGCTCAAGGTTTGTGAGTGCACCAATCGACACTCTGTATCTAGCTGCTCTGGTGGGGCAGTGGAGAACCTTTATGTCTAGCTCAGGGATTGTGAACACACCAATTGGCACTCTGTATCTAGCTCAAGGTTTGTAAACGCACCAATCGGCACTCTGTATCTAGCTCAAGGTTTGTAAACACACCAATCAGCACCCTGTGTTTAGCTCAAGGTTTGTGAGTGCACCAATCGACACTCTGTATCTAGCTGCTCTGGTGGGGCCTTGGAGAATCTGTATATCTAGCTCAGGAATTGTAAACACACCAATCGGCACTCTATATCTAGCTCAAGGTTTGTAAACACACCAATCAGCACCCTGTGTCTAGCTCAAGGTTTGTGAGTGCACCAATCGACACTCTGTATCTAGCTGCTCTGGTGGGGCAGTGGAGAACCTTTATGTCTAGCTCAGGGATTGTAAACACACCAATTGGCACTCTGTATCTAGCTCAAGGTTTGTAAACGCACCAATCGGCACTCTGTATCTAGCTCAAGGTTTGTAAACACACCAATCAGCACCCTGTGTTTAGCTCAATGTTTGTGAGTGCACCAATCGACACTCTGTATCTAGCTGCTCTGGTGGGGCCTTGGAGAATCTGTATATCTAGCTCAAGGTTTGTAAACGCACCAATCGGCACTCTGTATCTAGCTCAAGGTTTGTAAACACACCAATCAGCACCCTGTGTTTAGCTCAAGGTTTGTGAGTGCACCAATCGACACTCTGTATCTAGCTGCTCTGGTGGGGCCTTGGAGAATCTGTATATCTAGCTCAGGAATTGTAAACACACCAATCGGCACTCTATATCTAGCTCAAGGTTTGTAAACACACCAATCAGCACCCTGTGTCTAGCTCAAGGTTTGTGAGTGCACCAATCGACACTCTGTATCTAGCTGCTCTGGTGGGGCAGTGGAGAACCTTTATGTCTAGCTCAGGGATTGTAAATACACCAATCGGCACTCTGTATCTAGCTCAGGGTTTGTAAACACACCAATCATCACCCTGTGTCTAGCTCAAGGTTTGTGAGTGCACCAATCGACACTCTGTATCTAGCTGCTCTGGTGGGGCAGTGGAGAACCTTTATGTCTAGCTCAGGGATTGTAAACACACCAATTGGCACTCTGTATCTAGGTCAAGGTTTGTAAACGCACCAATCGGCACTCTGTATCTAGCTCAAGGTTTGTAAACACACCAATCAGCACCCTGTGTTTAGCTCCAGGTTTGTGAGTGCACCAATCGACACTCTGTATCTAGCTGCTCTGGTGGGGCCTTGGAGAATCTGTATATCTAGCTCAGGAATTGTAAACACACCAATCGGCACTCTATATCTAGCTCAAGGTTTGTAAACACACCAATCAGCACCCTGTGTCTAGCTCAAGGTTTGTGAGTGCACCAATCGACACTCTGTATCTAGCTGCTCTGGTGGGGCAGTGGAGAACCTTTATGTCTAGCTCAGGGATTGTAAACACACCAATTGGCACTCTGTATCTAGCTCAAGGTTTGTAAACGCACCAATCGGCACTCTGTATCTAGCTCAAGGTTTGTAAACACACCAATCAGCACCCTGTGTTTAGCTCAAGGTTTGTGAGTGCACCAATCGACACTCTGTATCTAGCTGCTCTGGTGGGGCCTTGGAGAATCTGTATATCTAGCTCAAGGTTTGTAAACGCACCAATCGGCACTCTGTATCTAGCTCAAGGTTTGTAAACACACCAATCAGCACCCTGTGTTTAGCTCAAGGTTTGTGAGTGCACCAATCGATACTCTGTATCTAGCTGCTCTGGTGGGGCAGTGGAGAATCCGTATATCTAGCTCAGGGATTGTAAACACACCAATTGGCACTCTGTATCTAGCTCAAGGTTTGTAAACACACCAATCAGAACCTTGTGTTTAGCTCAAGGTTTGTGAGTGCACCAATCGACACTCTGTATCTAGCTGCTCTGGTGGGGCAGTGGAGAACCTTTATGTCTAGCTCAGGGATTGTAAACACACCAATTGGCACTCTGTATCTAGCTCAAGGTTTGTAAACGCACCAATCGGCACTCTGTATCTAGCTCAAGGTTTGTAAACACACCAATCAGCACCCTGTGTTTAGCTCAAGGTTTGTGAGTGCACCAATCGATACTCTGTATCTAGCTGCTCTGGTGGGGCCTTGGAGAATCCGTATATCTAGCTCAGGGATTGTAAACACACCAATTGGCACTCTGTATCTAGCTCAAGGTTTGTAAACACACCAATCATCACCCTGTGTCTAGCTCAAGGTTTGTGAGTGCACCAATCGACACTCTGTATCTAGCTGCTCTGGTGGGGCAGTGGAGAACCTTTATGTCTAGCTCAGGGATTGTAAACACACCAATTGGCACTCTGTATCTAGCTCAAGGTTTGTAAACGCACCAATCGGCACTCTGTATCTAGCTCAAGGTTTGTAAACACACCAATCAGCACCCTGTGTTTAGCTCAAGGTTTGTGAGTGCACCAATCGACACTCTGTATCTAGCTGCTCTGGTGGGGCCTTGGAGAATCTGTATATCTAGCTCAGGAATTGTAAACACACCAATCGGCACTCTATATCTAGCTCAAGGTTTGTAAACACACCAATCAGCACCCTGTGTCTAGCTCAAGGTTTGTGAGTGCACCAATCGACACTCTGTATCTAGCTGCTCTGGTGGGGCAGTGGAGAACCTTTATGTCTAGCTCAGGGATTGTAAATACACCAATCGGCACTCTGTATCTAGCTCAAGGTTTGTAAACACACCAATCATCACCCTGTGTCTAGCTCAAGGTTTGTGAGTGCACCAATCGACACTCTGTATCTAGCTGCTCTGGTGGGGCAGTGGAGAACCTTTATGTCTAGCTCAGGGATTGTAAACACACCAATTGGCACTCTGTATCTAGCTCAAGGTTTGTAAACGCACCAATCGGCACTCTGTATCTAGCTCAAGGTTTGTAAACAAACCAATCAGCACCCTGTGTTTAGCTCAAGGTTTGTGAGTGCACCAATCGACACTCTGTATCTAGCTGCTCTGGTGGGGCCTTGGAGAATCTGTATATCTAGCTCAGGAATTGTAAACACACCAATCGGCACTCTATATCTAGCTCAAGGTTTGTAAACACACCAATCAGCACCCTGTGTCTAGCTCAAGGTTTGTGAGTGCACCAATCGACACTGTGTATCTAGCTGCTCTGGTGGGGCAGTGGAGAACCTTTATGTCTAGCTCAGGGATTGTAAACACACCAATTGGCACTCTGTATCTAGCTCAAGGTTTGTAAACGCACCAATCGGCACTCTGTATCTAGCTCAAGGTTTGTAAACACACCAATCAGCACCCTGTGTTTAGCTCAAGGTTTGTGAGTGCACCAATCGACACTCTGTATCTAGCTGCTCTGGTGGGGCCTTGGAGAATCTGTATATCTAGCTCAAGGTTTGTAAACGCACCAATCGGCACTCTGTATCTAGCTCAAGGTTTGTAAACACACCAGTCAGCACCCTGTGTTTAGCTCAAGGTTTGTGAGTGCACCAATCGATACTCTGTATCTAGCTGCTCTGGTGGGGCAGTGGAGAATCCGTATATCTAGCTCAGGGATTGTAAACACACCAATTGGCACTCTGTATCTAGCTCAAGGTTTGTAAACACACCAATCAGAACCCTGTGTCTAGCTCAAGGTTTGTGAGTGCACCAATCGACACTCTGTATCTAGCTGCTCTGGTGGGGCAGTGGAGAACCTTTATGTCTAGCTCAGGGATTGTAAACACACCAATTGGCACTCTGTATCTAGCTCAAGGTTTGTAAACGCACCAATCGGCACTCTGTATCTAGCTCAAGGTTTGTAAACACACCAATCAGCACCCTGTGTTTAGCTCAAGGTTTGTGAGTGCACCAATCGATACTCTGTATCTAGCTGCTCTGGTGGGGCCTTGGAGAATCTGTATATCTAGCTCAGGGATTGTAAACACACCAATTGGCACTCTGTATCTAGCTCAAGGTTTGTAAACACACCAATCATCACCCTGTGTCTAGCTCAAGGTTTGTGAGTGCACCAATCGACACTCTGTATCTAGCTGCTCTGGTGGGGCAGTGGAGAACCTTTATGTCTAGCTCAGGGATTGTAAACACACCAATTGGCACTCTGTATCTAGCTCAAGGTTTGTAAACGCACCAATCGGCACTCTGTATCTAGCTCAAGGTTTGTAAACACACCAATCAGCACCCTGTGTTTAGCTCAAGGTTTGTGAGTGCACCAATCGACACTCTGTATCTAGCTGCTCTGGTGGGGCCTTGGAGAATCTGTATATCTAGCTCAGGAATTGTAAACACACCAATCGGCACTCTATATCTAGCTCAAGGTTTGTAAACACACCAATCAGCACCCTGTGTCTAGCTCAAGGTTTGTGAGTGCACCAATCGACACTCTGTATCTAGCTGCTCTGGTGGGGCAGTGGAGAACCTTTATGTCTAGCTCAGGGATTGTAAATACACCAATCGGCACTCTGTATCTAGCTCAAGGTTTGTAAACACACCAATCATCACCCTGTGTCTAGCTCAAGGTTTGTGAGTGCACCAATCGACACTCTGTATCTAGCTGCTCTGGTGGGGCAGTGGAGAACCTTTATGTCTAGCTCAGGGATTGTAAACACACCAATTGGCACTCTGTATCTAGCTCAAGGTTTGTAAACGCACCAATCGGCACTCTGTATCTAGCTCAAGGTTTGTAAACACACCAATCAGCACCCTGTGTTTAGCTCAAGGTTTGTGAGTGCACCAATCGACACTCTGTATCTAGCTGCTCTGGTGGGGCTTTGGAGAATCTGTATATCTAGCTCAGGAATTGTAAACACACCAATCGGCACTCTATATCTAGCTCAAGGTTTGTAAACACACCAATCAGCACCCTGTGTCTAGCTCAAGGTTTGTGAGTGCACCAATCGACACTGTGTATCTAGCTGCTCTGGTGGGGCAGTGGAGAACCTTTATGTCTAGCTCAGGGATTGTAAACACACCAATTGGCACTCTGTATCTAGCTCAAGGTTTGTAAACGCACTAATCGGCACTCTGTATCTAGCTCAAGGTTTGTAAACACACCAATCAGCACCCTGTGTTTAGCTCAAGGTTTGTGAGTGCACCAATCGACACTCTGTATCTAGCTGCTCTGGTGGGGCCTTGGAGAATCTGTATATCTAGCTCAAGGTTTGTAAACGCACCAATCGGCACTCTGTATCTAGCTCAAGGTTTGTAAACACACCAATCAGCACCCTGTGTTTAGCTCAAGGTTTGTGAGTGCACCAATCGATACTCTGTATCTAGCTGCTCTGGTGGGGCAGTGGAGAATCTCTATATCTAGCTCAGGGATTGTAAACACACCAATTGGCACTCTGTATCTAGCTCAAGGTTTGTAAACACACCAATCAGAACCCTGTGTCTAGCTCAAGGTTTGTGAGTGCACCAATCGACACTCTGTATCTAGCTGCTCTGGTGGGGCAGTGGAGAACCTTTATGTCTAGCTCAGGGATTGTAAACACACCAATTGGCACTCTGTATCTAGCTCAAGGTTTGTAAACGCACCAATCGGCACTCTGTATCTAGCTCAAGGTTTGTAAACACACCAATCAGCACCCTGTGTTTAGCTCAAGGTTTGTGAGTGCACCAATCGACACTCTGTATCTAGCTGCTCTGGTGGGGCCTTGGAGAATCTGTATATCTAGCTCAGGAATTGTAAACACACCAATCGGCACTCTATATCTAGCTCAAGGTTTGTAAACACACCAATCAGCACCCTGTGTCTAGCTCAAGGTTTGTGAGTGCACCAATCGACACTCTGTATCTAGCTGCTCTGGTGGGGCAGTGGAGAACCTTTATGTCTAGCTCAGGGATTGTAAACACACCAATCGGCACTCTGTATCTAGCTCAAGGTTTGTAAACACACCAATCATCACCCTGTGTCTAGCTCAAGGTTTGTGAGTGCACCAATCGACACTCTGTATCTAGCTGCTCTGGTGGGGCAGTGGAGAACCTTTATGTCTAGCTCAGGGATTGTAAACACACCAATTGGCACTCTGTATCTAGCTCAAGGTTTGTAAACGCACCAATCGGCACTCTGTATCTAGCTCAAGGTTTGTAAACAAACCAATCAGCACCCTGTGTTTAGCTCAAGGTTTGTGAGTGCACCAATCGACACTCTGTATCTAGCTGCTCTGGTGGGGCCTTGGAGAATCTGTATATCTAGCTCAGGAATTGTAAACACACCAATCGGCACTCTATATCTAGCTCAAGGTTTGTAAACACACCAATCAGCACCCTGTGTCTAGCTCAAGGTTTGTGAGTGCACCAATCGACACTGTGTATCTAGCTGCTCTGGTGGGGCAGTGGAGAACCTTTATGTCTAGCTCAGGGATTGTAAACACACCAATTGGCACTCTGTATCTAGCTCAAGGTTTGTAAACGCACCAATCGGCACTCTGTATCTAGCTCAAGGTTTGTAAACACACCAATCAGCACCCTGTGTTTAGCTCAAGGTTTGTGAGTGCACCAATCGACACTCTGTATCTAGCTGCTCTGGTGGGGCCTTGGAGAATCTGTATATCTAGCTCAAGGTTTGTAAACGCACCAATCGGCACTCTGTATCTAGCTCAAGGTTTGTAAACACACCAGTCAGCACCCTGTGTTTAGCTCAAGGTTTGTGAGTGCACCAATCGATACTCTGTATCTAGCTGCTCTGGTGGGGCAGTGGAGAATCCGTATATCTAGCTCAGGGATTGTAAACACACCAATTGGCACTCTGTATCTAGCTCAAGGTTTGTAAACACACCAATCAGAACCCTGTGTCTAGCTCAAGGTTTGTGAGTGCACCAATCGACACTCTGTATCTAGCTGCTCTGGTGGGGCAGTGGAGAACCTTTATGTCTAGCTCAGGGATTGTAAACACACCAATTGGCACTCTGTATCTAGCTCAAGGTTTGTAAACGCACCAATCGGCACTCTGTATCTAGCTCAAGGTTTGTAAACACACCAATCAGCACCCTGTGTTTAGCTCAAGGTTTGTGAGTGCACCAATCGATACTCTGTATCTAGCTGCTCTGGTGGGGCCTTGGAGAATCTGTATATCTAGCTCAGGGATTGTAAACACACCAATTGGCACTCTGTATCTAGCTCAAGGTTTGTAAACACACCAATCATCACCCTGTGTCTAGCTCAAGGTTTGTGAGTGCACCAATCGACACTCTGTATCTAGCTGCTCTGGTGGGGCAGTGGAGAACCTTTATGTCTAGCTCAGGGATTGTAAACACACCAATTGGCACTCTGTATCTAGCTCAAGGTTTGTAAACGCACCAATCGGCACTCTGTATCTAGCTCAAGGTTTGTAAACACACCAATCAGCACCCTGTGTTTAGCTCAAGGTTTGTGAGTGCACCAATCGACACTCTGTATCTAGCTGCTCTGGTGGGGCCTTGGAGAATCTGTATATCTAGCTCAGGAATTGTAAACACACCAATCGGCACTCTATATCTAGCTCAAGGTTTGTAAACACACCAATCAGCACCCTGTGTCTAGCTCAAGGTTTGTGAGTGCACCAATCGACACTCTGTATCTAGCTGCTCTGGTGGGGCAGTGGAGAACCTTTATGTCTAGCTCAGGGATTGTAAATACACCAATCGGCACTCTGTATCTAGCTCAAGGTTTGTAAACACACCAATCATCACCCTGTGTCTAGCTCAAGGTTTGTGAGTGCACCAATCGACACTCTGTATCTAGCTGCTCTGGTGGGGCAGTGGAGAACCTTTATGTCTAGCTCAGGGATTGTAAACACACCAATTGGCACTCTGTATCTAGCTCAAGGTTTGTAAACGCACCAATCGGCACTCTGTATCTAGCTCAAGGTTTGTAAACACACCAATCAGCACCCTGTGTTTAGCTCAAGGTTTGTGAGTGCACCAATCGACACTCTGTATCTAGCTGCTCTGGTGGGGCCTTGGAGAATCTGTATATCTAGCTCAGGAATTGTAAACACACCAATCGGCACTCTATATCTAGCTCAAGGTTTGTAAACACACCAATCAGCACCCTGTGTCTAGCTCAAGGTTTGTGAGTGCACCAATCGACACTGTGTATCTAGCTGCTCTGGTGGGGCAGTGGAGAACCTTTATGTCTAGCTCAGGGATTGTAAACACACCAATTGGCACTCTGTATCTAGCTCAAGGTTTGTAAACGCACTAATCGGCACTCTGTATCTAGCTCAAGGTTTGTAAACACACCAATCAGCACCCTGTGTTTAGCTCAAGGTTTGTGAGTGCACCAATCGACACTCTGTATCTAGCTGCTCTGGTGGGGCCTTGGAGAATCTGTATATCTAGCTCAAGGTTTGTAAACGCACCAATCGGCACTCTGTATCTAGCTCAAGGTTTGTAAACACACCAATCAGCACCCTGTGTTTAGCTCAAGGTTTGTGAGTGCACCAATCGATACTCTGTATCTAGCTGCTCTGGTGGGGCAGTGGAGAATCTGTATATCTAGCTCAGGGATTGTAAACACACCAATTGGCACTCTGTATCTAGCTCAAGGTTTGTAAACACACCAATCAGAACCCTGTGTCTAGCTCAAGGTTTGTGAGTGCACCAATCGACACTCTGTATCTAGCTGCTCTGGTGGGGCAGTGGAGAACCTTTATGTCTAGCTCAGGGATTGTAAACACACCAATTGGCACTCTGTATCTAGCTCAAGGTTTGTAAACGCACCAATCGGCACTCTGTATCTAGCTCAAGGTTTGTAAACACACCAATCAGCACCCTGTGTTTAGCTCAAGGTTTGTGAGTGCACCAATCGACACTCTGTATCTAGCTGCTCTGGTGGGGCCTTGGAGAATCTGTATATCTAGCTCAGGAATTGTAAACACACCAATCGGCACTCTATATCTAGCTCAAGGTTTGTAAACACACCAATCAGCACCCTGTGTCTAGCTCAAGGTTTGTGAGTGCACCAATCGACACTCTGTATCTAGCTGCTCTGGTGGGGCAGTGGAGAACCTTTATGTCTAGCTCAGGGATTGTAAACACACCAATCGGCACTCTGTATCTAGCTCAAGGTTTGTAAACACACCAATCATCACCCTGTGTCTAGCTCAAGGTTTGTGAGTGCACCAATCGACACTCTGTATCTAGCTGCTCTGGTGGGGCAGTGGAGAACCTTTATGTCTAGCTCAGGGATTGTAAACACACCAATTGGCACTCTGTATCTAGCTCAAGGTTTGTAAACGCACCAATCGGCACTCTGTATCTAGCTCAAGGTTTGTAAACACACCAATCAGCACCCTGTGTTTAGCTCAAGGTTTGTGAGTGCACCAATCGACACTCTGTATCTAGCTGCTCTGGTGGGGCCTTGGAGAATCTGTATATCTAGCTCAGGAATTGTAAACACACCAATCGGCACTCTATATCTAGCTCAAGGTTTGTAAACACACCAATCAGCACCCTGTGTCTAGCTCAAGGTTTGTGAGTGCACCAATCGACACTCTGTATCTAGCTGCTCTGGTGGGGCAGTGGAGAACCTTTATGTCTAGCTCAGGGATTGTAAATACACCAATCGGCACTCTGTATCTAGCTCAAGGTTTGTAAACACACCAATCAGCACCCTGTGTCTAGCTCAAGGTTTGTGAGTGCACCAATCGACACTCTGTATCTAGCTGCTCTGGTGGGGCCTTGGAGAACCTGTGTGTGGAAACTCTATCTAACTAATCTGATGGGGACATGGAGAACCTTTTGTATCTAGCTCAGGGATTCTAAACGCACCAATCAGCGCCCTGTCAAAACAGGCCACTGGGCTCGACAAATCAGCAGGATGTGGGTGGGGCCAGATAAGACAATAAAAGCAGGCTGCCTGAGCCAGCAGTGGCAACCCGCTTGGGTCCGCTTCCACACTGTGGAAGCTTTGTTCTTTCGCTCTTCGCAATGAATCTTGCTACTCACTCTTTGGGTCCATGCTGCTTTTATGAGCTGTAACACTCACCGGGAAGACCTGCAGCTTCACTCCTGAAGCCAGTGAGCCCACGAGCCCACCGAGAGGGACGAACAACTCCAGACGCGCTGCCTTAAGAGCTGTAACACTCACCGCGAAGGTCTGCAGGTTCACTCCTGAGCCAGCGAGACTACAAACCCACCAGAAGGAAAACTCCGAACACATCCGAACATCAGAAGGAACAAACTGCAGACGCGCCACCCTAATAGCTGTAACCCTCACTGCGAGGGTCCGCGGCTTCATGTTTGTGAGAACCTTCAAGCATGAAGCTGCAGACCTTCGAGGTGAGAGTTACAGCTATTAAGGTGGCACGTCTGCAGTTTGTTCCTTCTGATGTTCGGATGTGTTCGGAGTTTTCCTTCTGGTGGGTTTGTAGTCTCGCTGGCTCAGGAGTGAACCTGCAGACCTTCGCGGTGAGTGTTACAGCTCTTAAGGCAGCGCGTCTGGGGTTGTTCGTCCCTCTCGGTGGGCTCGTGGGCTCACTGGCTTCAGGAGTGAAGCTGCAGGTCTTCCCGGTGAGTGTTACAGCTCATAAAAGCAGCGTGGACCCAAAGAGTGAGCAGTAGCAAGATTCATTGCGAAGAGCGAAAGAACAAAGCTTCCACAGTGTGGAAGCGGACCCAAGCGGGTTGCCACTGCTGGCTCAGGCAGCCTGCTTTTATTGTCTTATCTGGCCCCACCCACATCCTGCTGATTTGTCGAGCCCAGTGGCCTGTTTTGACAGGGCACTGATTGGTGCGTTTAGAATCCCTGAGCTAGATACAAAAGGTTCTCCATGTCCCCATCAGATTAGTTAGATAGAGTTTCCACACACAGGTTCTCCAAGGCCCCACCAGAGCAGCTAGATACAGAGTGTCGATTGGTGCACTCACAAACCTTGAGCTAGACACAGGGTGCTGATTGGTGTGTTTACAAACCTTGAGCTAGATACAGAGTGCCGATTGGTGTGTTTACAATCCCTGAGCTAGACATAAAGGTTCTCCACGGCCCCACCACAGCAGCTAGATACAGAGTATCGATTGGTGCACTCACAAACCTTGAGCTAAATACAGAGTGCCGATTGGTGTGCTTACAATCCCTGGGCTAGATATAAAGACTCTCCACATCCTCACCAGACTCAGGAGCCCAGGTGGCTTCACCTAGTGGATCCCGCACCGGGGCTGCAGGTGGAGCTGCCTGCCAGTCCCGCGCCGTGCGCTCGCACTCCTCAGCCCTTGGGTGGTTGATGGGACTGGGCGCCGTGGAGCAGGGGGCGGCGCTCATCGGGGAGGCTCGGGCTGCACAGGAACCCATGGAGGTGGGGGAAGGCTCAGGCATGGCGGGCTGCAGTCCCAAGGCCTGCCCCGCGGGAAGGCAGCTAAGGCCCGGCGAGAAATCGAGCACAGCGCTGGTGGGCTGGCACTGCTGGGGGACCCAGTACACCCTCCGTAGCCGCTGACCCGGGTGCTAAGTCCCTCATTGCCCAGGGCTGGCAGGGCCCGCCGGCTGCTCTGAGTGCGGGGCCGGCCAAGCTCACGCCCACCCGGAACTCCAGCTGGCCCGCAAGCACCGCACGCAACCCCGGTTCCCGCTCGTGCCTCTCCCTCCACACCTCCCTGCAAGCTGAGGGAGTGGGCTCTGGCCTTGGCCAGCCCAGAAAGGGGCTCCCACAGTGCAGTGGTGGGCTGAAATGTTCTCAAATGCCGTCAAAATGGTAGCCCAGGCAGTGGAGGCGCCGAGAGCGAGCGAGAGCTGTGAGGACTGCCAGTACGCTGTCACCTCTCACTTACACAGGTTGAGGATATGTGCCTATGTGCAGTATAGCATTGGCCTAAATCTGTAGGTAACTAATTTTGTTTCAACTAGGTCAGAGGCAAAAAAATGCTTGCTAAGTCCAAGTATGCTGTGAGGGGCCCAGTGACTTCAAGGCATGTCTGTTGTGGTACCGGAGTGATTATTTCTATCTTACCTCCTTTATAACTTGGCCCGGAGAGCTGCCTTCGACTCTCCAATAAATCTGTTTGAACAGCTGCCTCTGTTACCTTGACTCGTCTCAGATTTCATCGACCCTAGACAGATCCTGGCACTAGAAATGTAAGGTTGTCTGCATTATTTTGACTTGCTCCAGGTTACGGACAAGCTTATGCAAGGCTCCTACTGACCATATGTTTCACTTCTAGCTTTGATGTCTGGACGCTGATTTCCCTAGATTTAACTATTTGCTCAATGTTAAGGCAGCTCTGTGGAAATTTATATAACCGAAGTGTTATGCAGGCCTGTGTGTGATTGTCAGGGAGAATTGGCCTGCCACAATAGCACTATGTATCAATAATATTACCTCATTGTTATTTTAAAATAAATGAAAGAATTAAAAACAAGTCTTTACTGACTTCCTGGTGTCGTATATTCATTCTGGTTATTTCTCTTTATTTAACTGATTACCTATGTAACACTAGATACCTGCACTACTCACTCATTATTCCACTATAGTAAGAAATTAGCTTTGACAAAAATGTGTTTTTTCAATTTTGGGCTACTATGTACTTCTCTGTTTAACTGTACTTACGTCTAGGTACTCCCAGATATCTGTAGTATTAACTCCTTATTCCAACAAGAAATTAGAAAGTAGACTTGAGAAAATGTTTCTCATCTTCCTGCATTCAAATAATTATTCCACTTTTCACAAGCTATCAGTTTGCTTTTTCCCTAGTTACCATGACTTATATGTAGTATTAACACATTATGCCAACAAGAAACGTGATGTCAGACTTGGGAAGAATGCTTTTTAGCTTCCTGGCTTATACTAGTCATTCTAGTTACCTCCAGTTATCCCTAGATGCCTAGTTTTCTAGGTATCACTACTTTTCTATAATTCTAAAGAAACAGTCCACCAAAGAATAAGGATCTAGTATATAAGACTGTGCGTTTCAGGCAAACAAAAATACACAAATGGGACTTCATTAAACTAAAAAGCTTCTGCACAGCAAAAGAAATAATCAACAGACTGAAGAGACAACCTGTTGAATGAGAGAAAATATGTGCAAACTGTTCATCTGACAGGGGACTAATATGCAGAATATACAGGGAACTCAAACAACTCAACTGGAAAAACCCACAAATAATCCCATTTAAAGGTGGGCAAAAAACATGAATAGACATTTCTCAAAAGAAGACATACAAAAGGTATACGAAAAACTGCTCGAATTCGTAAATCATCAGAGAAATGCAAATGAAAACCACAATGAGATATTATCTTACGCCAGTCAGAATAGCTATTATTAAAATGACAATAAATAACAGATGTTACTGAGTATGCAGAAAAAAGGTAAGTCTTATACACTGTTGGTGGGCATGTAAACTAGTATAGCCACTATTAATGACAGTGTAGTGATTTCTCAAAAAGCTAAAAATAGAATTACCATTTGATCCAGCAATCCCACCACTGGGTCTACCCAAAGGGAAAGAAATCAATATATCAAAGGGATACCTTCATTCGCATGTTTATTGCAGCACTATTCACAATAGCAAAGATACGGAAGCAACTTGTGTTCATCAACAGCTGAATGGATAAAGAAAATGTGGTACATATATTCCACAGTGGAATAGTATTCAGCCACAAAAAAGAATGAAATCATGCCATTTGCAGCAACATGGATGGAACTGCAGGTCATTACCTTAAGGGAAATAAACCAGGCACAAAAACACAAGTATCACATCATCTCACTTATATGTGGGAGCTAAAAAATGTGGACACATGGAGGTAGAGAGTGGAAAAATAGATAACATAGAATGGAAAGAGTGGAGGGAGGGGGGATGATGAAGAGAAGTCGGTGGAAGGGTGCAAACATACGGTAAGATACAAGGAATAAATTCAATGTCTGGTAGCAGAGTAGGGCGAATATACTTAACAAAAATATACTTGGGTGAGGGATACCCTAATACGCTGACTTGACACTAAGTATTAAATACATGCAACCAAATTTATTCTGTATCCCCTAAACTGGTACAAGTACACATGTCTCACACCTGTAATCCAAGGTACTCAGGAGGCTGAGGCAGGAGGATTGGTTGGGTCCAGGAGTTCAAGACCAACTTGGGCAACACTGTCTCTAGAAAAGAAAAAAAAAAAACTGTGCATTTCAATTTCGACCACAAACGCATGTTCCAACTATCTTTAGTTACCTCTAGTAACCTCGTTGAATTGGTATCACCAGCTATCCATAGTATTAGCTGATTATTATTACAAGAAACCAGAGGTTAGAGTGGTAAATCATGATTTTTCAGACTCGTGCCTTCAAATATTTTTTCTTTTTTCTTTTTTTTTTTTTTTTTTTTTGAGATGGAGTCTCGCTCTGTGGCCCAGGCTGGAGTGCAGTGGCACGATCTGGGCTCACTGCAAGCTCCGCCTCCCGGGTTCACGCCATTCTCCTGCCTCAGCCTACCGAGTAGCTGGGACTACAGGTGCCCGCCACCACGCCCGGCTAATTTTTTGTATTTTTTTTTTAGTAGAGACGGGGTTTCACCGTGTTAGCCAGGATGGTCTCGATCTCCTGACCTCATGATCCGCCCACCTCGGCCTCCCAAAGTGCTGCGATTACAGGCGTGAGCCACTGCACCCGGCTGCCTTCAAATATTTTTTCTAATTACTTCTACTTAATTCAAATTTACTAGCGACCTACATACCACCAGATATCTGTAGTACAAACTCATTTTATCAAGGAAAGATAAGAATTTCATCTTGTTGAGGATTGCTTTCCAGGTTCCAGGCTTCTCTGAGGTTTTCTAGTTATTTCTAGTTATCTCCAGTTCAGTAGTTACCATGTAGTCCTGCTTATATAGAACTAACTCATTATGCTAACAAGAAATAAGAAGTTGGTTATAGGAAGACGTTGTTCTCCACTCTCTGGCTTTATCTGTTATTGACATTTTACAGGTGTGACATTATTGAGTCACAGAGACGTTAAGTAACCCGGTCAAAGTCACCCACTTGGGAAATGTCCAGTGCTGGGATTTGAACCTATCTTGAGTACTATCCGTGATACAGAGGATGTTTGTTATCATGCTATATGCTATAATTTTCTTTTGTAATTAGTCGCTGTAATTATTGCTATTTAACTAGTTTCCTGTGTTCAAGCAGTTATCTCTAGGACTAACTGATTCCAACAACAGACAAAAATGTAGTGTTGAGGAGAATGGTTAACTTCCTGAATTCAGCCACTTTTCTTCAGCATCCTGGTTTAAACTTCTTATTCTAGATAATCTCATTTATCCCTTGGTTACTAATGAGGGAGGTACCACTAGATATCTATGGCACTAATTCGATATTCAAACAAGTGAAGGAAATTTTGAGATGAATGATACTTTATTTCTGTTTATCTCTAGTTAACTAATTACAAAAGAATAATAATTAGAGCATAATAGCAAACGTTATTGAGCACATCTCTGTGTCAGGGATGGTACTGAGGATGGGTTCAAATCTCAGCTTTGGACATTTTCCAAGTGAGTGACTTTGAGCAGGGTACTTAATATCCGGGTGACTCAATAACACTACCTATAAAATGACAATAATAGCACATCAATATGTACCGGTTTGTTAAGAGGATTACATGTGTTAATATAAACAAATCACTTAGATCATTGCCTAGAACACAGTAAGAACCAGGTAAGTGTGAGCTACCATTAGTATCATCTCAATTAATCTCCACAACAGCTCCATGAGGTAGGTATTATTATAACAGGTTTTACAGATGAGAAAAATGAAGCACAGGGAGAAAAAAACCACTCCCCAGGTTAGCTAGCTAGCAAATGTCAAGCAAAGCCATGATGCAGATGCCAGCAGTCTGACTCCAGGGTCCCTGCCCTCATAAATCTAGGACATCAAACTCATCATTTGGGCCTATTTTTGCTTGGATGATGCTCAATTATGTACAAAACATTTGCAAGAAGTGAATCAATTTAACTAAAAATTTTAAGTGAATACTAATTGATTGGTGCCCTGGTAGGTAACACTCACCGAAGGGGCACAGAAATGACTACTGAAGCTTAGAAAGCACTGAAACAAATCATGGAAATCTCTCAGACACCACACAACTCCAATTCTGACAGATGTCCTAGCTGGGCTAAGGCACACCATGATTAAAATCATTGTAGGTCTCTCACATAGTAACTGATCCCAGGTCAAAATTCATCTCAGAGTGTCTGGCCGCGAGAAGGGTGAGGTCTACAGAACCCTGCAAGAGGCAGCCTGAGGAGGGGACGTCTTGGTTAATGTCAGGGAGAGTCTGTGGGGGTGAAATTCCTTCACAGCATTTTCAGAGTGAATTGGTCAACCAACCATCTTGTAGCTGGTTTCCTATCTATCCTCCTGGAACAGGAGAAAGGAGAGACTTACCTGTCTAGCACAGTGGGTGAAGTGAGTGGGTGTACCTCTATGGGCCTATGAAAATGGTTTATTTTATTAAATGGGTCTGATGGCAATGGTGTTTATCATGGTAAAAAAAAAAAAGGATAAATAATCCCAATATTCAGGAAACCAACGCATTCCAAGGATCAATTATTATTTTTTATTTTTATTTATTTATTTATTTATTTTTATTTTTATGTTTTTTAGAGCCAGGGTTTCATTGAGTCGCCCACGCTGGAGTGCGGTGGTGTGATCATAGCTCACTGCAGCCTCCAATGCCTGGGGTTAAGCGATCCCCCCACCTCAGCCTCCTGACTAGCTTGGACGACAGCGCATGACACCATGCCCAACTATTTTGTTTTTTATTTTTGTAGAGATGAGTTTTTTTCTATTTTGCTCAGGTTGGTCTCAAACTCCTGGTCTCAAGCGATTCTCCCGCCGAAGCCACAGGAGTAGCTAGTATTTACAGGCGCGCACAGCCGGGCCTGGAATCGTCCGGGGGCACGATTTTTAAATTTTTTTATTTTGAAATACAGGGTCTCCCTCTGTCGCCCAGGCTGGAGTGCAGTGGCGTTATCATAGTTCACTATAACCCACACCCTGTATCGTCCTGAGGCATACTTCTTAAGGGAAAAACATAGAGGTCCCAATCGGCCCTGGCTCTTTTTTATTCGACATTTATCAGTAGGGAGCAAAAGGTCAGAATGATAGTTCTAGACAAAGAGTAGGAAAGGAGAAGCAGGAGGAGGAGGGTGGGTAACAGAAGGGGGTGAGGATGGAGGGAAGACGGGAGCTAACCCAAGTCCCCAGCGCCTGCCCAGCACAGTGAACACTGGTACTTCTGCAGAGGGCTTGCAACCTAAGGCGCCAGAGCCCAGCATAGCTTAGCAGACATTGCTTGCTCCACAGTCGCGTCTAGCGCCAAAGGAAGGGGCACTTGCAGTGTAAGCCTTCTGGGATGCACTAAACACCAGGCAGGGTTCTACGTGTACTCTGACGTGGAGTACCTGGAGCTTTTGCAAGGGGCGTGTTAGGTTTCTTGCGGCTTGCACCTGAGCATCCAGAGTGCTCTCCAAATCCCAGCCCCAAACTTCCGCTTCCACAGATCTCCTGGAGAGCGTGGCGCACTCAACTTTCTAGACATTGCTGCAAAAACCTAGCATGCAGCCTCTGACTTCATCATTTCATCTTAATTACGGTCCGATTCGCGGACTTTGGGTGGGAACACACCAGAACTAGAGAGACTCATCCATTAGTTACTAACAACCCAGAGGGGAGAGCGGTGCTGGCAGTCCAAATTGCAAGGTGCGCTGCCTTTAGCGTGCGGCGTCTTCGCCCTGGAGAAGCATTACGCCGGCCCGCCTGCCTCCAGGGCCACATGGAAACGTGTTCTGCAAACTTTCTCCAAGGGCTCGGGGGCTAGATTGGGTCTCGCTCCGCTGCCTCTCCCCTTGCCTCAATTTCGACTCGCGCCAGACAGCTCAGCCCCTCCCTCTGGCAGTCACCCCGCCCGGATTGGGAGTGGTCAACGAAGCTGCAAAATGGATCGCAGGTCCCCACCACGCCCGACACCTCCTCGCGCCCTGACCATGAACGCGTCCCTGACTTAACCGCCACACTCGGGCCGTGAGCGCCTGCCAGCAGGGCCTTCCGCCACACACACACAGACACCGCAAGCAGCGGCGACCAGGGCAGGAGCCCACTCCCCGCCACCCGCAGGCGTCGGACCCGAAGTCCACGCGCCGGAACTCAGAGCAGGAGCCGAAGGACCCCAGCGCAGAATCCGTGGAGGCGCACGGCTTCAGCCACCGCACTCCCAGATGGGGTCCCAGCCAAGATCCGGCCACGAAGACACAGGCGACCCCGGCCTGGGTTTCCTGTTCCATGAGCTCCAGGAAGGCGACAGTCAGTGCTTGTCTGGGGACCCGGACCGGTGCTTTGGGGAACTCTCCCGGAGGGAGAGAGTTTGGGGAACTCTCCCAGGAAGGGAACTTTCCCGGAGAGGGGAGCGTGGACCGGACGCTGCTGCGCCTCCTCTCTCAGGGCGCGGTTCTATGCTGCCCTGTGCCCGCGCCAAACGCCCTGATCTCTCTCTGTCTCTCTCCTCTCTCAATCTCTCTTTGCCTTTCCTCCTTTCCAGATGCGAAGGCTGTAGGGACTTTGGTGATTGAAGCTGGAGGAGACGATGAGAAGAAAATACGGTCCAAACCCGAGCAGGGAGCTGAAGCAGAAGAAGAAAGTCACTTCTGTGCGGGAGCTGCCGATCCTACGATCAAGGAGAACCAGAAGCGCGGCCGTGGCGACCAGGAGCCCTCGCAGCAGCAGCCTGACGCTTCCAGCCCAGGACTCCTCCGCGGAGAAGCCACAACCCCAATATTAGCGGCGTCTCTCCAGCCCCAGTGCGTTCAGCAGGTTGCACCTGAAGGAGCTAGACAGCATTTTCCCACGCTCTGAATATCCCGACGTGTTCGCTCGGTAAGCGGCTTGCTCTGGAGCTTCCCAGTTTCCAGGACTCTGGGGCTCTTCCCTGGACGCCTTTGGCTCTACCCATATCTCTTTACCACCCTCCAGTGCCAAGAGCTATTTAGGGGGCTCAAGGCCACTGGCTCAGGGCCGCTCTTGAGCTGTGGGATGCGGGCGATAGCAACTGGGCATCAAGGTATTTTTCACGCAGTATAGATACGAATCAAGTTAAATATTTGCATTAAAATTATTAATCTTCGGGCTGGTGCTGTGGCTCATGCCTGTAATCCCAGCGCTCTGGGAGGGCAAGTCAGGAGGATCACTTGAGTCCAGGCGTTCAGGGCCAGGCTGACCAATATATTGAGACTGCATCTCTACAAAAAATTTTGTAAAATTAGCTGGGCATATTAGCAGCACGCACCCGTAATCCAAGGTACTCTGGAGGATCGCTTGAGCCCGGAGTTCAAGGCTTCAGTGAACTGTGATCGGCCACTGCCCTCCAGCCTGTGCTACAGAGCTAGACCCTGTCTCTAAAATTAGATACATGGATAAATTACATGAATAGATGACAGATAGATATAGAAAAATCTTGAATCCTGAGTGTTTTAACCCTCTCTGAAGTTCTGCACACAAAGGAAAACCATCCTCTACCTAATGCAAGCCTGGGGCTATTTTTAGGTATCACAGAAAAATGTGCAGGAGCAGTTGGGAGGATAGACATTTTCAAACTGGTATGAAATGTTCATAGGTGTATTTCATTTCATCCACAATTCCAAATACTGAATTTTTGTAGTTTTCTTTCCCAGAAAGCAGCTTGCAATCTGCATGGATGTGAGTGAAGCCGAAGTGGAAGCCAGTAAGCCTGATGAAAGCAATTGGTCAGAGTAGCCACTCTCTGAAACCTGCCTCAGTCCTTGAATACCTTTGTCCTACACATTCTCCAATTGGCCTGTTTTTGTTGCCTTTTCTATGTTTGCCAAGTGAGTTTTGAACTTTAGCGGGGGAATAATGGGATACATAAACCTTAGCCTATGGAAATTTCCCATTACCAGAGGGAATATGCTTTCTAATGCGAAACAGAACTAAACTGTTACTTCTATTTCCTGTACAAGGTTAAGTGTAAATAAAGTTCCATTCCTTCTAACAATGGTATCCTTTAGAGAACACTTCTGTGTGGAGTTATGTTGGGGCTGAGTCTGACTTGAGGAGTTTGCAAATTAATGCACCAAGGAGACATATTGTGAGAAGGTTCAACTGTATTTAAAATATTTAAACCAGGCTATGTTCTTAGCTAAATGACCAAATTTATAAATATTCAGGCATTGGGGTAAGGGAATAAGTTACATACAGAAAGAACACATTATATGAGTAATTTATGTATGTTTAGTTTCACTGAGACTGATGGGGAGGACATAGCTTAAAAGTCCAAGTGCCTGGTAGTCCTGCTGTTGTTTTTAAGGGTCTGATGAAGCCATGTAGAAAGTGGCAGCCCGAAATTTTGATTTTCTCCAATACTTTTATTTGTAAGCCGGAATACACTGCTAATATACTCACATTACAGTGGGGGTGTGGGGGGGCAGGTTTGCAAACAGGAAATTTGTTTAAAAATTGGAATAAAAAAGAACAATTTTGAAAAAGTTTTCACTTAACTAAGAAGGGTGAAAAGGTTAAAGAAAAATTGCATACACTCAAATATATACCTTGAAAATATGGCACAAATGGAGCTCTATGAGGGAATATTCTCTTTAGGAATTTCTGACAACTAAGGATTTTTTTTATGTTACTGTTTTAAACTGGTGGGTTTTATGTAATTTGTTTGGTGGTGGGGTGGGGCACGCTTAATTTAGACCAGGTTCTTACCTGTGCTAATTTGAAATGGTTTTTCATTTTCCCAGGCAGTGGTGATTAATTTGTAGGTCATGAGATCAAGAAATTACTAAGATTACTTCAGTATTATTGACTGAGTATATTTTCAAAACAAAAAGAAAATCCAGGATTAGGTTATGAGCAGTGCTGTGCAGTTCATGTGAGTGCAGTGATGGGCCCCCCATGACTAAGCCTTCTTTTTCAGACCATCTTTTTCACTCTCAAGAGTTTTCAGAGGATGAAGTCTGGCCCAGTGGCTCATGCCTGTAATCCCAGCAATTTGGGAGGCCAAGGCAGGCAGATCATGCGAGGTCAGGAGTTCGAGACCAGCCTGGCCAACATGGTGAAAATACAAAAATTACCTGGACTTGGTAGTGCACCACTGTAGTCCCAGCTACTAGGTGTAGCATGAGGCAGGTGGATCGCTTGAACCTGACAGGCAGAGGTTGCAGTGAGCCAAGATCGTGCCACTGCACTCTAAACCTGGGTGACAGAGCAAGACCCTGTCTCAAAAAAAAAAAAAAAAAAGAGTTTTCAGAGGATGAATGGCCCCTTAAGCATCCTTGACGAAACCTGATTAAAGATCCAGCCTGCTCCTATTGATGTTACTTCAGACTGAAGATGGGCTTTTCAAACGGGGTTGTAGTGTGTGAAGATCCGGCCATTGCACTCCAGCCTGGGTAACAGAGTGAGACTCCGTCTCAAAAACCACAACAAAAAAGAAACTTTAGAAAGCAAAATCCCCATTTTTTTTTTTTTACTATAGAATACAGAAGCTCCTGGACTCTTCCCGAGATTGTGTTCATAACTTTTCAGCTGAAACTAACATCTGCGAAGGCCATCTATCTTGGGTGAACCTATTTTCTGGTAACCAGTGTTAAATATTTTTTAATAAATAAAAATTTTAAACTTGTATTAGAACAGTTAATTTCTCATCTTTGCCTTTTTTCCTTTTTAATATGTTTTTTAAAATCCCTTTTGAGAGATGAGATCTCAATATGTTGCCCAGGCTGGTTTTGAACTCCTGAGCTCAAACAATCCTCTCACCTCGGTTTCCAAAAGTGCCGGGATTACAGGCCTGGGCAATCACACCTGGCCTGGTTGTTGCCTTTGCAATATTTGAAGTACATTTTAAAATACATGCGTTTTGTGGGATTACTTTTAAAAGAACTCTCTGTTTTGAAATTTAGATTGAGTGGAAACTATTATCTAAAGCATTATTTTTTACTATTTCCTCTGCCCCATGCCTTAGTTCTTCTGGAACTTCGAAGAACTAGAGAGACATTAAAAATAGTACATATGTCGGCGAGTTGCCGTGGCTCCGTTCAAGCGATCCCAGGGGGTGGATCGCATGAGTCCAGGAGTTTGAGACAAGCCTGGGCAACATGGTGAAACCACAGCTCCACTAAAAGTACAAAAATCAGCTGGGCATGGTGGTGCATGCCTGTAGTCCCAGCTACAGGGGAGGCTGAGGTGGGAGGATCCCTTGAGCCTAGGAGGTGGAAGTTGCAGTGAGGTGAGATGGGGCCACTGCACTCCAGCCTGGACGACAGAGTGAGACCCTGAGTCAAAAACAAAAACAAAACAAACAAACAAACAAGTAAATACATGTCTCTTGAAGACTCCATCACTTATGGGAAATGGTATTCACTATTCTTTTCCTGAGCATGAAAAAAATATTGTTAGTGTCTGTCAAATTGAATGTTAGTGTTTACTGCATGATTTGTGTGGAGTATTTCTTTGGCTTTCAATTGCAATATGGCAAAACCATGTGCTCAACTGGGACAAAGGTTAAAAGAGGTCAGAACTCGGTCTGATGGTGTCCTGTGGCTTTTATTTCTATAGATTCTGTAGTTCTGTTCAGAGGGTACCTATAGCATTGAGGAAGCTGATGTTTAAAAAGAACAGGTGCCACATTGGGAAATAAGAAATGTTGGTTTCTGGCCGGGTGTGGTGGCTCACGCCTGTAATCCCAGCACTTTGGGAGGCTGAGGTGGGCAGATCACAAGGTCAGGAGATCGAGACCATCCTGGCTTACACAGTGAAACTCCGTCTCTACTAAAAATACAAAAAAATTAGCCGGGCTTAGTGGCGGGCGCCTGTAGTCCCAGCTACACGGGAGGCTGAGGCAGGAGAATGGTGTGAACCCGGGAGGCGGAGCCTGCAGTGAGCCCAGATCGCGCCACTGCACTCCCGCCTGGGTGACAGAGTGAGACTCCGACTCAAAAAAAAAAAAAAAAAAAAAAAAGGAAATGTTGGTTTCAAAATTATCTGGTGAGGATGGCAGTGGGCATACACAGGCGCATTCCTAGATGTTCCCCAATTCAGCCAGGCGCTGGGGGCTCTGGGTATGAATAATCTCCTCTCTGTGCAGAAGTCCCACATTACATGCAACTGCTTTGCTGACATTTCATATACACAACTGTGAAGTTCGCAGAGTGAGATAGTGGACAACACAGCAAAAGATGCATGCTTTCCTAAGAAAACAGAGCCTCACTTTACACTGGGAACACATAAGTGCTGTGAAACTGGACTTTGATTTAACCCCTGTAAGAGGAAATTCTGATGGAACTGTGGCACTTATCTTAGCAATCACTTCATAGTGCAGCCTTGGTGCTCACAATTAAGCACTTTTAATAGCCAACAAGAAGTCTTGCATTGCTAGAGACTGCTCAAAAGCAAAGGCTGTATTGAGAAGAACTTAATGTTCTTAAAAAATGGGCCTGGCTTCCTTCACCCTCCCATTTTTGTTTTTGTTGTTTTCTACTCTGGTAGTTGCACAGGAAGAAGACACCATGAACAAATGACTGCCTATTCCAGTGAATGATGAGTCTAGATTACTGCTCAGGGGACCATCTCCTTGATTCGAGTGCCAATAACCCCAAAGATGCCCTTTCTATTTTTAATTAGCAGGAATTCGAGATCTCTTAAGGATGCAGAGAGCAACAAAATACATTGGACATTGTGACTGTCCGTTTTGAATTGGGGAAGGTGCAATAATATGCCTTCTGGGCTGGGGATGGGGGAGAAAAGGGAGAACAGCCTCATTCTGGCTTTGGTGGAGTCTCATCTCATGATTCTTCTGAAGCAGCAGGACCTTTGGGCCAGAATGACTCCTATTCCCCTGTGTCCCCCACAAAAAGGGAGGGCGGTGGACAGAATTTGGAGTATGTTGAATCAATGCTTAGCTGTTGCCTTCCCATAAATACTGAGTAGCTGCTTAGGAAGCTTCCCCTAGAGTCCAGAGTTGGGCATGAATGTTCCTATTAGCATTGATGGGTCCCTATTCTGTCTGAAAAATAAGGCCCAACTAGTTCTAAATTCACTAAAAATCACCCGCACCAGCTCTGCAGCTCCTTTCCATCACTGCCCTCACACAAACTGCAGAGCGAGGCTCATAACCTCATCCTGGATTTTGTTTTCGTTTTGGAAAATTCTCTCTTAATAAAACTTAAGTAATCTTAGAAATCTTTTGATCCCATTACCTACAAATTAATCATCACTGCCTGGGAAAATGAAAACGTATTTCAAATAAGCACAGATAAGAATCTGGTTTAAATTGAGCGTTCTCCCCATCACCAAACAAATTTCATAAAACCCACCTCTTTAGACAGTCCCATCAAAATAATTCCTTAGTTGTTAGAAATTTCTCAAGAGAATATTCACTCATAAAGTTCAACTTGTGCCATTTCTTCAAGGTATATATGTAAGTGTATGCCATTCTCCTTTAACCTCTTCACCCTTCTTAGGTGACTGGAACCTTATTCAAAATTGTTCTTGTTTGTTTCAATTTTTAAGCAAATTTCCAGTTTGCAAACCTGTCTCCCCCCGACCCCCACTGTAATGTGCATATATTAGCAGTGTTTTCAGGCTGACACATCGAAGTATTCCAGAAAATTACAATTTCAGGTAGCCACTTTCTACACGTCTTCATCAGACACTCCGAAAAAATAGCAGGACCACCAGGCACTTGGACTTTTAAGCTATCTCCTCCCCATCAGTCTCAGTGAAACTAAACATACTTAATTACTCATATAGTGTGTTGTCTGTGTGTGTGACTTAGTCCCTTAACCCAATGCCCGAATATTTATAAACTCACTCACTGAGCTAAGAACATAACTTGATTTAAATATTTTAAATACAGTTGAACCTTCTCACATCCTAGCTCTTTGGTGCATTAATTTGCATACTTCTAAGTCAGACTCAGTCCCAAGATACCTCCACACAGAAGTAGTCTCTAAAGGATACCATTGTTAGAAGGAATCGAACTTTATTTATTCTTAATTTTGTACAGGAAATAGAAGTAGCAGTTTGGTATGTATAGTTTTATTTTTCCATTAGAAAGCATATTCCCTCTGGTAATGGGTAATTTCCATAAGCTGAGGTTTCCTTATCCCATTTTTCACCCTCTAAAGTTCAGAACTCACTTTGCAAACATAGAAAAGGCGACAAAAATAGGCCAACTTGAGAATGTGTAGGACAAAGGTATCAAAGGACTGAGGCAGGTTTCAGAGTGGCTACTCTGACCAATTGATTTCATCAGGCTTACTGGCTTCCACTTCAACTTCACTCACATCCATGCATATTGTAAGCTCCTTTCTGGGGCAGAAAACCACAAACGTTCAGTATTTAAACTTTTTCAGAATTGTGGATGAAATGAAATACACTGATGAACGTTTCATACCGGTTTGAAAATGTCTATCCTCTCAACCGCTCCAGCATATTTTTCTGTGATACCTAGCCCCAGGCTTGCATTAGGGATGGCTGTCCTTGGTGTGCAGAATTTAAGAGAGCACTAAAACACTCAGGATTCAAGATATCTCTTTCTATTTAACTGTCCATCTATCTATTTAATTTTAGAGATAGGGTCTAGCTCTGTTGTCCAGGCTGGAGGAGGGGTGACACAATCACGGTTCACTGAACCCATGAACACTTGGGCTCAAGCGATCCTACGGAGTAGCTGAGACTACAGGTGTGTGCCACCATGCCGGTCTAATTTTTTAAATTTTTACGTAGCGACAGAGTATCATTATATTGCTCAGGCTGGTCTTGAACGCCTGGACTCAAATGATCCTCCCGCCTCGGCCTCCCAGAGTGCTAGGATTACAGGCGTGAGCCACCGAACCAGCCCGAAGATTAACAAATGTTAAGGCATTATTTTAAAAATCAAGACCAATGAAAAAAATCCACAGTAACCAAATTGTTAAAATGTTCAATAAAGGCAAGATCCAACCGTGTAGGACTCACTCTCCTCACCCTGATGTCAATCGCAATTCCAACAAAACATTTCCAAAACAGGAGTCTGGCCAAAGTTTCCTGGCTTGATTCGTTTCTATAATGCGTGAAAAAATACTTTAATGCCCAGTAGGCATCGCCCCCAACCCACAGCTCAAGAGTGACCTACTCCAGTGGCCTTGAGCCCCATGTGTAGCTTTTGACTCTGGAGGGGAGGGAGCGAGACTGGGGCAGGGCCAAAGGCGTCCCGGGAAGAGCCCTAGCGTCCTGGATAATTGCGCACCTCTAGAGCAAGCCGCTTACCTAGCAAACACGTCGGGATACTGAGAGCGTCGGAAAATGCTGTCTAGCTCCTTCAGGCACAACCCACTGAATGCACTGCGGGAGAAGAGATGCTGCTGATCTTCGGGCTGCAGCTCCGAGGAGGAAGAGTCCTGGGCAGACTCCTCAGGCTGCTGCTGCCAGGGCTCCTGGTCTCCACCGCCGCCCTTCTGGTTCTCCTCGAACATGGGGTCCGCAGCTCCCGCACAGACGTGACTTTCTTTTCATTATTATTCTTATTATTCTTATTATTATTCTTATTATTATACTTTAAGTTTTAGGGTACATGTGCACAATGTGCAGGTTAGTTACATATGTATACATGTGCCATGCTGGTGTGCTGCACCCATTAACTCGTCATTTAGCATTAGGTATATCTCCTAATGCTATCCCTCCCCCCTCCCCTCACCCCACAACAGTCCCCAGAGTGTGATGTTCCCCTTCCTGTGTCCATGTGTTCTCATTGTTCAATTCCCATCTATGAGTGAGAACATGCGGTGTTTGGTTTTTTGTCCTTGCGATAGTTTACTGAGAATGATGATTTCCAATTTCATCCATGTCCCTACAAAGGACAGGAACTCATCATTTTTTATGGCTGCATAGTATTCCATGGTGTATATGTGCCACATTTTCTTAATCCAGTCTATCATTGTTGGACATTTGGGCTGGTTCCAAGTCTTTGCTATTGTGAATAGTGCCGCAATAAACATATGTGTGCATGTGTCTCTATAGCAGCATGATTTATAGTCCTTTGGGTATATACCCAGTAATGGGATGGCTGGGTCAAATGGTATTTCTAGTTCTAGATCCCTGAGGAATCGCCACACTGACTTCCACAATGGTTGAACTAGTTTACAGTCCCACCAACAGTGTAAAAGTGTTCCTATTTCTCCACATCCTCTCCAGCACCTGTTGTTTCTATCTATGACAAACCCACAGCCAATATCATACTGAATGGGCAAAAACTGGAAGCATTCCCTTTGAAAACTGGCACAAGACAGGGATGCCCTCTCTCACCACTCCTATTCAACATAGTGTTGGAAGTTCTGGCCAGGGCAATCAGGCAGGAGAAGGAAATAAAGGGTATTCAATTAGGAAAAGAGGAAGTCAAATTGTCCCTGTTTGCAGACGACATGATTGTATATCTAGAAAACCCCATTGTCTCAGCCCAAAATCTCCTTAAGCTGATAAGCAACTTCAGCAAAGTCTCAGGATACAAAATAAATGTACAAAAATCACAAGCATTCTTATACACCAATAACAGACAAACAGAGAGCCAAATCATGAGTGAACTCCCATTCACAATTGCTTCAAAGAGAATAAAATACTTAGGAATCCAACTTACAAGGGACGTGAAGGACCTCTTCAAGGAGAACTACAAACCACTGCTCAATGAAATAAAAGAGGATACAAACAAATGGAAGAACATTCCATGCTCATGGGTAGGAAGAATCAATATCGTGAAAATGACCATACTGCCCAAGGTAATTTATAGATTCAATGCCATCCCCATCAAGCTACCAATGACTTTCTTCACAGAATTGGAAAAAACTACTTTAAAGTTCATATGGAACCAAAAAAGAGCCCGCATTGCCAAGTCAATCCTAAGCCAAAAGAACAAAGCTGGAGGCATCACACGACCTGACTTCAAACTATACTACAAGGCTACAGTAACCAAAACAGCATGGTACCGGTACCAAAACAGAGATATAGATCAATGGAACAGAACAGAGTCCTCAGAAATAACGCCGGATATCTACAACTATCTGATCTTTGACAAACCTGAGAAAAACAAGCAATGGGGAAAGGATTCTCTATTTAATAAATGGTGCTGGGAAAACTGGCTAGCCACATATAGAAAGCTGAAACTGGATCCCTTCCTTACACCTTATACAAAAATTAATTCAAGATGGATTAAAGACTTAAATGTTAGACCTAAAACCATAAAAACCCTAGAAGAAAACCTAGGCAATACCATTCAGGACATAGGCATGGGCAAGGACTTTATGACTAAAACACCGAAAGCAATGGCAACAAAAGCCAAAATTGACAAATGGGATCTAATTAAACTAAAGAGCTTCTGCACAGCAAAAGAAACTACCATCATAGTGAACAGGCAACCTACAAAATGGGAGAAAATTTTCGCAACCTACTCATCTGACAAAGGGCTAATATCTAGAATCTACAATGAACACAAACAAATTTACAAGAAAAAAACAAACAACCCCATCAAAAAGTGGGCAAAGGATATGAACAGACACTTCTCAAAAGAAGACATTTATGCAGCCAAAAGACACATGAAAAAATGCTCACCATCACTGGTCATCAGAGAAATGCAAATCAAAACCACAATGAGATACCATCTCACAGCAGTTAGAATGGCAATCATTAAAAAGTCAGGAAACAACAGGTGCTGGAGAGGAGGTGAGTTTCCTCTGCTTCTGCTCCCTGCTCGGGTTTGGACTCTTCTTCTTATCCTCTCCTCCCACTTCAATCACCGAAGTCCCTACAGCCTTCGCATCTGCAAAGGAGGAGAGGGAAAGGGAGGGGAAGAGAAAGAGAGAGAGAGAGAGAGAGAGAGAGAGGCACAGGGCAGCCTAGACTCGCGGCCTGAGAGAGGGGGCACAGCAGCTTCCCGTCCACGCGCCGCTCTCCGGGAAAGTTCCTTTCCTAGAGTTGAACAAATCACCGGTCCGAGTCCCCAGCCAGGCAATGACCGTCGCCTTCCTGGAGCTCATGGAACACGAAGCCCAGGCAGAGGTAGCCGGTGTCTTCGTGGCTGGATCTGGGCTGGGACGCGATCTGAGAGCGCGGTGGATGAAGCCGTGCGCCTCTGCGGATTCTGCGCTGGGGTCCTCTGGCTCCTGGTCCGAGTTCCGGCGCGTGGACTTCGGGTCCAACACCTGCACGTGGCGGGGAGCCGGCTGCTGCCCTGGTCGCCTCCGCTGGCGGTGTGTGTGTGTGTGTGTGTGTGTGTGTGTGTGTGTGGTGTGTGTGTGTGTGTGTGTGTGTGTGTCGGACGGAAGGTCCTGCTGGCACGCGCTCGAGGCAGGAAGGTGGCGGTAAAGTCAGGGGCGAGCTCCTGGTCAGGGCGCGGGGAGGGGTCGGGCGTGCAGGGAACCCGCGCTCCAGTTTGCGGCTTGGTTGACCACTCTCAACCCGGGTGGGGTGACTGCCAGGAGGAAGGGGCCAAGCTGCCTGGCGCCAACAGATTTGGGGCAGGGGAAGGGGCGGAGGAGCTAGACCCGATAGAGAAAGTTAACAGAACATGTCTCTGTCCAGCCCTCCAGGCACGCGGGCTTGCAGAATGCTTCTCCAGGGCGAAGGCGCTGCAAGCTGAAGGCAGTGCACCTTGCGGCGTGGGCTCCTGGCACCACGCTGCCCTCTGGCTAGTTGGTGACTAATGCATGAGACTCTCTGGTTGTGTTCCGTTCGCCCTCAAAGTCCTCGAATCGGACCGTAATTAAGATGAAATGATGAGGTCGGAGGCTGCATGCTAGGTTTTTGCAGCAACGTCCAGAAAATTGAGCACGCAACGCTCTCCAAGGGGGTGTGGGGAACCCTGAGTTTGGGCCTGGGTTTGGCAGAGCACTCCGGATGCTCAAATGCAAGCTGCAAGAAACCTAACACGCCCCTTGCTAACACTCTAATTACTCTACCTCAGAGTACAAGCGTAGAACCCTGTTCGGTGTTTAGTGCATCTAAGAAGGGTTACACTGCAAGTGGATCTTCCTTTGGCTCTAGACGCGACTGCGGAGTACGAAATGTCTGTTAAGCTATATTCTGCTCCAGAGCCTCAGGTTGCAGGCCCTTTGCAGAAGCGCGAGTGTTTCGTGTGCTGGGCGGGCGCTGGACTTGGCTTAGTTCCCGCCTTCCCTTGCTCGTCAACACCTCTTACCCACCCTCCTCGTCCTCTTCCTGCTTTCCCTTTCCTACTCTTTGTCTAGAATTATCTTTCAGACCTTTTGCTCCCTACTGATAAATGTCAAATAAAAAAGAGGCAGGGTAGATTGGGAGCTCTATGTTTCTCCCTTCAAGAAGTGTGTCTCAGGATGATGAAGGCTGTGGGTTACAGTGATCTATGGTCGCCCCACTGCAATCCTGCCACTGCACTCCAGCCTGGGAGAAAAAGAGAGACCCTGTACCTTAAAAAAGAAAATGGTTCCTCGGGATGATGCTGGGCCCGGTGGTGCGTGCCTGTAATCCTAGCTACTCCAGGAGGCTGAGGCGGGAGGATCGCTTTAGCCCAGGAGTTTGAGACCAGCTTGAGCAACACAGCAAGACCCCCATCTCTAAAAAAATAAAAAACAAAAATAGCGGGACGTGGTGGCACGCACCTGAAGTCTAAGCTACTCACCTAGCTAAAGCGGGAAAATCGCTTGAACCTAAGCGTTGGAGACTATAGTGAGCTATTTTTACCAGCGGAGGCTGTTCAGTTTGTTGGCGTTTTGAACAAAGAATTGGACAAAACTCGCAAGGAAACAATGAAGCAACAAAAGCAGAGATTTATGGAAAACGAAAGTTCACTCCACAGGGTGGGAGCAGGCCTGAGCAGCCACTCAAGGGCCCCCGATACAGAATCTTCTCGGGTCCAAATACCCCCTAGAAGTTTCCCATTTGCCACGAGATGTTCACCTTAGGTAAATGAAGTGGTGACCGGCAATCGGTCTAAATGGTTGTGGAAAGCAACCAATCAGAGGCTGAAGTGAAGTCACGAAGTTCCATTCCTCTGCAAAGGTCTGATTGGTTCCAAAAAGCAACCAATCAGAGGTACTTTCAATTTCCCATCTGCCTAGCAGATAAGGTGGGGGTTTGCAAAGGGAGTAGCCACAGGTGCTTTTGTTACTTAGGCGTGGGAAGTTAGGGCTTTCCTTTCAATTTAGTTCTAGGATGTCAGCCTGAAACGGCCTTAGGTTCACTGCTTCCAGACCCTATTCTCCTGCCTCACTATGATCACACCACTACACTCCATCCTGAATTACAGACTGAGACCCTAGCTGTAAAACATAACACAAAATAAAAAATAAGAATCAGGCCTTGGAATGAGTTGGTTTCCTGAATATTGGGATTATCTAGCCAATTTTGGCCTTCAGGCCTATTTAATAAATTAAACAATTTTCATAGGCCCCTAAAAAGAACCGGGACCCCCACTCACTTTGCCCACTCTGCCTGACAGATAAGCCTCTCCTGTCTCCCATTCCTGGATGGTAGATAGGAAGCCAGCTACAGGATGGTTGGTTGACCAATTCACTCTGAAAAAGCTGTCAAGGAATTTCACCCACAGACTGTCCCTGACATTAACCAAGATGTCTCCTCCTCAGGCTGGATCTTGCAGGGTCCAGCAGACCTCACCATTCTCATGGCCAGACACACTTTGATGAATTTTGGCCTGGGATCAGTTACTATGAGAGAGACCTACAATGGCTTTAATCATGGTGTGTATTAGCCCAACTCGGACATCTGTCAGAATTGGAGTTGTGTGGTGTCTCACAGCTGAGGTTTCCATGACTTGCTTCAGTGCTTTCTAAATTTCAGTAGTCATTTCTGTGTCTCTTTGGTGAGTGTTACCTACCGGAGCACCAATCAAGGTAGTATTTACTCAAAATTTTTAGTTAAATTGATTCACTTCTTGTAAATGCTACATACTGAATTGAGCCTCACCCCAATAAACATAGGCACAAATGATGGGTTTGATGTCCTGGATTTATGAGGGCAGGGACCCTGGAGCCAGATTGCTGGCATCTGCATCATGGCTTTGCTTGTCATTTGCTAGCTAGCTCATCTGATGAGTTGCCTTTTCTCTCTGTGCTTCAATTTTCTCATCTGTAAAATGGGGTGATAATAATATCTACCTTATGGAGCTGTTGTGGAGATTAATTGAGATGATACTAATGGTAGCTCACACTTACCTGGTTCTTACTGTGTTCTAGGCAATGATCTAAGTGATTTGTTTATATTAACACATGTAATCCTCTTAACAAACCTTTATACACATTGATGTGCTATTATATGTCATTTTACACGTGGTGGCATTGAGTCACCAAGGTGTTAAGTATGCTTCTCAAAGTCACTCACTTGGGAAATGTCCAAAGCTGAGATTTGAACCCATCCTCTGAGTATTATTCCTAACAGAGAGGATGTGCCCAATTAGATTTGCAATTATGCTATAATTATTATTCTTTTGTAATTAGTTAACTAGAAATAAGCAGAAATAAAAGTATCATTCATCTCAAAATTTCTTTCACTTGTTTGAGTATCGAATTAGTGCCATAGATATCTACTGGTACCTCCCCCATTAGTAACCAAGGGATAAATGAGGATGTCTAGAATAACAAGTTTAAACCAGGATGCTGAGGAAAAGTGGTTAAATTCAGAAAGTTAACCATTCTCCTCAACACTGCATTTTTGTTTAGTGTTGGAATCAGTTAGTCCTGTAGATAAGTGGTTGGACACATGAAAATAGTTAAACAGCAATAACTAGAGCTACCAATTACAAAAGAAAATTATAGCATATAGCACAATAGCAAATATTCTCTGTGTCAAGGATAGTACTCAGGATAGGGTCAAATCCCAGCTCTGGACATTTGAGCAGGTTACATAACATCTGTGTGACTCAATAACATCACACCTGTAACATGTCAATAACAGATAAAGCCAGAGAGTGGAGAACATCTTCTTCCTATAACCAACTTCTTATTTCTTGTTAGCATAATGAGTTAGTTCTATATAACAAGGGGCACACAGGTAACTACTGAACTGGAGATAATGAGAGATAACTGGAAAACAGAGAAGTCTGGAACCTAGAAAGCAATTTTCAACAAGACAAAATTCTTATATTTCGTTGATAAAATCAATTTGTACTATAGACATCTAGTGGTATGTAGGTCGATAGCAAATTTAAGTAAAGTAGAAATAATTAGAAAATAATTTGAAGGTATGAATCTGAAAAATCAGGATTTACCACTCTAACTTCTGATTTCTTGTTATAATAATGAGCTAATACTATAGATAGCTGGTGATACCTATTGATATGGTTTGGCTCTGTGTCCCCATCCAAATCTCATCTTGAATCGTACTCCCATAATACCCACATGTTGTGGGAGGTACCCGGTGGGAGATAATTTGAATCATGGGGGCGGTTTCCCCCATACTGTTCTCGTGGTAGTGAATAAGTCTCATGAGATCTGGTGGTTTTATCAGGGGATTCAGCTTTTGCATCTTCCTCATTTTCTCTTGTGGCTGCCATGTAAGAAGTGCCTTTTGCCTCCCACCATGATTCTGAGGCCTCCCCAAACACGTGGAACTGTAAGTCCAATTAAATCTCTTTTTCTTCCCAGTCTCAGGTATGTCTTCATCTGCAGCATGAAAACGGACTAATACACCTCTTTAATGAGGAGGTTACAAGAGGTAACTAAAGATAATTAGGACATGCATTTGATGTCAAAATTGAAATGCACAGTCTTAAAAAATTGTTTTTCTGGCTGGGCACGGCAACTTATGCCTGTAATCCCAGCATTTTAGGAGGCCGAGGTGGGCAGGTCACCTGAGGTTAGGAGTTTGAGACTAGCCTGGCCAACATGGTGAAACCCTGTCTCTACTAAAAATATAAAAATTAGTTGGGCATGGTGTTGGGTGCCTGTAATCCCAGTTACTCGGGAGGCTGAGACAGGAGAATTACTTGAACCTGGGAGGTGGAGGTTGCAGTGAGCCATGATTGTGCCATTGCCCTCCAGCCTGGGCAACAGAGCGAGACTCTGTCTCAAAAACAAACAAAAAAATTGTGTTTCTTTTCTAGAGACAGGGTTTCACTATGTTACCCAAGCTGGTCTTGAATTCCTGGGCCCAAGCAATCCTCCTGCCTCAGCCACCTGAGTAGCCTGGATTACAGGTGTGAGACATTTGTATTTGTACAAACTTATGGGATACATGAGGAATTTAGTTGCATGAATTTAATGCATAGTGTCAAGTCAGGGTATTAGGGTATCCATCATCCAAGTACATTTTTGTTAAGTATACTCATCCTACTCTGCTATCAAACATTGAATTTATTCCTTCTATCTTACTGTATGTTTGCACCCTTCCACCCACTTCTCTTCATCATCCCCCCCCCCGCTCTTTCTATTCTATGTTATCTATTTTTGCCCTCTCTGCCTCCATGTGTCCACATTTTTAAGCTCCCACATATAAGTGAGAACATGTGATACTTCTCTTTTTGTGCCTGGTTTACTTCCCTTAAGGAAATGACCTGCAGTTCCATCCATGTTGCTGCAAATGGCATTATTTCATTCTTTTTTATGGCTGAATATTATCTCTTCCTGAGAGGCCTTAGACTGAGCCAATATTTAACACTGGCTACAAGAAAATAGGTTCACCCAAGATAGATGGTCTTTGTAGATGTTAGTTTCAGCTGAAAAATTATGAACCAGTCTCGGGAGGAGTCCAGTAGCTTCAGCATTCAAGGCCCCAGATACAGAATCTTCTCAGGTCCAAGTACCCCCTAGAGGTTTCCCACTGGCCACTTGGTGTCCACCTCATGTAAATGAAGTGGTAGCCTGCAATCATTCTGATTGGTTGCTTGTCGCAACCAATCAGAGGCTGAAATAAAGTTACAAGGTTCACAGCCAATCAGAGGTGAATGTGAAGTTACAAAGTTGCACTTCTATGCAAAGTAAGACTTGGCTCACAATCAGCTTGATTGGTTGCAGACAGCAATCAATCAGAGGCTGAGGTGAAGTTACAAAGTTACACTCCTACGCAAAGGTCCAAATGGTTGCAAAAAGTACCAGTCACAGGTACTTTCAATTTCCCATCCGCCCTACAGAAAAAGTGGGTTTTTTGCAAAGCGTGTAGCCTCTGGTCCTTTTGTTATTTAGGCATGGAAAGTTAGGGTTTTTATTTCAATTTAGTTCTAGGAAGTAAGCGTGGAACGACCTTAGGTTCTCTGCCTCCAGACCTTATTCTCCTGCTTCAGAAGGGCTGAAAACTCAAGGATCCCACCCAAGCAGAAGCACTGGGTCATTTTACCTTTAGGAAAATTAATCAACCTCCCTTGAAGGTATTCGGTATCCTTGTGTCCACGCTTTCTGGCCTTGAGAGGTTGATGCAATTTGTACCCTCTTCACAAATGGCCAAGTATGCTTCCTCTGCAACAGCCCTCATTTCCCCCAATCTTTTTGCAAAGCCAAGTCAGCCAACCGACAGCACAACCCATGAGCAAAAGCCAGTTCTGTGCTTGTGTTAAATTAACGTTTTTAGGAAAGCAGGCTAACAACTTGGAAACTGTCATGATGCAATGCAGTTAGTATTTGTTTTGAAATATGTAACTTATGGTTTGCCTCAATAAATATCACACTTGCTCCTTCTCAGATATCAGCACAGAACTATGGGACAGGGACCCTCACTTCGGTGGTATAAACAAATTTAATTTTCAACTACACACCAATGGGCTGGATCCCCCCATACAAAGGGTAGATCTTTTTTTTTTTTTTTTTTTTTTTTGAGACGGAGTCTCGCTCTGTGGCCCATGCTGCAGTGCAGTGGCATGATCTCGGCTCACTGCAAGCTCCGCCTCCTGGGTTCATGCCATTCTCCTGCCTCAGCCTCCCGAGTAGCTGGGACTACAGGTGCCCGCCACCTCGCCCAGCTAATTTTTTGTATTTTCAGTAGAGACAGGGTTTCACCATGTTAGCCAGGATGGTCTTGATCTCCTGACCTCGTGATCTGCCCACCTCGGCCTCCCAAAGTGCTGGGATTACAGGCATGAGCCACCGCGCCCGGCAGGTAGATCTTTTTAAAATTATTTTTTTTGTAGAGCATGGGTTTCGCTTTGTTACCCAGGCTGGTCTCTAACTCCTGGCCTCGAACAATACTCCTACCTCAGCCTCCCAAAGTGCTGGAATTACAGGCATGAGCCACCACTTCCAGACGAAGGGTAGATCTTAAGGTGAATGTGTGAATTCCTAACATTTACATGCCAGTGTTTTAGATTCTGGGAATACAAAAGATGCCTCGTACACACATTCCTGATTTTACAATCAAGGGACACGAGAGATTGAAGTGGTGACATTCAGGCATAGACACCATAACTGATTTATCTAGACTCATCCCAAGCACAGCACCCAGACAAAATTAGAGCCACTATGAGACGTGCAGGTTTGGAGCGTGACTTTTTCCTATGATAGGCCCAAGAATTTTGGTTTAAGAAAAAAAAAAATAGAGGCAAGGCAGAAGGCAAGGAAGGATCTCTGTCCATTTCGTTTTTGAACAAGGGGCAAAAAGATGAAACAAAAGATGTTGTAAAATTAGAAGTGGAGAAGAAGGCTGTGGAAACCTAGTGGAGAGAGGAATCCATGGGAATGACAGAGCCCAGAGCTATTGCTCACTTTTAGGGAGCTGTGTGATAACGGGGAGCTGGGAGTAGGGCATCCACTGAGTGTTAGCCAGTGGGGCACAAAAAGATGGTTGTGGTCAACTGGGTTTTATAGGAGAAAGGAAAACAGAACTCAGGTTCATATACAAATGAATTTCTAATGTCTCCTTCCACAGCCCCCATCACAAGGTCAAGCAGTAGGGCCTATCTTTTCTCTTTTTCTGTCTTACCTACCTTCCTTTTAACTCAGTTGGTCATCTTAAGGGGCTTACCAGGATTGAAACATTGATTAAGAAGGAGTGAAAGTCAGGACTGGGAGGGGCATCTCACAATGTGACTGGCCCTGGCGCAGGTCCCTAAGCCTAGCACCCCAGGAAACATCCAGGATTGTCCTATTTCTTCATTTGATCAGAAGATATTTCCAAGAATGTCCAATTAATTCTATGCGCCTACTCACCACATCAAAACTGCAATTCCAACAGGGAGTCAGAAAAATTTTGAAAGGTGTTAACTTGGTTCTTCCGCTGTTTGTTTAGCATAGAGACTTGGACTTCTGAGGTATCCATAACCAAATCTGTCCTTCCCCGAGGTGGATTATGATCCAGAGATATTGCATAGTGATATATTAAACTGAATCCTTAATTCAGCAGAATGCCCAAGATAGGGGGTTAGTTCTGGATAAAAATTAAGCAGATTAAACCATTGGGTATGGACCAAATATTTCTCGTTTGTTCTTTTACCTGGACCAATTAAATGGATTCCTTTTTCATTGCTACAAACTGTCATTTTTGCTATTCATTTATTCATCCATTTATTCCCTGTTGTCTTAGAACAGATAGGCAGATACAGAGAATTACAGTTTACCAGGAGTAGAAGCCCACCAGCAGAAACCCACAGTTGGAGCCAATATGAGTAGGAAAACTTTCAACTGTCTTTGTTGAATTTCTAGAAGCTCAGCATGGACTATCTAGAGAGTTAAAACTCCAAGGGTGGTGGCAGCCTTAAGGGGACTGCACACTTTCATGAGTTTTATCTCCAGCAGCCCCACCAAGTTGTCACTGGGAAGGGAGGGCATGGGAATCCCTTCCTGCTTCCAGCAGGTGGACAAGAAAAGCAATCATTTTGAAATATGCCCAGAGCTCTCTGTTTTCCTTAACCAAGGACTACTCTGGGAAGAAACTATTTTATCAGAGCCTAACCAACTTGGGTTTCCCCAAAGACTGACCAACCACGGGGAAAGGAAGCACTCAACTCCAGCCCCATCTAGTCTGCCATCTAACCCAAAAGGATGGGTTGGGAAGTTGAGAAGCACTTGTAAAGGTCACAGCCCAGGGACACAGGCTCAGTGAACGACTGAGATCCAATCATGGGATGATAGAATGCTTGTCCTCCTCCCAACCTTACCACCACATCAGTAAGAATCCTGTATAATAACCGTGGATTATAGGTGAATTACGGCTGAAAAGACTGCAAGCCTCACATCATATTTAAGAAGGAGCCTCTAGAAAAACTCAAAGACAACAAAGGACCCTACCAAGACAAGGACCCTTCAAGAAACTTTAGCTTCCGACACCTGAAGTTACAGCCAACAGTAAACAGCCTAATCTTCCTAGACAGAGAACCATAAAACCTCACACAAAAGTACTATCTACCTGAGTTTTTTTTTTTTCCTTTTTCCTTTTTTTGTAGTGACAGGGTCTCACTGTATTATTGCCCAGGCTGGTCTCGAATTCCTGGCCTCAAGTGATCCTCTGACTCAGCCTTCCAAAGTGCTGGGATTACAGGCATGAACCACCACACGCAGCCTACCTCAGTTCTTTCTACCCAGTACATCAGGTATGATTTTCAACAAAAACGTATAAGACTGCTAAAAGTCAAAAAACACATTCTGGGACCAAGTGCAGTGGCCCATACCTGTAATCCCAGCACTTCAGAGGCCAAGGTGAGGGGATCACTTGAGCCCAGAAGTTCTAGATCAGCCTGGGCAACATAGAGATACCCCCGTCTCTACAAAAAAATAAGAAAAAGTAGCCAGCATGGTGGCGTGTGCCTGTAGTCCTACTTACTAGGGGACTGAGGTGGGAGGATTGCTTGAGCACTGAAGGTTGAGGCTGCAAGAAGCCATGATTGTGCCGCTGCACTCCAGCTTGGGCAACAGAGTGAGACCCTATCTGAAAAAAAATCATATTCTGAAGAGACAAAGCAAATATCAGAACCCAACTAAGATACAGCAGAGATTTTAGAATGATTAGATTGGGAATTTACAATAACTATGATAATTATGCTAAGGGCTCTATTGGAAAAAGTAGACAACATGCAAAAACAGATGAGTAATGTATAGAAAGATAAAAACTCTAAGAAAAAAATAAAAAAATAAATGCTAGGAATCACAAACATAGTAATAGAAATGAAGAATGTCTTGAAGGGCTCATCAACAGACTAGAGAAGATAGCAAAGAATCAGTAAACTAGAAGATATGACAATAGAAACTTCCCAATATGGGCTGGACATGGTGGCTCACACCTGTAAGCCCAGCACTTTAGGGGGCCGAAGTGGGAGAATTGCTTGAGGCAAGTTTGAGACCAGCCTGGGCAACATGGCAAGACCTCGTCTCTGAAAAACAATTATCCAGACGTGGTGCCTGAGGCAGAAGGATTGCATGAGCCCCAGAGTTGGAGGCTTCAGTGAGCTATGATCATGCCACTGCACTCCAGCCTGGGTGACAGACTGAGACCCTGTCTCAAAAAAAAAAAATAAATAAATAAAATAAATAAACGAAAGAAAGAAAAGAGGAGAGACGAGAAGAGATGAAAATAAAACTTCCCAATAGGACAATACAAATTTTCCAAACTGAAAAGCAAAGAGAAAAAATAATGAAACAAAAACCAAACAGAATATCAAGGAACTGTGGACAATTACAAAGGTGTAACCTACGCACAATGGGAGAAGAGAGAAAAAATTGAAGGAATAATTAATGGAATAATGGCAGAGAATTTTCCAAAGTTAATGGCAGAGACCAAACCACAGATCCCAGAAGGTCAAAGAACATCAAATGGGATAAATACCAAAAAATCTATATTTAAACTTATTATATTCAAACTATAGAAAATCAAACACAAAGAGAAACTCTGGAAAGGCGGTGAAAACAATGGCTTACCTATCGAAGAGCAAGAAGAGGTGTTCAAAGAAAAACACCGACAACCTAGATTTCTTCATCCAGTGAAGTTACCCTTCGAGAAAAGGAGAAATAAAGACTTTTTCAGAGAAACAAAATTGAGAGAAATTGTCACCAGTATAACTGCCTTGCAATAAATGTTAAATGTTTTTCAAAGAAAAGAAAAATGATAGAGGTCAGAAACTCTAATTTACGTTGGAGGCCAGTTCTTACTGGTAAAATATTTTAGGAAACTTAATGCTGTACCCCCTTGCCTTCCGTTCTGTTTTGGACTATGCTTATTGCTTTGTTTCTCTCTCCTCCCATTTTTAATATTCTTTAAGGGTTTTTTCCAGCTCCTGGATATGAGTCTAGTGAACAAACTGCACTAAGTATCTGCTGTTAACGCTATGCTTGGTAATAGGATGAAGAAATGTCAGTATCCTGACAGTGGACCATTGGGGTGTCCAGCTGCCTCTACTCCCTCTTCATTAGGAATAGTGTCACCCTGGTAGTGGTGATAGTTGAGCAAGGTATATGGTGGGCCCCATTTAGAGTTATAGGGTGGGAAGGCCCCCCATTTGAAAAGGCCATCTTCAGTCTGAGGTGACTACATCAATAGGAGCAGGTTGGATTTTTAATCAGGTTTCCTCAAGGATGTCTAAGGGGTCATTCATCCTCTGAAAACTTTTTTTTTTTGAGACAGGGTCTTGCTGTGTTACCCAGACTGGAGTGCAGTGGCACGATCTTGGCTCACCTCTCGGGTCCAGGTGATGCTCCTGCCTCAGCCTTTGTAGTAGCTGGGACTACAGTGGTATCCCAGCACGTCTGGCTAATTTTTGTATTTTTACCATGAGGTTTCACCATGTTGGCCAGGCTGGTCTCGAATTCCTGGCCTTAAGTGATCCACCTGCTTCCGCCTCCCAAAGTGTTGGAATTACAGGCGTGAGCCACTGGGCCCAGACTTCATCCTCTGAAAAATCTTGAAACTGAAAAAGATGGTCTGAAAAAAAGGCTTGGTCATGGGGGGCCCAGAGAGTTTGTGGCTTGTCTAGCTGGGACAGAATAGTCCTGATGCCCTGGATATTGCCTTGCTATTTTAGCTTGCAGAGTTAAGGAAAATTTGGCCAAACCAGGTCTAAATTCACTAACAGTCACCAGCACCAGTTCTGCAGCTCTTTTCCATCACTGCACTCACACAAACTGCAGAGCGAGGCTCATAACCTCATCCTGGGTTTTCTTCTTGTTTTGAAAAAATACTCTTAATAAAACTTAAGTTATCTTAGTGACTTTTTGATCCCATGACCTACAAATTCATCATCACTGCCTGGGAAAATGAAAAACTATTTCTATTTCAAATTAGCATAGGTTACATTCAGGTCTAAATTGAGCGTGCCCTACCCCACCAAAAAATTTCATAAAACCTACCAGTTTAAAACAGTAACAGGCTGGGCGCGGTGGCTCACGCCTGTAATCCCAGCACTTTGGGAGGACGAGGCGGGTGGATCATGATGGCAGGAGATCGAGACCATCCTGGCTAACACGGTGAAACCCCGTCTCTACTAAAAATACAAAAAAATTAGCTGGGTGTGGTGGTGCACGTCTGTAGTCCCAGCTACTCGGGAGGCTGAGGCAGGAGAATGGCGTGAACCCGGGAGGCAGAGCTTGCAGTGAGCCCAGATCGCGCCAATGCACTACAGCCTGGGTGACAGAGCGAGACTCCATCTCAAAAACAAAAACAAAACAAAACAAAACAACAAAACAAAACAAAAAAAACCCCCAAAAAACCAGTAACACCAAAAACTCCTTAGTTGTTAGAAATTTCTCGAGAATATTCCCTCATAAAGCTCAATTTGTGCCATATCTTCAAGGTATATATTTGAGTGTATGCAATTCTTTTTTAACCTTTTCAGCTTTCTAAGGTGAGTGGAACCTTATTCAAAATTTTTCTAGTTTATTCCAATTTTTAGGCAAATTTCTAGTTTGAAAATCTGCCCCCCAACACCCCCACTGTACTGCAAGTATATTAGCAGTGCATTCACGCTTACAAATCAAAGTATTCCAGAAAATTTAAATTAAGTGCTGCCACGTTCTGCATGGCCTCATCAGACACTTAAAAACAACAGCAGGACCACCAGCCAAGAGGACTTTTAATCTATGTCCTCCCCATCAGTTTCAGTGAAACTAAACATACATTAATTACCCATTTAGTGTCCTCTCTCTGTGTAACTTACACCCTTACCCCAATGCCTGAATATTTATAAATTCAGTCATTTAGCTAAGAAGGTAGCCTGGTTTAAATATTTTAAATGAAATTGAAACTTCTCACATCCTGGCTCCTTGGTGCATTAATTTGCATACTTCTTAAGTCACACTCAGTCACAACATAACTCCAAACAGAAGTGTTCTCCAAAGGATACCATTGTTAGAAGGAATTGAACTTTATATATTCTTAATTTTTATAGGAAATAGAAGTAGCAGTTCAGTTCTATTTAATTTTATTTTTCCATTAGAAAGCATATTCCCTCTGTTAATGGGAAATTTCCACAAGCTAATGTTTACGTATCCTACTTTTCACCCCCTAAAATTCAAAACGCACTTCGCAAACATAAAAAGGCAACACATGCAGGCCAATTGGAGAATGTGCAGGACAAAGTATCCAAGGACTGAGGCAGGTTTCAGAGTGGCTACTCTGACCAATTGCTTTCATCAGGTTTACTGGCTTCCACTTCGGCTTCACTCACATCCATGCATATTGCCAGCTGCTTTCTGGGAAAAAAAAACCCCACAAAAGTTCATTATTTGGAATTGTGGATGAAATGAAATACACCTATGAACACTTCATACCGATTTGAAATTATCTATCCTCGCAACCGCTCCAGCACATTTTTCTGTGATACCTAGCCCCAGGCTTGCATTAGGTAGGAATGGTTGTCCTTTGTGTGAAGATTTTTTTTTTTTTTTGGACAGAGTCTGGCACTGTCACCCTGGCTGGAGTGCAGTGGTGCAATCTCGGCTCACTGCAACTTCTGCCTTCCGGGTTGAAGTGATTCTTCTGCCACAGCCTACTGAGTAGCTGGGATTATAGGCACCCGCCACCACGCCCAGCTAATTTTTTTGTATTTTTAGTAGAGATGGGGTTTCACTATGTTGGCCTGGCTGGTCTTGAACTCCTGACCTCATGATCTGCCTGCCTCGGCCTCCCTAAGTGTCGGGATTACAGGCGTGAGCCATCATGCCCCCCCTGTGTGCAGAATTTAAGAGAGCACTAAAACACTCACGATTCAAGATATCTCTGTCTATGTATCTATCTATGTATCTATCTGTCTATCATCTATCTAATCTATCTATGTATCTAATTTTAGAGATAGGGTCTAGCTCCGTTGCACATAGTGGAGGGCAGTGGCGTGATCACAGTTCACTGAAACCTCGAACTCCTGGGCTGAAGCGATCCTTCAGAGTAGCTTGGACTACAGGTGCCTGCTAATATGCACCACTAATGTTACAAAATTTTTTGGGGAGATGGAGTCTCACTATATTGCTCAGGCTGGTTTTGAACGCCTGGACTCAAGTGATCCTCCTGACTTGGAGTCCCAGAGCACTGAGATTACAGGCGTGAGCCACCCACCAGCCCGAAGATTAATAATTTTTAATGCAAATATTTTAAAAATCAAGACCGATGAAAAAAATCCACAATAACCAAATTGTCAAAATTTTCAATAAAGGCAAGATCCAACGCTGTAGGACTCACTCTGCTCACCCCGATGTCAATCGCGATTCCAATAAAACATTTACAAAAACAGGAGTCTGGCCAAAGTTTCCCAGTTTGATTCGCTGATACACTGTGTGAAAAATACCTTAATGCCCAGTAGGCATCGCCCCCGCCCCACAGCTCAGGAGCGGCCTTGAGCCCCATACTTGGCCTTGTGGCCTTGAGCCTTGTGTCCTTGGGACCCCTACGTAGCCAGGGGCCTTGAGCCCCCTACATAACTTTTGACTTTGGAGGCGAGGGAAGGCGGCTGGGGCAGAGCCAAAGGCGGCCCTAGAAGAGCCCTAGTGTCCCGGGAACTGGGCACCTCCAGAGCAAGCTACTTACCAAGCGAACATGTCCGGATATTGAGAAGGTCAGAAAATGCTGTCTAGCTCCTCAGGTGCAACTCGCCGAACGCGCTTGGGCTGAAGAGACGCTCCTGATCTTGGGGCTGCCGATCCTCAGCGGAGGAGTCCTGGGCCAACTCCTCAGGCTGCTGCTGCCAGGGTTCCTGGTGGCCAGCACCGCCCTTCTGGTTCTCGTGGATCATGGGGTCCGCAGCCCCCGCGTACACGTGACTTTCTTTTCCTGCTCCTGCGCCCTGCTCGGGTTTGGTCCGTATTTTCTTCTCATTGTCTCCTCCAGCTTCAATCACTGAAGTCTCTATATCCTTCGCATCTGGAAAGGAGGAAAGGGAAAGAGAGGTTGGAGGATAGAGCGAGACAGAGCGAGAGAGAGAGAGAGAGAGAGAGAGGGAGAGGGAGAGAGAGGGAGAGAGAGGGAGAGAGAGGGAGAGAGAGGGAGAGAGAGAGAGGGAGAGAGAGAGGGAGAGAGAGAGAGAGAGAGAGAGAGAAAGATGGAAGGCCTTGCTGGCACGCGCTCGCGGCCGGGGCGTGGCCGTAAAGTCAGGGGCGCCCTCCTGGTCAGGCGCGGGGAGGTGGCGGGCAGGTGTGGGGAACCGCGCTGTGTTTTGCGGTTTCCTTGACCACTCCCACCTTGGGCGGGGTGACTGCCAGCAGGAAAAGGCTGAGCGGTCTGGTGGGAGCCTATTTGGGGCAGGGGGAGGGGCGGAGGAGCGAGACCCCAATCTAGCTCCCGAGCCCTTGGAGAAAGTTTGCGCAACACATCTCTGTCCAGCCCTCCAGGCAAGCAGGCCAGAATAATGCTTCCCCAGGGGAGAGCCGAGGCAAGCTGAAGTCAGTGCACCTAGCGGTGTGGGCTCCCGGCACCACTCTCCCCACTGGGTAGTTGGTGACTAATGGATGAGCCTCTCCAGTTCTGTTCTGTTCCCACCCAAAGTCCGCTAATAGGACCGTAATTAAGATGAAATGAAGAGGTCGAAGACTGCATGCTAGGTTTCTGCAGCAACATCCAGAAAGTTGAGGGCGCCACACTCTCCAAGGGGTCTGCGGAAGCGGGAGTTTGGGGCTGCGATTTTCAGGGAGTTTGGGGCTGCGATTTTCAGGGCACTATGGATGCTCAGATGCAAGCTGTAAGAAACCTAACACGCCCCTTGCAAAAGCTCCAGGTACTCCACGTCAGTGTACAGGTGTAGAACCCTGCCCGGTGTTTAGTGCATCTAAGAAGGCTTACACTGCAAGTGTCCCTTCCATAGGCTCTAGATGAGACTGCGGAGCGTGCAATGTCTGCTAACTATGCTCCGCTCCCATGCCTTAGGTTGCAGGCTCTCTGCAGAAGCGCGAGTGCTCCATGTGCTGGGTGGGCACTGTGGACTTGGGTTAGTTCCCACCTTCTCTTGCTCCTCATCCCCTTCTGTTACCCACCCTCCTCGTCCTCCTCCTACTTCTCCTTTCCTACTTTTTGCCTAGAACGATCATTCTGACCTTTTGCTCCTTAATGATAAAATGTCAAATAAAAAAGAGCCAGGGCAGATTGGGAGCTCCATGTTTCTCTCTTCAAGAAATATGCCTCAGAACGATGAGTCTGTGTTCAGTGAGCTATGATAGCGCCACTTCACTCAAGCCACTGCACTCCAGCCTGGGCGACAGAGTGAGAACCTGTACCTCAAAAAAAAAAAAAAAAAAAAAAAAAAAATTGTGCCCCCAGACGATTCTGGGCCCGGTGGTGCGGACCTGTAATCCTAGTTACTCCTGACGCTTTTGCAGGAGGATCCTTTGAGCCCAGGAGTTCGAGACCAACCTGAGCAACATAGAAAGACCCCCATCTCTAAAAAAATAAAAAATAAAAATAGCTGAATGTGGTGGCATGCGTCTGTCATCCAAGCTACTCAGGACGCTGAGGCTGGGGGATCGCTTGATGCCAGGCATTGGAGGCTACAGTGAGCTATGATCACACCACTGCACTCCAGCCTGGGCGACTCAGTGAAACCCTGCTAAAAAAAAAAAAAAAAAGAAAGAAAGAAAAGTAAATAAAAAAATTAAATTGTTCCTTGAAATGAGTTGGTTTCCTGAATATTGGGATAATTTATCCAATTTTTGCATAACCACCATTGTCATCAGACCCATTTAATAAAATAAATTAAACCATTTTCATAGGCCCCTGAAAGTACGCCCACTCATTTTGCCCGCTGTGCCAGAAAGATAATTCTCTCCTTTCTCCTTTTCCTGAGAGGGCAGATAGGAAACCAGCTACAGGATGATTGGTTGACCAATTCACTCTGAAAAAACTGTCAAGGAATTTCACCCCCACAGACTCTCCCTGACATTAACCAAGACTCCTCCTCAGGCTGCCTCTTGCAGGGTTCTGCAGACCTCACCCTTCTTGTGGCCAGACACCCTGTGATGAATTTTGGCCTGGGATCCGTTATTATGTGAGAGACTTACAATGATTTTAATCATGGTGCGTATTAGCCCAGCTATGACATCTGTTAGAATTGGAGTCGTGTGGTGTCTCACATCTGAGATTTCCATGACTTGCTTCAGCACTTTCTCAGCTTCAGTAGTCATTTCTGTGCTCCTTTGGTGAGTGTTACCTACCGGAGCACCAACCAAGGTAGTATTTACTTTAAAATTTTAGTTACATTGATTCACTTCTTGCAAATGTTGTGTTCCTTATTGAGCGTCACCCAGGTAAAAATAGGCACAAATGATGGGTTTGATGTCCTAAATTTATGAAGGCAGGGACCTTGGAGCCAGACTGCTGGCATCTGCATCATGGCATTGCTTGTCATTTGCTAGCTAGCTAACCTGGTGAGTTTGTTCTCCTGTGCTTCAATTTTCTCATCTGTAAAATGGAGTAATAATAATACCTACCTCATGGAGCTGTTGTGGAGATTAATTGAGATGATACTAACGGTAGCTCACACTTACCTGGTTCTTACTGTGTTCTAGGCAATGATCTAAGTGATTTGTTTATGTTAACATATTTAATCCTCTTAACAACCCTATATACACGTTGATGTGCTATTACTGTCATTTTACAGGTGGTGTTATTAAGTCACGGAGATGTTAAATACCCTGCTCAAAGTCACTCACTTGGGAAATGTCCAGAGCTGGGATTTGAACCCATCCTCTGAGTACTGTCCCTGACACAGACGACGTGCTCAATAACCTTTGCTATTATGCTATAATTAGTGTTCTTTTGTAATTAGTAAACTAGAGATAAACAGAAATATATGTATCATTTAGCTCAAAATTTCCTTCACTTGTTTGAATATCGAATTAGTGCCATACATATCTAGTGGTACCTCTACTCTGTTAATTACTTCTTTTACTGTGCAGAAGCTTTTTAGTTTAATAAATGCCATTTGCATATTTTTTGCCTGAAATGCACAGTCTTATTTACTATATCCTTATTCTTTGTTGGAATGTTGCCTTAGAACTATAGAAAAGTAGTGATACATTAAAAAAAAAAAAAACATAACTAGGTGTCTAGGGATAAGTGGAGATAACTGGAATGACTAGCATAAGCCAGAAAGCCAAAAAGCATTCTTTCCAACTCTGACATCATATTTCTTGTTGGCCTAATGTGTTAATGCTATACATAAGTCATGATACCTAGGGAAAAAGTAAACTACAGACAGCTTTCGATAAGTGGTATAATTAGTTGAATCCAATAAGATGAAAAACGTATTCTCAAGTCTACCTTCTAATTTCTTCTGGAAATAAGGAGTTAATAATACAGATATCTGGGAGTACCTAAAGAACTAGTTAACTAGACACAAGTAAAGTTAGAGAACTACATAGTAGCTCATTACATAAAACCCATTTTCCCCAAATCTAAATTCTTACTATAGTGGAATAATGAGCGAGTAGTGAAGTTATCTAGTGTTACATAGGCAATCAGTTAAATAAAGGTGAATAGAAATAACCAGAATCAATATATGACACTAGGAAGTTAATACTTCGTTTCCAATTCTTTTATTTATTTTGAAAATAGTAATGAGATAATATTATTAATAAATAGTGAGATCTATTTATTTATTTAATTAGAGGGAATTATATATACCTAGAACAATAATTTGAAGCCAGGAAGCTAAAAAACCATTGTTCTCAACACTAAATTTAATTGTTGTAACATATATTAGTGCTATAGAGAAATGTGGTACCAAGGTAACTACTTTACTAGGGATAGCTGGAAATAAACAGAAAATCTGTTTAATCCAGAAGTTGAAAGACTGTTTTCCACCACCTCAAAATCTTGGTTTGTTTGTTTGTTTATTTTGAAACAGGGTCTGGCTCTGTTACCCAGGCTGGAGTGCCATGGTGCCATCTCGGCTCACTGCTACCTCCACCTGCAGGGCTGAAGCATCCTTCCACCTCAGTCTCCTGAGTAGCTGGGACCACAGGCAAGAGCCACTACACCAGGCTAATTTAAAGATTTTTTGTAGATATGAGGTCTCACTATTTGCCTAGGCTGGTCTTGAACTCTTTAATTCACTCACCTTGGCCTAAGTGCTGGGATTACCACTCTAAATCTTAATCTCATGTTTGGATAAAGATTTAGTATTATAGATAATTAGTAGTAACAGGTTAGCTAGTTAAATATAGATATGTGGTTGAAGCTAGTATGTGGAACCATAATCTACCAGCATGAAATTCTTAATTCTGGTTGAAAGAATGTATCGGTAGTAAAGTTAATTAGGGATAACTCTTTACTAGCTATATAGAGAAACTTTGATTTAGGAAGATGAAAAACATACTCTTCTTAATTCTCAATTCTTAGTGTTTTGGAATGTGGATTTAGGAATGTAGATTACTAGATGAACTTGGGTAGAAGTTAAATAGAGATAACCAGATAAAAGCAGAACACATAGTTGAAGCTGGAAGGCTATTAAAAATCTTCTCAAATGTTAGTCTGAATTCTTGTTGGAATAGGTTGTTGGTACTATAGATAAATAGTGGCACTTAGATGTTACTTACATGGAGTTGGCTAGAGATAACCTAGAATAAGTAGTTGAGGTTAGGAGCTGAAATAAAGTTTTTTTCCAGACTCTATATTCATTTTTCCTGTTGACATTCTTCACAATTTAAATAGTACATAGTACTGTATGACTTTGTTTTTCCCCTTCCAGGATTCCAATATTTATCTTAATTATCTCCAGTTACTTTGAATTAAGTAATGAAATTGACATCACCAGATACCTGTAATGCTAACTCACTATAATAATAAGAAATAAGAAGGTGGGGGGGGGGGGCGGGTAAATCATGATTTTTTTTCCACTTCATGACTCCATTTTTTTCTGATTATTTCTAGTTAACTCTATTTCACTACTGACATAGGTACCACCAGATATCTGTAGTACAAACTCATTGTTTCACACAAAAAATAAGAATTTGAGTTTGTGAAGACTGTGCTTTCAAACATCACTGCACTTGAGCCTAGGCAACACAGCAAGACTGTCTCAAAAAAGAAAGAAAGGAAAGGAAGGAAGGATGAAAGGGAAGAAATGAAAGAAAGAAAGGACAGGAAAAAAGGAAGAAAAAGGGAAGAAAAGAAAAAGAAGAGAAAGAAAGAAAAAGAAAGAAGAAGAAAGAAAGAAGACAGAAAGAAAGGAAAAAAAAAACAAAGTTATTTATGAAAATATTTTCTCAACTCCCTGTCTTTGATGCAGAACAGGCAAGCCGCCAAATTAAGATTTAGCCTGGGTGGAGGGTGAGCATGTGGTGACATAGAGCAATTTTTATTGAACCAGTACTGCTACTTGCAGAACAGCACTAACTCATAGGCAGTGCACCCAGAGCCAGCAGTGGCGGGGCTGTTGGCAGCTGTATTTATACCTACTTTTAATTATGTGCTAATCAAGAAGCAGGTTATTCAGAACTCTTTGGAAAAGGAGCGAGGAGTTTTCAGAAAATAGAAGGTAACTTCCTGACTATTGCCATGGCCCATTGCCAGGACAGTTGTAAGTTGTCTTTACACTGGGAGTGTCTTGATGCTAATAAGCAGTGACAACAACTAGAGGTAGTTTTCGTCGCCATCTGCTGGATTTGGCTGGCTTCTTCACTGCATCCTGGCTTTTTTGAGTTTTTTTTGAGGGAGTCTTACTGTGTTGCGCGGGCTGGAGTGCAAGGGTGCGATCTGGGCTCACTACAACCTATGCTTCCGGGGTTCAAGCGATTCTTTTGCCTCAGCCTCCTGAGTAGCTGGGATTACAGGCGCCCGCCACTACACTCGGGTAATTTTTGTTTTTTTTTTTTTTTTTCAGTAGAGACAGAGTTTCACCGTGTTGGCCAGGTTGCTCTGGAACTCCTGGCCTCAAGTGATCCCCCCCACTTCGGCCTCCCAAAGTGCTGAGATTACAGGTGCAAGCCACCACGCCCCGCCGACTGCATCCTGTTTTTACCAGGTCTTGTTTCATTAGTGGGGTTGTGACCCTGTGACTAGAAAACAAGTTCTGCTGGCCTCCTACCTCATCTTCATTTCCATATTAATAAATATATCCGATTAGCTAGTGTCCTGGGTACAAATAGTTATCTACAACACTAACTCATTATATCCACAATAAAAACTACTGTAGTGTTGAGAAGAATACTGTTTCAACTTCCTGGATTGATCAACTTTTCTTCAGCAGAGAATTTAGAGTTGAAAAGAACGTGATTGGCAACTTCCTGCCTTCAACTAGCTATTCTTGTTATTTCTGGTATTTCTAGGTAAATAATTACAAAGGTACCAATCGAACATTTATAGTAGTAACTAATTATTCCAATGATAAAGAGAACTTACAATGGACAAGTTTGTGTTGTGTTTTTTAGCTCTCCAGCTTTAAGTATTTATTCTAACCATGTTTCGTTATCCAGAGTAAACCAAATGCCTGTTGATTACTACTTATTTGTTAGCAATAACATTAAAAAATATAGAAAAGAGAAGTACAGTTTTTTTGTTGTTTCTTTTTGGACAGCAAATAGTTTTCCAGTTATTGCTAGATGTATCTGTGTACCACTAGTTATCTATCTTTCCAGTACCTTACGTCAAGAATAATAATAAGTTGAATTGAAGAAAATGTTTTTCAACATCTTGGCTTCAATTAGTTTTCTAGTTATTTCCAGTCATTTCTATATAAGTAGTTATATAGGTAATACTACTTATACCTATATTGGTAGTTATATAGGTGACATTTCTATATAAGTAGTTATATAGGTAACATTACATTACTAACATTTTACTTCAATGATAAATGAGCAGTTAGATTGAGAAAAATGTGTTCTTTAGCTTTCTGCCTTCACCTATTCATTCAGGTTGTATCTTTTTAAAAATTATTTATTTACCTTTGAGATGGCCTCACTCTGTCACCCAGGCTGGAATGCAGTGAGCCCATCATAGTTCACTGCAGCCTCTAACTTCTCTATTGACCCTCCCGCCCCAGCCTCTTGAGTAGCTGGGACTACAGGCTCATACCACCACACCTGGCTAGTTTTTAAATTTTTGATATAGATAGGTTCTCCCTATGTTGCCCAGGTTAGGTTATGTCTAGTTATTTTTTATATATTACCTTAGAGGCTGGGTGTGGTGGCTCACACCTATCAACCCAGTGCTTTGGGAGACCAAAATGGGAGATTTGCTTGAGACCAGGAGTTCCAGATCAGCCTGAGCAACATGGTGAGACCTCGTCTGTACCCAAAAATTTAAAAATAAAAAATAACTTAGCCAGTCATGGTGGCGTAAGCCTGTAGTCCTAGATACTTGGGATGCTTGAAGAGGAAGGATCACTTGAACCAGGGAGTTTGAGGTTACAGTGAACCATGATGGTGCCATTGCAATGCAGCCTGGGTAACAGAGTGAGAGCCTGTCTCAGAAAAATAAATATAAAGCTTTCCTAGTATTCTAGGTATTTTGAGTATTACACCCACATTCCAAAAAGAAATATAAAACACATATTTTAGAGATGAAAAGCATATAATTTTCAGCTTTATGGCTTTAAGTAGCTTTCTAGCTAATTCTAGGTATCTCTAAATAAATAATTACATACCAGCCACTAGTTATCTATATTTCCAATACCTTATGTCAAAAAGAAATTAAATTTGGATGTAAAAAGGATGTGTTTTTCAACATCCTGGATTCAGGAATTTTTCTAGTTGTTTCCAATATCTCTAAGTAAGTACTTACCTAGGTACCACATATTATCTATATTATAGCAAGTTTTTTTTAAAAATAAGAATTATGATATTGAATTTGAGAAAAATGTGTTTGACAGCATCCTGCCTTCACATACTCATTCTAGTTCTGGTAATGTCTAGTTATCTTTATATAAATCTTACATAGATAACCCTGTTTTCAGCACTACTTCCATATTACAAAATATATATATATATATATATATATATTTAAATGTGAGAAGGACGGGTTTCTCAAAATTCTAAATTCAATTAGTATATATAGTTATATCTAGTTGGGTGTGACTAATTACCTACTGGGCTAATCCATTAATTCAACAAGATACAATAATTCACATGTGAGAAAACATTGGTTTTGCATTCTCTGGCTTCAAGCCATGATTGCTTTATGTTTGCATTTATGTAGTTACCTAGTTATCAGTAGTTATCTCTAGTATTAACTCATTTTTCCAGTAAACAATAAGAAGTTATTGTGAGAAAAATATGTCTAAGTCTCCCTAGATCTTAGTCACCTTTACTTAACTCTAATAGTTATTTAAGTACTACCATTTATCTACAGTATTAACATTTTATTCCAAGATGAAACATTAATTTAGGATTGAGAGGAAGTTTTTTTTTTAGTTTGGCGAATTCAACTTGTTTCTCTGGATTTCTCTGGTTATCTCTATTTTAAAATTTACCTAGATGCCGCTGGATAGCTCTTCAATTAATTCATTATTCCGACAAAAAAATAAGAATATAGACACGAGATTATCATGATTTTCAGCTTCCTGGCTGACTAGTTATTCTAGTTACCACTAGTTATCTGTGTTTAACTCTATATAGGTGCCACTATGTATCTATGGTACTCTTTATTTCAACAGCAAATAAGAATTTAAATTTGTGAAGCATGTCCTTTTCTGTTTCCTGACTTCAGCCAGTATTTCTGATTATCTCTACATGTCACGTACAAACTAGTTATCTAGGTCCCACTGGTCATCTGTTGGTCTTATGAATTATTTCATTATGAAATAAGAAGTTAGACTGAAAAGATGTGTTTTCCAATTCATGGTTTCAACTAGGTATTCTAATAATCTTTAATTAGTTACCTAAGTGTTATTATTCATCGATACTACCAACTTAATAATCAACAGGAAAAATAATGTGGAGTCTGGCAAAATCTGTATTTCAGATCCTAACCTCAACTACTTATTTTAGATATCTCTAGCCATCTCCATGTAAGTAACATCTAAGTTCCACTATATTTTCATAGTACCAACATCCTATTCCAACAAGAATTCAGACTAACATTTGAGGAGAATTTTTATAGCCTTCTGACTTCAACTATTTGTTCTGCTTTTATCTGGTTATCTCTATTTAACTTCTACTCAAGTTTGTCTGGTAATCTACATTAGTAAATCCACATTCCAAGACATTAAGAATTGAGAATTAGGAAGACGGCATTTTTCATCTTACTAAAGTCAAAATGTCACTAGGTAGCTAATAAAGAATTACCTCTACTTAACTACACTACTGATACATTTTTTTCAACCAGAATTAAGATTTTCATGCTGTGTCGATTATGGTTCCACATCTAGCTTCAACCAGTTATCTGTAGTTAACTAGCTAAGTGGTTACTACTAATAATACATAGTACCACATCTTTATTCCAACAGGAGAGTAAGATTCAGGGTAGTAATCCCAGCACTTACAGAGGCCAAGGGGTGTGATTTGCTTGAGACTAGGAGTTCGAGACCAGCCTGTCAAATAGTGAGACCTCGTGTCCATAAAAGAATATTTGTAGTTAGCCCTGTGTAGTGTCTCCTGCCTGTTGTCCCAGCTGCTCAGGAGCCTGAGGTGGGAGGATGACTTCAGCCCAGCAGGGCAGGTGGAGGTGGTAGTGAGCCGAGTTGGTGCCATGGTACTCCAGCCTTGGCGACAGAGCCAGACCCTCTTTCAAAACAAACATAGAAACCAAGATTTAGGGTGATGGAAAACAGTTTTTCAACTTCGGATTCAAACAGATTTTCGGGTTATTTCTAGCTATCCCTGGTAAAGTAGTTACCTCAGTACCAATATTTGTCGATAGCAATAATACATGTTGCAACAGTGAAATTTGGTGCTGGGAAAAATGTTTTTTTTTAGCTTCCTGGCTTCAAATTATTGTTCTAGGTATATCTAATTCCCTCTAATAAAATAAATAAATAGATATCACTATTTATCAAGAATATTACCTCATTATTATTTTTAAAATAAATGGAATAATTAAAAACAAGTATTCATTAACTTCCTGGTGTCATATATTTATTCTGGTTATTTCTATTCACCTTTATTTAACTGATTACCTATGTAACACTAGATACCTGAACTACTAACTCATTATTCCTCTATAGTAAGAATTTAGCTTTGAGAAACATGTCTTTTTTCAATTAAGGGGTGCTATGTACTTCTCTATTTAACTCTACTTATGTCTAGGTACTCCCAGACATCAGTAGCATTAACTCCTTTTTCCAACAAGAAATTAGACAGTAGCCTTGAGAATGTATCTTTCATTTTCCTGGATTCACCTAATTTTTCCACTTATCACAAGCTACCTGTAGTTTACTTTTTCCCTAGGTACCATGATTTATGTGTAGTATTAAAACATTATGCCAACAAGAAATATGATGTCAGAATTGGGAAGAATGCCTTTTGGCTTCCTGGCTTATGCTAGTCATTCTAGTTATCTCCAGTTATTCCTAGATACCTAGATGTTTTTAAGGGATCACTATTTTTCTATAATTCTAAGGCAACCTTCCAACAAGGAGTAAGAACATAGTATATGAGACTGTGCATTTCAGGCAAATAAAAATAGACAAATGTGACTTAATTAAACTAAAAAGCTTTTGCACACTAAAAGAAATAACCAACAGAGTGAAGAGACAACCTGTTGAATAAGAGAAAATATGTGAAAACTGTTCATCTGACATGGGACTAATATCCAGAGATAGAAGGAACTCAAACAGCTCAAGTGGAAAAAACCCACAAATAATCCCATTAGAAAGCTGGCAAAGAACATAAATAGACATTTCTCAAAGAAGACATAGAAACAGTACATGAAAAAGTGCTCAACATCACTCATCATCAGAGAAATAAAAATCAAAACCATAATGAGATATTATCTTATCCCACTCAGAATAGCTATTATTAAAATCACAAAAAATAACAGATGTTACTGAGTATGGAGAGAAAAGGAAACTCTTATACGCTATTGGTGGGCATGTAAACTAGTATTGCCACTATGAACGACAGTGTAGTGACTTCTCAAAAAACTAAAACTAGAATTACCATTCGATCCAGCAATCCTACCACAGAATGTACACCAAGGAAAATAAATCAATATATCAAAAGGATATCTACATTCACATGTTTATGGCAGCACTATTCACAATAGCAAAGATATTGGATCAACTTATGTTCTTCAACAGATGAATGGATAAACAATATGTGGTAAATGTACAAAGTGGAATACTATTCACCCATAGAAAAGAATGAAATCATGCCATTTGTAGCAACATGGATGGAACTGCAGGTCATTACCTTAAGGGAAATAAAACAGGCACAGAAAGACAAGTATCATATGCTCTCACTTATACGTGGGAGCTAAAAATGTGGACACATGGAGGTAGACAGTGGAAAAATAGGTAACATAGAATGGAAAGAGTGGAGGGAGGGGGATGATGAAGAGAAATGGGTGGAAGGGTGCAAACATACAGTAAGATAGAAGGAATAAGTTCAATGTTTGATAGCAGAGTAGGGTGACTATACCTAACAAAAATGTACTTGGGTGATGGATACCCTAATACCCTGACTTGACGCTATGCATTAAATTCACGCAACAAAAGTCCTAATGTATCCCATAAATTTGTACAAATACAAATGTGTCACATCTGTAATCCAAGCTACTCAGGAGGCTGAGGCAGGAGGATTGGTTGGGTTCAGGAGTTCAAGACCAGCTTGGGCAACATAGTGAAACCCTGTCTCTAGAAAAGAAAAAACTCTGTCTCTAGAAAAGAAAAAGAAAGTTTTTAAGACTGTGCATTTCAATTTCGAGTTCAAATGCATGTTCTAATTATCTTTAGTTACCTCTAGTAACCTCATTAAATAGGTATATTGGTCCGTTTTCACACTGCGGATAAAGACATACGTGAGGCTGAGATGAAAATGAGGTTTAATTGGACTTACAGTTCCACACGGCTGGGGAGGCCTCAGAATCATGGCAGGAGGTGAAAGGCACTTCTTACATGGGAGCTGCAAGAGAAAATGAGGAAGATGCAAAAACAGAAACCCCTGATAAAACCATCAGGTCTCATGAGACTTATTCACTACCACGAGAACAGTATGGAGGAAACCACCCCCATGATTCAAATGATCTCCCATCAGGTCCCTCCCACAACTCGTGGGTATTATGGGAGTACAATATAGTATTAGCTCATTATTATAACAAGAAATCAGAAGTTCCAGTGGTAAATCATGATTTTTCAGATTCATGCCTTCAAATTATTTTCTAATTATTTCTACTTTACTCAAATTTTCTATCGACCTATATACTACTAGAGGTCTATAGTACAAAGTGATTTTATCAAGAAAGATAAGAATTTTGCCTTCTTGAGGATTGCTTTCTAGGTCCCAGGCTTTCTAGGTCCCAGGCTTCTCTGAGGTTTTCTAGTTATCTCTAGTTATCTCCATTCAGTAGTTACCTATGTAATCCTGGTTATATAGAACTAACTTACTATGCTAACAAGAAGTTGGTTATAGGAAGAAGATGTTCTCTACTCTCTGGCTTTATCTGGTATTGATATGTTACAATTGTGATGATATTGAGTTAGATGTTACATAACCTGCTCAAAGTCACCCACTTGGGAAAAGCCCGGAGCTGGGATTTGAACCTATCCTGAGTACCATCCTTGCAACAGAGGATGTTTGCTATCATGCTATAGGCTATAATTTTTATTTGTAATTCATAGCTGTAGTTACAGCTATTTAACTAGTTTACTGTGTTCAAGCAGTTATCTACAGGAAAACTGATTCCAACAAGAAACAAAAATGTAGTGTTGAAGAGAATGATTAACTTCCTGAATTCAACCACTTTTCTTCAGCATCCTGGTTTAAACTTGGATGTTTCAGCATCTTTGGTTTAAACTAACTATAGCATAATTGCAAATGTTATTGAGCACATTGTCTGTGTCAGGGATAACACTCAGAGGACAGGTTCAAAACTCAGCTTTGGATATTTCCCAAGTGAGTGACTTGGAGCAGGATACTTAACATCTTGGTGACTCAATAACACCACCTGTAAAATGACAATAATAGCACATCAATGTGGATAGGTTTGTTAAGAGGATTACATGTGTTAATATAAACAAATCACGTAGATCATTGCCTAGAACACAGCAAGAACCAAGTAAGTGCGAACTACCATTATTATCATCTCAATTAATCTCCACAACAGCTCCATGAGGTAGGTATTATTATCACCCCATTTTACAGATGAGAAAATTGAAGCACAGGGAGAAAAAGCAACTCACCAGGTTAGCTAGCTAGCAAATGACAAGCAAAGCCATGATGCAGATGCTAGCAGTCTGACTCCAGGGTCCCTGCCCTCATAAATCTAGGACATCAAACCCGTCGTCTGGGCCTATTTTTACTTGGATGAGGCTCAATTACGTATGTAACATTTGCAAGAAGTGACTCAATTTAACTAAAAATTTTAAGTAAATACTAATTGATTGGTGGCGCAGTAGGTAACACTCACCAAAGGGACACAGAAATGACTACTGAAGCTTAGAAAGCACTGAAGCAAGTCATGGAAATCTCAGATGTGAGACACCACACGACTCCAATTCTGACAGATGTCCTAGCTGGGCTAAGGCACACCATGATTAAAATCATTGTAGGTCTCTCACATGGTAACTGATCCCAGGCCAAAATTCATCTCAGAGTGTCTGGCCATGAGAAGGGCGAGATTTGCAGAACCCTGCAAGAGGCAGCCTGAGGAGGAGACGTCTTGGTTAATGTCAGGGAGAGTCTGTGGGGGTGAAATTCCTTGACAGCTTTTTCAGAGTGAATTGGTCAACCAACCATCTTGTAGCT